>NC_091075.1:103358712-103661742 GCF_032405125.1 Capricornis sumatraensis | reverse complement strand
GCCGTCTATGGGGTCGTATAGAGTCGGACACGACTGAAGCAACTTAGCAGCAGCAGCCATCTCCCCAAGTGCCATACTCATATATGAAATCTCTGAATCACCAGAGAGGAAATTGACTGACTAGAGATCTAGCTTACCCATTGGAAGGAAAGTTATGACCAACCTAGACAGCATATTCAAAAGCAGAGACATTACTTTGCCAACAAAGGTCCGTCTAGTCAAGGCTATGGTTTTTCCAGTAGTCATGTTTGTATGTGAGAGTTGGACTATAAAGAAAGCTGAACGCCAAAGAATTGATGCTTTTGAACTGTGGTGTTGGAGAAGACTCTTGAGAGTCCCTTGGACTGCAAGGAGATCCAACCAGTCCATCCTAAAGGAGATCAGCCCTGGGTGTTCATTGGAAGGACTGATGCTGAAGCTGAAACTCCAATACTTTGGCCACCTGATGTGAAGGGCTGATTCATTTGAAAAGACCCTGATGCTGGGAAAGATTGAGGGCAGGAGGAGAAGGGGATGACAGAGGATGAGATGGTTGGATGGCATCACTGACTCAATGGACATGAGTTTGGGTAGACTCTAGGAGTTGGTGATGGACAGGGAGGACTGGTGTGCTGTGGTTCATGGAGTTGCAAAGAGTTGGACACAACTGAGTGACTGAACTGAACTGAACTGAAAGAGAGCTAGCTGGACTCTAAGCTATGGAATTGGGCCTCTGCTCATTTTGCACTTCATACTTGGCTTGATGTGGCATTGCAAAAATAGTTGTGAATACTTAGAGTGGATAATTCTATTATTCTTCAATCATAATATACTTGAAAAACTTGCATGTAGACATATGCATGATATTGCTAAAGATTAAACTCTGGTTAATATGACCAGAAAATAAAAATCTAAATTGTTTCCATTTGGTCTTAACTGAAAGGATAATTATTCGAGCAGAGGTTTTTCTTACGATAATTAAAGTGATGATCTATGATAATATTTATAGAGCCTTGCATTCTGATGACATGCAAGTTTGAGAAATTCTAATATAATTTCATGGACTAAAACCATGCTTAAGGGAGATGCCATTAAATATACAAATAGGCTCGGATGTAAATTATGCATGTCCAGTTTCATCTTCCTCAGATTCATATCTGATTTTGTATATAGGCTTTCATGTCTTAGATGAGGCCAAATGTGGAAAAAAGGGGTCTTTCCTAAAAAATATTCTATTATTTTCAAAAAGAATGCACTGGTAATGTAAATAGTTAAAATAATGAAACCTCTGAAATAGCAACTGTGTGGCACAGTACTTTGAGAGCCAGTGTCTAAAAGAGGCAAGCCCAAGAAAATACCTAGGTTAATTTCTACATGGACAGAGATTGGTAGCTTGACTTTCTGGACCTAAGTGTTTCGGAAGGCACTAAAAATTGGACTACTTGGGAGAAGCTATAAGGGCCTTAACACAGATGTATTGTTCATGTATATTGAACAATGCTGAGTTGCTAAGTAGTTTGTTTTTCTTTATAGTTAACTCTTTTTTAAAAAAATTTTAATTGGAGGATAATTAATTTACAGTATTGTGCTGGTTTCTGCCACACATCGACATGAATCAGCCACAGGTATAGATATGTCCCCTCCCTCTTCAACCTCCCTCCCATTTCCCACCCCATCCCACCCCTGCAGGTTGTCACAGAGCACTGGGTTGAGCTCCCTGTATCAAGCAGCAAATTCCCAATAGCTTTTTTTTTTTTTTAAACAGATGATAATGTATATGTTTCCATGCTACCTACTCTTGAATAACAAATTTGAGTCTTAGAATCACTTGTTTCAGATGGAAGCAAGAGAGTAAATGATTTCCCTAGGGTTATACTGAGTTAAAGGTTAAAATAAAGAAGTAGATCTATGGATAATTCTGTAGGAAACACTGTTTGTGTTTTTTTTTTTTTCTTTTGAAATACTGTTTTAACCCTTGCCTTCACACTGGAGGAAATTTATGTAAGGGCAGAGATGGGGTTTTCTCTGTTCACCCATGATGTAGCTTCTTGAAAAATAGCTCACAGTAGCTGATTGGTGGAGAGAGGATGCTTGTAAGAGACATGAGCCTGTTTGCCTTATAATGTGCTGCTAAGGATATGCTGAAACATATATTGCTGTTTGTAAAATGTCAGTCAAATCATTCATAAATACTTACAATTGCATTTACTTTGCTTTCCTGAATAAGAACCAATTGCACAAAACAGTTACATAAAGGAGTGTATTTTTTTTTTCTCTCCTAACAATGGGTGCTGCTGCTGCTGTTTAGTTGCTTGGTCCAGTCCAACTCTTTGCGTCCCCATGAACTATGGCCGGTCAGTCTCCTCTCCCCCTGGGATTTCCCAGGCAAGAATACTGGAGTGGGTTACCATTTCCTTCTCCAGGGGATCTTCCTGACCCAAGGATAGAACCCCGTCTCCTGCATTGGCAGGCGGATTCTTTACCACTGAGCCACCTGGGAAGCCCCTAACAATGGGTATCACTGTTTATATAAAGATGCTCTCAGCTTTAAGGGCTTCCCTTGTGGTTCAGCTGGCAAAGAATCCACCTGCAATGCTGGAGACCTGGGTGTGATTCCTGGGTGGGGAAGATTCCTTGGAGAAGGGAACAGCTACCCACTCCAGTATTCTGGTCTGGAGAATTCCATGGACTGTATAGTCCATGGGGTCGCAAAGAGTTGGATGTGACTGAGTGACTTTCACTTTCAGTTTTAAGCACCTGTCTGAGCATTTCATCTATTAGTAGATGATGAAAGCTAATATTTGGAAATCTGGCCAGGATACATTCTAATATCTGAAAATGAATAGTACAGGTATTATGAATTCAGATATTTAGCATTTTGGGCCACATTAGGTTGTAAAGAAATATTATTAAAGCAATATTTCATAATTTGAAATAAAAATTATTAAATATTCACATATTTTTAAATTATAAAATTTATAAAAACTTAAATTTTAAAATAATTTTGTAAAATTATAAGAATTATAAAATTTATAAAAACCTTTTATAAAAATGGTTACTTTTTTCTCATCGGCCTAATCATCACTGCTAACCTTTGTAAAGTGTTAAAACAAAGTTCAAGTAGGAAATCAGGTATATGCTAAGTAAGAGGAAACTATTGGCATCTTGATTTAGCTGTAAACTTCTGGTAAATAGGGGCTTTCCTGGAAGCTCAGCTGGTACAGATCTGCCTTCAATGCTGGAGACCCCAGTTCAATCCCTAGATAGGGAAGATCTGCTGGAGAAGGGATAGGCTACCCACTCCAGTGTTTTGGGGCTTCCCTGGTGGCTCAGCTGGTAAAGAATCTGCCTACAATGCGGGAGACCTGGGCTCGATCCTTGGGTTGGGAAGATCCCCTGGAGAAGGGAACGGCTAACCACTCCAGTGTTCTGGTCTCGAGAATTCTCCAATGTTCTGGTTTCGAGAATTCCTCTGACTGTATAGTCCATGTGGTCCTGAAGAGTTGGACACGACTGAGCAACTTTCACTTCTCTGGTAGTTGCGTTTAGTCACACTGAATGACACAAAATTATGCTCCGGGTCAAGACCTTTTGTTTTTCTGTACTCTTCTCAAAAGATTTCATACTTCCCTCACTCCATCAGGATGTAAGAGAAGTAACATCTAAGTTTTGTTCTAGGCATCTTGAGACAGTAGATGAGTGATTCTTGGTGGGAAAAGCTATGTCACACTTACCCAGGAGAAGTTTTGGAGGTTTTGAGTTTCTTGGTCTTTGTTGGGTATTCCAGTGATCAGGGGTCCAATTGGCCTTTAACTCACAGGGAGGAGAGGGCTGGATGTTTTGCAGTGTGTGGGACAGCCCCACACAATGAGAAACTGTCCCATATTCTGTGAGACTTTTGAATATATCACATGGGACAAAACTATATTTTGTCATGATTTTCATATGCCCTGAATTTTCTAGGAATGCAATTACTGTGTAAGTGGAGGAAGAATTTTACACAATCTTTTTATGTTTTCAGAGTTCCTAGGAGTTGGCAAAGAATTCACAATATGTCACTGACGGCAGTGTCACTTGTGGACTTTGAATTGTTAAAGTGGATCATTTTGCATTTATAGCTCTTGAATCCATGTTGAAAGAGCCTTTTTCTCTCATCTGTCCAACTCTGAATATATTTATTTATCCCCTACTTTAAAATGACAAATACAGAGAAGAAAGGCTGACAATATTCAATTGAATATTGCCTTTTCTTAAATACGTGTTTATTCACTGAAGTGAGGGCAAACATCTGGCTTCTTCGTTTTCTTTTCTGGTAGAGCCACACCTGAACATTTAAATACTGAAATGTATATGATTTTAGTATGTGTATATTAAAATATTATTTACTTTCTATTTCACAGTTGATGCATTATATTGGTTCTTTGAAATTGTATATGTTGTGTTATTTACAAAGGTAAGTTGTGTTATTTACAAAGATAAGTTTTGTTATTTACATAGAGTTAGAGAATGAACTTACAGTTGCTGAAAAGGTGATGGGGAAAAAATGGGGAGGAGGTGGAGAGAGTTAGAGAGTTGGGGATGGGCATGTGTTGTGTGCTAATTCACTCAGTTGTGCCTGACTCTTTGTGATCCTATGGACTGTAGCCCACCAGGCTCCTCTATCCATGGAAATCTCCAGGCGAGAATAGTGGAGTGCTGCCATGCCCTCCTCCAGGGGATCTTCCTGACCCAGGGAGCTAACCCGCATCTCTTACCTGTCTTGCACTGGCAGACGGGTTCTTTACCACTAGCACCACCTGGGAAGCCCTAGTGAAAGTCGCTCAGTCATGTCCGACTCTTTGAATTCTCTAGGCCAGAATACTGGGGTGGGTAGCCTTTCCCTTCTCCAGGGGATCTTCCCAACCCAGGGATCGAACCCAGGTCTCCCACATTGCAGATGGATTCTTTACCAGCTGAGTCGCAAGGGAAGCCCTGGGAAGCCCTAACCTCCTTATTCTCAGAGAACACTTTCTTGAAGGATTATCTCCTATGCAGAGTGAGATCCCACCCATGAGCAGGGGTCTTTGGACTAGTGATCTTTCTTGGAGAGCTTCTTATCGTCAGAAGTTTAAAAGCCACACCCTGTATCTGCAGTGAGTGAACATCTCAGCTGGCTTCACTGGGGCAAACTTTTGTTTCCTGCGGAATCTGTGAGCTCTCCTCTTGCTGCTGGAGTTTCTATGTCTCTAGAGCGGCTGACACCACTTCTTCCCAGCATGCTGCGAGGCTGAAGTGCACACCCAGAAACTCCCACGACTACACTTCCTTCAGCTGACTCTGGGTTTGTAACCTTCTGGTTATTCTCGGAGAAAAACTTTAATAAAGGCAGATTTTATTTACCACAATTATAGAGTTAGGATTCCAAAGAAAACAAGGTGGTGATTGTTGTTGTTCAGTCATTAAGTGGTGTTCAGATCTTTGAGACGTCATAGACAATAGCCCTCCAGGCTCCTCTGTCCATGGGATTTTCCAGGCAAGAATACTGGAGTGGGCTGCCATTACCTTCTCCAGGAATGGACATGTCCACACTGCTATATTTAACATGGATAACCAACAAGGACCTACTGTATAGTACAGGGAACTCTGCTCAATGTTATGTGGCAGCCTGGATGAGAGGGGAGTTTGGAGGAGAATAGATACATGTTTATGTATGGCTGAGTCAGTCCCTTTGCTGTCCACCTGAAGCTATCACATTGTTAACTGGCTATACTACAATACAAAATTAAAAGTTTAATAAAAAAATGAAAAGAATCAGAAAGTGGAGAGGGGAGAGAGAATTTGTTTAAAAAAATGTCTTTGAAGAGAAGTATAGCCTTTAGGTCCCCACTCCCTTACTCTGGGTTACTTGGGTAGGAGGCTGCCTCGACTTTAGGTCCTTCTTTGGAGGATGCTTCTTTGGAGAAGGCAGTGCCATCCCACTCCAGTACTCTTGCCTGGAAAATCCCATGGGTGGAGGAGCCTGGTAGGCTGCAGTCCATGGGGTCACGAAGAGTCGGACATGACTGAGTGACTTCACTTTCACTTAGCACTTTCATGCATTGGAGAAGGAAATGGCAACCCACTCCAGTGTTCTTGCCTGGAGAATCCCAGGGACTGCCTGTGTGGGCTGCTGTCTATGGGGTCGCACAGTGTCAGACACGACTGAAGCAATGTAGCAGCAGCAGCAGCAGGAAGCTTCTTGAATATTCATTGGAAGGACTAATGCTGAAGCTCCAATACTTTGGCCACCTGGTGCAAAGAGCTGACTCATAGGAAAAGACCTTTAGGCTGGGAAAGATTGAAGACAGAAGAGGGCGACAGAGGATGAGATGGTTGGATATCATCACTGACTCAATAGACATGAATATGAGCAAAGTCTAGGAGATAGTGGAGGACAGGGGAGCCTGGCATGCTGAAGTCCATGGAGTCGCAGAGTTGGACATGACTTAGCAACCTGAACAGCAACAAACCACCAGCCTCTCTCCCCTTGCGCGAGATGGAAGAGCTTGGAGGTGGGGCTGAAAGTTCCAATGCTGAAACTTACAGGTTGTTTCCCCTGGCAACCTCCCACAGAAGAACTTGTTTTCTTGGTTAAGCCTTGTAAATCTAGGAAATCTAGGCTTATATTTTAAGAATGCCTTCTAGTTTCTTCTTATAATATTGTACTTTCAATTTTTGTTTGTTTTACTTTTATTCCATATCTTTTAGTGCCTTAAATGCTTTCTATGCAGCCACTGTCTTCTTAGATAATTCCAAGAAAAAACGAAAAGAAATCATGCTGATTTCCTCTCAAACTGAAACCACATCTCTACCAAGGGAAGTTGTCTTTAAAGGTGCATCAAAACTGTGACGAAGATCTGGACAATTCTTTTTGGTTTCTTGTGCAACTTTGGCTCAGGGAGGACTGAAAGGGAGGTTTAAGAACGATAGTTTCCACACTACTAGTAAAAGACTAGTTATTTTTTAGCCATAGGAACAAGTAACCGTCGGAGCTGGTGACAGAATGAACAACAATTGACCTGAGTGAATATACTTCTGTGGGCCAACCAAGCAGAGTAAGAGCTTCTAACTTCTGAAAGTCAGCCAGACTCACTATAATGAATTTGCTTTGGACAATCAAACTGAGCAACAGTGTGACTCAAGTAGTCTTGCTTCCGCACTTAATGTCAACTCACTTCTGCTTCTGGAAATCTGCCCATCTCTAAACTGTGCTTCCTGAAAGTCCGCAATGTCAGTGGTCTCTTCTGTGCATAGGCAGAATAGCTCTCTGTAAGCAATACATTTAGCTTTGACATTTCGTTGCAGATTTTGCATAGTGCTATCATCCTTTGTCTCTTACCATCGTATCTCCTGAATCTCATTTGCCGCTTAGACGCAGATAGTCTGGCAGTTATGAACTTGGGCTCTAGGCTGATTCTGCTGCATTCTGCCTGTGTGATCCTGAGTAATTTGCCCTGATTTTTTCATTTGTAAAATCAGGAGACTTATAGCATCTACTTTACAGGATTGCATTAAATATATGAATCACTTTAAGTGCTTTATAAATATTAGTTAGTATTATTATTTCTTGCTTTTATAAATACCTAGCATAAAGTAAAAGTTAAAAGGAAGTGAAGGGTATCACTGCTGCTGCTGCTACTAAGTTGCTTCAGTTGTGTCTGACTCTGTGCAACCCCAGGGACAGCAGCCCACCAGGCTCCCCCGTCCCTGGGATTCTCCAGGCAAGAGCACTGGAGTGGGTTGCCATTTCCTTCTCCAATGCATGAAAGTGAAAAGTGAAAGTGAAGTCGTCGCTCAGCCGTGTCCGACTCTTCTCGACCCCATGGACTGCAGCCCACCAGGCTCCTCCGTCCATGAATTTTCCAGGCAAGAGTACTGGTGTGGGGTGCTATCACCTTCTCCGAAAGGTATCACTCCCTTAGAATTCAAGGCTTTGCTTGTACTTTCCAACATCAATATTTTAAGAGTATAAGCTTAATACTTTTAAAGCTTGGAGGAGCTGTGCTTGTGTTTGTGTGTTTGTGCATGTGATATATGTGATACATATACATATGTATCATATACATGTGATACAGACAAACATATGCCTCTGTCAATTTTGAAACTATTCTCATTGTTTGAAGAAGAGCTCATATTCAGACTACATTCATAAGGGAACAAACATCTGTTTAATATAGGGCATACAGCCACAGTAGTATTGTTAATAAACATGTAGATGTTTCTTGTTAAGGACTAGCATATTGAGTTCTATATTTTAATTATTTTACCAAGAATATTACATACATTGTATTATTTTATACATTTATTAAATCATTTAACAAAATTTTATTATGTGTCTGTTTTGTGCCAGGCAGTGTTCTTGAGGCTAGAAATAAAATGATAAACTGTGGTACTGAATAAATTCCACTCATCTAGGTTTCCTTTTGAAAACAGAAATGTCATGGGTATAATTAAATGATTTACTTTTATTTATCTTGATATGTGTTTATATTTATGCTTATATTAAAGTTGTTGTTTATTTGCTAAGTCGTGTCCAGCTCTTTGCAACCCCATGGACTGTAGCCTGCCAGACTCCTCTGTCCATGGGATTTCCCAGGCAAGAATATTGGAGAATATTGAATGTTGGAGTTTGCCATTTTCTTCTCCCGGGGATCTTCCCCATCCAGGGAGCGAGCCTACATCTCCTATGTCTTCCGCAGGCAGGTTCTTTACCCACGGAGCCATTACAAAACTAAAAACAGTAGGAGTGTTGTTTTGTTACATGAATTCTGTTGCCGTTGTTGGAATGATTTGTTATACGGTGACACTGGAAGCACAAAGAAAGCCTGGCAAATTTTTTGTGACATTAAGTTGGTGGTCAGGATTTCCAGGGGCAGCAAGTCACAGACACTATGTTTCCTGCTCTTTTAATCCAATTTCCCATAAAGACCAATGAATAAAGTTCACCTCGTATATCATTTGGCAAATAACTGAATTGGCTCTGTGATAATCTGCTTGATTCTTCTTGTGTCTATGTTTTAATCTGTAGTGTTTAGTGTTAATATTTGTTAGTTATTAATTTTAGAGTTGTATGGAAAAGTTAATACTGTATGAGGGCTTCCCAGGTGGTGCTAGTGGAAAAGAAGCCACCTGCCAATGCAGGAGACGCAACAGATGCGGGCTCAATCCCTGGGTCAGGAAGATCCTCGGGAGGAGGGCACAGCAACCGACTCCAGTGTTCTTGCCTGGAGAATTCCATATACAGAGGAACTTGGCAGGCTACAGTCCATGGGGTCGCAAAGAGTCAGATATAAATACTCATATACATTTTTATATCCTTGGTCATAGCTATAATGTGTATACATATTAACTGACAAAAGTAAGTACTATACAATGCCCTATGGGAGTGGTGGCATGTTTTATAGGAATTGTGTGTATATTCTGCAAACACACTTCTTTTTTCTGAACTGTATGAGGTAAACTACAAGTTATATTATACATTATGGCTCTTTTAATATTGTGAATTTTCTAACATGATTACAGAAGTTATACAGTTCACAAATTTACATTGATAATCTACCATTTGTTTAGTAATTTCATTAGTTTTTGATCTTAAACTTCTCTCGCATATTTATGTGTATATACTTTAAATAATTTTTAAATAAAAGAACTTTCTCATTATGTTAAGTAACTGCCTTAAACATTAGTTATGTTCAAGTAGTATACTGTATTTTGTGTAAATAAGAACCAACTAGATTCAGTTTAAAAAAATAACTGGTTTTAAGAGGCATTTGGCTGTGTGCTCAGTCGTGTCAGCTCTTTGTGACCCTGTGGACTGTAGCCCACCAGGTTCCTCTGTCTGTGGAATTTTCCAAGTGAGAAATACTGGAGTGGGTTGCTGTTTCCTTCTCCAGGGGATCATCCCAACCTAGGAATCAAACCTACATCTCTTGCGTCTCTTGCATGGCAGACAGATTCTTTACCACCTGTGCCGCTGGGGGAGTCTGATATTATGAGAGCCCTAAAAAATAACTCAGAAAACACTAATTGGAGAAGAAGGTTCAGTTTACCCTTTTCATGTCCACATGAACTCTGCGGCTGTTTTTTCCTTTCACTTTTCTTCTACCATATGAGGATAGTAAAAATAATAGCTTCCAAACAAGGTGACTGAGGTTTTCCCTTCCCTTCCTTTCCTCTGTGGAAGAGATTGAATGGAACCACAGTGACCACAGTGACTGCCAGCTGCCCGGAGACAGGTGCTCATGGACTCACTCTGGCCCTGAACCTTGAGAACAAATGTCAGGAAATGCTTTTTTTAATGTCAAGATTCTGGTTGTATGGATAAAAGTAAGTATTGTGTGATTTGGTAAAGGCTTGCACCTATGTAGTCGTTCATTGTGAAAGGAAACCCTAATTTATTGTTTCATGTTTCATACAAGGCATTTTAATGAGTACATTTTGGTAATAATACCCAGGAGCAGAAAATCATTGGCAAAATTAAGTTGAAACAGGCCAGATATGATCTTTTTTCTTGTTCAAGTAAAATGCAATTTAGTCCGTTTAAGCTTGAGGGATATCTTCCCTGTCGACTGCTGTCCTCTCAAAGCCAGCCAAACAAGTCCAACTTAACCTACTCCCCTCTGCTTCCTCCCTGCCCCAGCTCCAGTGACAGAATTTATAATCAAACACACTGCAGCTGTTTGCAAGTCTGATCGGAGTATTTCTCCAGAACTTCTCCTCTCCACAAACCTTTATTCTAATCCATTTAGAATGGATTACATGTGTGTGTGTGTCCCTGGCTTTTATCCTTTTGGCTTCATATCTAGATTTTTAAATCTCTGTACTTCCTTTTGATTGAATAGACAGCCCACTTCTCTACTGAAGTCCTAAGTTGAATGATGTTCCATATTCAGCACAGCCTCCTAGCCGAAAAGGATCTCCTAGGATATCCTAGGAGTTATGTCAGCAGATACCTTCCTAGACACCAGCAGGATATCCCAGCCCAACCTAGGTCTCAGGACTCCAGACCACTCTGTTATTTTATCTGAAAAATGGACTTTCAGCTGCTAGGCCTGAAGCCTTCAAGTTTCAACCAGTAGTACACTAATTCATCTTGTTGGCAGAGGACTTCAGTTGCAGAAGCAACCTTTTGTACTAATCTCTACAGTCAATCAACAAATATTTGCTAAGTGACTACAGTAAGTCAGATATTGTGCGATGTGTAGGAATTCAAGAGAGCCAAATAAATAAGAACTTCTTCCTCCCCGCCTGAATTCTGAATAATTTAAGAAAAAAACCAGCACAGCAGATAGAAATAAAAATATCACCTCTGTTCTCATAGAGCAGGAATGAAGGCATAGATTCATGAGAGAATCAAGTGGGCTGATGAACTGAATCTCAGAATTAGAAATACCTATTTGCATGGTGCCTCCAGTCCTAGACCAGGACAGAGCTTTCCTGCTCAGGAACTTAGGTCCTAGAGGGGAAGTGAAAAACGCCCTCCTTCATGCAGGCAGCTCCCAAGAGAGAAAACAGTACAACTGAGAATGCCCAATTGTTCTTCCCAGTTTTCATTTCTCTTACACAAGTGCACACTCAGTCGCTAAGTCATGTCTGACTTTTGTGACCCCATGGACCGTAGCCTGCCAGGTTCCTCTATCCATGTGCTTTCCCAAGCAGGAATACTGGAGTGGGTAGTCATTTCCTTCTCTAGGGGATCTTCCCAACCCAGGCATGAACCCCATGTCTCCTGAATTGCAGGCAGATTCTTTACTGCTGAGCCACCTGGGAAAGTCCTCTCTTACATGAGGGATGTGAAAAGGGACAGAGAGATGCCATAATTGTGTGCAGGGAACTATATCTCTATGTCATCCAGGAGTGGAGTAATGGAATTCCCTTCTGACCAAATGCACTGTGGATACAGTGGTGTACAGGTGTGGTCCCTCCCCTCATGGAGTTTATAATCCAGTGGGGGAAGGCAGATATTAAACATGCAATTACAAATAATGAAGAAGGATGGAATATTTTTTTCCTTTACCAGTTCTTTTGTCTCTCTTATCTGATTAAGACTGGGTAAATACTCCAACCCTAAGATTTTCTTTTGTGTTCTTTAGTCTAAATATCCTGTTGCTATTCACAGTCTTTCCTTACATTAGACACAATGCAACTGATTGTCTCATTTCACTAAATTATAGGCACTTTTCCAGGTGGCGCTGCCTGCCAATGCTGCAGACGTAAGAGACACGGTTCAATCCCTGGGTCAGGAAGCCACTCCAATATTCTTGCCTGGAGAATCCCATGGACAGAGGAGCCTGGTGGGCTACAGTCCATAGGGTCACAAAGAGTTGGACATGACTGAAGCAACACAGCACACATGCATAACCACTTTTCTGACATCCTGGAGATTATACCCAGGAGTGCTGCATGTTCCAAATTTTCAGCTTTGTATTTGCAATCTCTTAATTTCCCCTTAATTTTGGGAGCTTATTATATTCATTGTGTGTGGATTTTTACAAGTTTAAATCATAGATTTGTTTTCTTTAGTTTAAAATTTGTGGGCAGTCCTTGATGGAAACCAAGTAGATTTTCAGAAATAACTAATCTTTATCAGTTTGTTTTGAAGATATATGATTAATTTGTAAAGGGTCAATGATTAAATGGTTTATACTGTAAAGAAAGACAAGGCACATAGGAAATGTCATCAAAGCTGTAAGTTGAAGGAAGTGACACTGCTGAAGTCAGTCATAGGGCTTTTAAAATTTTTTTTAAAAATTTCACCAGGTGTGAGGAAATCCTTTGGAAAGCTTTGGTCATTTCCGATAACTGAATGATTTTAAAATGGTAGATTAACAATAGTTGTTAGAATGGTAAAAACGATCAGCAGTGATTGGTAGATTAAAATGGTTGAATGTTGTTGTTTGGTTGTTAAGTTGTGTGTGATTCTTTGAGACCCAATGGAGCCCACTAGGTTCCTCCATCCATGGGATTTCCCAGGTAAGAATACAGGAGTGGGTTGTCTTTTCAAATAGGAATTTGCCAGTAGTTTCTGCAGCGGCTAATCAGCAGAATATTTGGTGATACTTCTATTCATTAATTACAGAAATATTTATGTTACACCGAAACATATTTTAATTTAAAATTGAGAAAGATAAGTAGTAAAGTGTATGGAGATCAAAATATGAACGATTTTGTTTTTATGTACTTTTAAATTCCAATAAATTCTACTATGCCGGTGCTATGCCCAAAAGCATTACATGTATAAGAAAACAATTTAGATGTAATTATTTGGAAATCTGTTTTTCCTTCTGTTTAGGTGGATATTGTTAAAACTTTAGTGTTTTCTTTTAGTACATGTGTGCATGACAGTTTCTTGATCGACTTAAACTTTGCAAGATGCGTTGTTGGAATTTTATGAATCATTCTTAAATAAAAAACAAGTATTTATTATTATCCCATGCTTTCCATCCTACAGTCAACAAATCTGTTGTCTCCACATTCAGAATGTGTTCTGAATCCAACCACTTCTCTTCTTATCTGCCTTTACTCTCTTCATTCAACTCACCATCACCTCTTAGCTCAACTAATAATGAAGAAAGTGAAGTCGCTCAGTCGTGTCCAATTCTTTGCGACCCCGTGGACTGTGGCCCACCAGGCTCCTGTGTCCATGGGATTCTCCAGGCAAGAATACTGGAGTGGGTTGCCATTTCCTTCTCCAGGGGATCTTCCTGACCCAGGGATAGAACCCAGGTCTCCTGCATTGCAGGCAGATGCTTTAACCTCTGAGCCACCTGGGAAGCCAAGGAAAAGGTAAAATTTTACATGACCTCCTTCTCCTTCTGCCTCTGTAACTCAGCTTGCCCCTTGCAAAGTCTAGATCATGTAGGTCACGTAGTCTCAGAAAGTGGGGACCTGCAATACTAGGAGCTGGAGCTTATCTTACTCATCCTTGTCCTACTCTTTGCAATTGTCTAGCCCCTGCAAACCTGCTTAGTCATGCCTGTCCATGTAAAGGTCAGGAATCCCCCTCCCCATCTTGACTACTGTTCCTGTGCGCATGAAACCCCTTAGTTTAAACCAGCCTATTAACAGCTAGTGTTGCCCATTACAGTCTGTCTATGAAAACTCTGTAATCCCTTTGTTCGGGGCTCAGAGCTTGGAGTGTTAACTCCTCTGGGCCTGCTGGCATAATAAACCTGAGTTCTCCAACTCTCTGAGTGTGGTTCTTGGTTTCTCGAATACTGGTTTCTGCAACAATAACATCCTAATTTCTTTTTTTAATTGGAAGATAATTGCTTTACAAAGTTATGTTAGTTTCTGCTGTATAATGAAGTGAATCAACTATATGCATACATATATCCCCTCCCTCTTAAACCTTCCTTCCACTCCCATCCTACCCTACTAAGTCATCACAGCGCACTGAGCCAAGCTCCCTGTGCCGCACAGCAGCTTCCCACTAGCTAGCTATTTTATACATAGTAGTGTTTATACGCCAGTTCTAATATCCTAATTCATTTCATCCTCTCCTGTGTCCACCCCACCTGTGTCCATTCTGTATGTCTATATCTCTATTCCTGCCTAATTTGTTTCTTTGTCTCTTGCTTTTTCCATTTACACTGTAAAGTGAAAGTGAAAGTCACTCAGTTGTATCCGACTCTTTGTGACCCCATGGACTGTATAGTCCATGGAATTCTCCAGGCCAGAATACTGGAGTGGGTAGCCTTTCTCTTCTCCAGGGGGTCTTCCCAACCCAGGGATCCAACCCAGGTCTCCCGCACTGGAGATGGATTCTTTACCAGCTGATCCACAAGAGAAGCCCATTTACACTGTGGTCTCCACATATTTCCTGCTCCCAGAATGATCTGCAGATGTGAGCCAGGGTCTGTCAAATCCTGGCTTTCAGTTCTGCAGCGCTTCCCATTACACAGAAGACAATTCAAAGCCCCTAGCACACCTCCCAGCTACCCCTCTGGCCTCATTTCCTACTGTTCTCGCTTTCTTTCCAGGCTTCCTTGCTGTTTTTTGAATATATCATGTTCTGTCTTAACATATGGTTCTTCCACTGGTTATTCTTTCGGCCTTGAATATGCAAAGTTCTTTGCTTAAAGGCCTCTCTGTTCTGTCCCTGCAGATGGAATATAGCCTTTATGTAGCAGGAACTTCT
The DNA here is from genome assembly GCF_032405125.1 of Capricornis sumatraensis. Classification (NCBI taxonomy): domain Eukaryota; kingdom Metazoa; phylum Chordata; class Mammalia; order Artiodactyla; family Bovidae; genus Capricornis; species Capricornis sumatraensis. Next base: position 103,646,606 of record NC_091075.1, on the reverse strand, counting down.
TGCTATTTTCCAGCTCCTGGTATAGGAGTCACTCGATAAAAACTGCTAAATGGATAAACAGGCTGATGACAAAATCAAAGCCAACATTCTATATTGTAGAGATGGCCCAGATAAAAGACAGTAATGGTGATGTGTAAGGAGAGCTTTCATGTTCTTCAATGCTTGTAATGTTTAAATGTACTGTAGAAACTAGTGAGTGCTAAATAGTCTGTGAAGCTTTGGGATATAATGATGAAAGAAATGATGTGTTTTAGGTTGTTTAGAAATGAGAGCAAAGAGATGTGAAGATGAAAAATTAATCAAAGAAGATAAACCAGGCCATTTAGTTCTTTACAATTATTATGCACTTTAGTCATAGGTATTCCCTCTTTTGCCTTTCAACTCTATGTAAGGTACAATATGTCATGTCTATTTATGATTGTCTAAGTTTTCTTAGAAAACTTAAAAATCATTTATATTCTTGGTACTTCCCCCAGCTCTTTGTAATGGTACTTAAATTTTTTTAAAAGTAAATTTTCTGTATCTTCCTCCTATATTAAATCTATGTTTAGAGGATAACATACAGTTGAAGAAGGGAATACTATTTTATTCTTTATTGAAAGCAAGCAAAATTTCATGGTTTTGAAGTCATATATAGATGGTGATTGCAGCCATGAAATTAAAAGGCACTTACTCCTTGGAAGGAAAGTTATGACCAACCTAGACAGCATATTCAAAAGCAGAGACATTACTTTGCCAACAAAGGTCCATCTAGTCAAGGCTATGGTTTTTTCAGTAGTCATGTATGGATGTGAGAGTTGGACTGTGAAGAAAGCTGAGTACCAAAGAATTGATGCTTTTGAACTGTGGTGTTGGAGAAGACTCTTGAGAGTCCCTTGAACTGCAAGGGTATCCAACCAGTCCATCCTAAAGGAGATCAGTCCTGGGTGTTCATTGGAAGGACTGATGCTAAAGCTGAAACTCCAATACTTTGGCCACCTCATGTGAAGAGTTGACTCATTGGAAAAGACTCTGATGCTGGGAGGGATTGGGGGCAGGAGGAGAAGGGGACGACAGAGAATGAGATGGCTGAATGGCATCACCGACTCGATGGACATAAGTTTGAGTGAACTCCGGGAGTTGGTGATGGACAAGGAGGCCTGGTGTGCTGCGATTCATGGGGTCACAAAGAGCTGGACACAACTGAGCGACTGAACTGAACTGAATAGGTGTTTTAACTTGTTTATTTGTGGTTAATGGTTCATCTTGAGTTGACCTAAAAGTACAATGTTTATTGGGTCACATCTAGATCATATTCTTCTGAAATTAATAAATGTTGCCCTTCCAACATTAAGATGTTCTATGGAGAAATGTAAAATTAAAAAACCAGGAAGGGAGTTGAGTTTATCAATTATTTATCAACCTGCCCATCGTATGTCAAATGGAAAAAGAGGCTCAAAGAATTAGTAAGAGAACAGGTGGTGAGGTTCTAGCCTTGCCTGAACAAAGCTTGCTCCCTCGGACAGCAGGGAGATCCTGACAGCCATTGTTGTCACAATGCACAGACAGACCTTTGGAAGACTAAAGGATTTGCCACTTGCTGGCCACTTGGCCTAGAGTAAATACACAATACCTCTTAAGGGAGCAGTTTGTTAGAAGAAGGATGGACTCTTTCAGTCTTGTACCCAAAGGGAAGAAAAGTAAAAGAACAAGACTTCATGGAAAGGAAGCCTAATGTATGTCTGAGACTGCATTTATTTTATATATATATTATATATATATATCTTCTAAGCAATTAAAAAAATCTTAACTCAATTCTTATAACCACAAAAATTTTTTTCAATGATTTTATGAAGTATGTAGTATTGAGTCAATTCCTAGGCAGGTTGATAAGAAGTCCGGGGTCCCTGAGGAGGAGAAAGATGTCTGGAGCTCTCAAAGTGAGATAGGGGTCTGGAATTCTCAAGAAGGAGGAAAGGACAAACATCTTTTTTTTTTTTTCTCTCCATTCCTTAGTCTTAGTCACATAAAACTTTTTTTTCTTTAAGCCTGGAACTGATGATTACACAACACACTCAGTTTAAACTCTGTACTAAGGATTATATAACAACAACATATCCTGCTTGAGGAAAGTTTCTCCTTCCTGAAAACCTTCTGGCTAATCCTGTTATCTTAAAATGTAAATTATGGGAGTGAGTCTAGTAAGATCTTTACAACCTTGAGACATTCTTTCGATTTATTGTAATAACTAATTTAAAAAGTATATAACTCCCTTGCTCACACTAGCGAGGGGGGCACGCTCGAGTCCTCTTCTGATGTCAATGTCAGAAACTTTCTCTGTCCCTTTTTCACTTTAATAAAACTCTGCTACACAAAAGCTCTTGAGTGATCAAGCCTGGTCCCTGGTCCCTGGTCCCTGTTCCCGAAGCTAAATCTTCTTCGGATATCACGAATCCAATGCCGTTCACCATAAGCTATCAGTATCATTATTCTTATTTTACTGATGAGAAAGCTAAAGCACAGAGAAGTTAAGCAGTCTGTTCAAGGTCACACAGCAAGTAAGAAGTAGAAGAAGCAGGGATTTGAGCCTAGGCAATCTGTCTCTGGATTCATGCCCTTAATGCTACTCTCTGCTGCTTCCCACACTGACCTAAAAGTGTGTTTCTCTGACATCAGCCAGCAGCAGAATCACCAGGCAGAAATTAAATGGGTCACAGTCTCCAATGGAACTTATGCCTGTCTTTTGGTAGTGATAACCCAAGGACTTTGTACTGCTAAGTTGCTGCTGTTGTTCAGTTGCCCAGTCATGTCCGACTCTTTGTGACCGCATAGACTGCAGTACACCAGGCCTCCCTGTCCCTCACCATCTCTCAGAGTTTGCCTGAGTTCATGTCCATTGTACTGGTGATGCCATCCAGCCATCTCATCCTCTGACGCCGTCTTATCCTTCTGGCCTCAATCTTTCCCAGCATTAGGGACTTTTCCAATGAGTTGGCTCTTCGCATCAGGTGACCAAAATATTGGAGCTTCAGATTCAGCATCGGTCCTTCCAATGAGTATTCAACATTCATTTCCCTTAAGATTGATTCGTTTAATCTCCTTGCTGACCAAGGAGGGACTTCTCCAGCACCATGAAGGCATCAGTTCTTTGGTGCTCTGCCTTCTTCACAGTCCAGCTCTCACAACCATATGTGACCACTGGGAATACCATAGCCTTTACTATATGGACCTTTGTTGGCAAAGTAATATCTCTGCTTTTTAACACACTATCTAGGTTTGCCATAGCTTTCCTTGTACTGCTATAGATACTGCTTATTTTTATTTCTGTATTTTGAGTGATCTTATTTATTTATATATTTGCTTACTTTTTGCCTTTTAAAACTTTTATTTTTGTAGTAAAAGATACCTAACATAAAATATACCATTTTAACCATTTAAAATTCAATAGTGTTAAGTATATTACATTGCTGTGCACTCTCCAGAACTTTTTCATTTTGCAAAACTGAAACTCTATGCTCATTAAACAACTCCCCATCACCCCCTTCCTCCAGGCCCTGGCAACCACCATTGTACTTTATGTCTCTATGAATGTGATTAATCTAGGTGCCTCATATAAATAGAACCATATAGAATTTTCCCTTTTGTGACTGGCTTGTTTCACTTAGCATAATGTCCTCAAGATTCATCCATAATGTAACATGTGTCAGAATTTTCTTCCATTGTAAGGCTGAATAATATTCATCATATGTATATGAAAGTGAAAGTTGCTCACTCATGTCTGACTCTTTGCTTTGACCCCTAAACTATACAGTCCATGGAATTCTCCAGGCCAGAATACTGGAGTGGGTAGCTATTCCCTTCTCCAGGGGCTCTTCCCAACCTAAGGATCAAACCCAGGTCTTCTGCATTACAGGCAGATTCTTTACCAGCTGAGCCACCAGGGAAGCTATGCCACATTTTGTTGATCCATTAATTTGTTGATAGACCTGTGGCTTCCTTCCATCTTCTGACTACTGTGATCAATGCTTCTATGAATGTGAGTATACAAGTGAGTTTATTCATTTTAAACATTGTTTTCATTTTTATTAACTAGGTTACTGTGCCCAATAACTACTTTTTATTTCTACCTTTTAAGTTTTTCTCTGTTTAAAATATTTTTATAGTCCAAATTATATTTGTTACAGAAATTTTGCATTCTTTTTGTGAATACTTTTGTTATTAATTTGCTGGTTTTGTCTGTCTCATTAGTTTAACTTAGTTTCACGTATAAAATAAGGAAGCTCTACTGGGTAAGAGATTTTTATGTTTTTCGTGAACTTGAGGTAAGAGATGTTTGAATATTTGAGTCAAATTTTATTTCTTGACTGTATTTGAAATATATTTTGTTTGTTTACCTATGAGAATACCCAAATGTGATCCAAAACAAATTTAAGCTAACAAAAACCTCTTAGCACATTAACATACGCTGTCAAGTTGGCACACTCATCATAATTCAATTATTCATCATATGTTTATTGAGCTCCAACTTTATGCCACCACTGTGCTAGGTGACAGGTGAATTAGCAGTCATGGCCCATATCCTCAGAAGGGCTTTGGTCCACAGGTGAGACACATATTAAAAATAAACAGACACATAGAATACATTATTGCAAGCTGTGATAAGGTCTGAGGGGAAAGAACAGGGAAGAGTTAGTTAGAATAATGCGTGAGAGTTTTATTTAACAAGTGGAGGGCTGGCTAGGAAAAGGCTTTCACTAGGTAAAAGTGGGGGCTCAATACCAGGTCAGGTTAATGCAGAGCAAAGAGTTGGGCCAACTGTCTTTTGTTTGCCCTTCCAGATCCATCCTCCCCCTTTCTCTACCTCTCTCTTTGCTCTGGGCAGCTGACCTGAACAGACTACAATAGGTAGTTGGACTTCAGTGGTTTTCACCTGGGGAGTGATTTTGATCCCCAGGGGACATTAGACAGTGTCTGTAGACATCTTTAGTTGTTGCAATATCTCATGGAACGCTGCTAAACACCCAGCAATGCACAAGACTGCCCTGCTTCTCCATGTAGAATTACTGGCCCAAAATGATGCCTTAGTTCCATGGTAGAGAAACCCAGAGGAAGGAGGAGAATAATTGTATTCTGAGGGATTTTGTTCCGCTTGCTCCTTCCTGCAGAGTCTTCAGTTGGCTGTATCTCTTGCCTGAAGGTACCTGCTCCTTATGAAGGCGAGCCTCTGACTGACTCTCCTTGTTACTGAGTCTAGGAGTGCTAAGCACTAACCCCTGTGGTTCCTCTGTGGTTTAGTTGCCCAGTTGTGTCCAACTCTTTGTGACCCCATGGACTGTAGCCCACCAGACTCCTCTATGGGATATTCCAAGCAAGAATACTGGAACGGGTTGCCATTTCCTTCTTCAAGTTGCTCTGTACCTATATCTTTGTAAATAATCCCTTTGCAAATAAATTCACTTTGAATTATTCTTTTCAAACGTGCCATCTCCTTGTTGGGACCCCATGGCTATTTCTAATAGAAGAAATGACCTGTGTGAAGACTTCAGGAGATAGAGTCATGGGAGGGAGATGCTCCTGTTAGAGTTGCTGCACAAGGCGGAGAGGAGGGACACATAAGCATTGGCTTTTCCTTTTAACCCTCATCTGACCTCCTGTAGTGCTGCCCCCTTGGCTGATCTCAGTCAGAAGACAGCTAATAGGAGTGTCCGGAAAATGCAGACTACACGAGGCAGGGAAGGATAAGGAATGGATCTAAGGCAAATACAACACAAATAGGCTTGCACAGGGAGGGTAGGCCCAGAATAAGAACATGTAGGAGGTTACTGCAGTGGTCCACAGGGAGCTTGATGGTGTCCTGGATTGGGGTAATGGGGTAGAGTGATAGTGTAGAGACAGAGAGAAGGGAAACAGCTTCTCCCAACATCTTTGGATGCATAGTTCAGGGAGCACAAATGTAATTGCTGTAGGACCCCTAAGGGTATGGAGTGGAAGATTGTGTGTGTGTGTGTGTAAGGCTATCTGGAAACAGCAAACCATCTAAAGAAGTAGTTGTAGGCAGGAATACGATTTTTGCAGATTCTCAGAGATTTCAAGAGAAATCAGAAATCCAGATATTTTTATATCTACAAAAAATATTTGTGTATTTCATAAATTAATAAATACCATGCTTACTTAAATCTACCAGAATTTTGTAAAGGTTTCAGAGAACCATAGATAAAATTTTCTTACACAGCAACAATTTCAGGGAAAAAAAGAGCTCTCCAATGCCATGAATACAAACTAAACGGACAAGTCTTTCTGAAATAATGTCAATATAAGAGCACAAGAAAATACACAAATAAACATAAGATATAATTGAAAGTGAGCTCTGAAATGGCACACTTAAGATTTTGTGCCATCTAAGAAATGCAACAGATTTTTACCATACTTTAGGTGACCTACCCTGCTGCTGCTGCTGCTGCTGCTGCTGCATTGCTTCAGTCGTGTCTGACTCTGTGTGACCCCATAGATGGCAGCCCACCAGGATCCCCCGTCCCTGGGATTCTCCAGGCAAGAACACTGGAGTGGGTTGCCATTTCCTTCTCCAATGCATGAAAGTGAAAAGTAAAAATGAAGTTGCTCAGTTGTGTCTGACTCTTCTCGACCCCATGGGCTGCAGCCCACCAGGCGCCTCCATTAATGGGATTTTCCAGGCAAGAGTACTGGAGTGGGGTGCCATCGCCTTCTCTGGACCTACCCTAATGCTCTCTAATTCTTATTTTTGTTTTTAATTTTTTAATCAATTATTTTAATTGGAGGATAATTTCTTTACAATATTGTGGTGGGTTTTTGTCATATATCGACAGGAATCAGCCACAAATGCACGTTTCCCCCCATCCTGAACCCCCTCCCACCTTCCTCCCCAGCCCATTCCTCTGGGTTGTCCCAGAGCAACGGCTTTGAGTTTGATGCCTCATGCATCGAACTTGCACTGGTCATCTGTTTTACATATGGTAATATACACATTTCAATGCTGTTCTCTCAAGTCATCTCACCCTCACCTTCTCCCACAGAGTCAAAAAGTCTGTTCTTTATATCTGCGTCTCTTTTGCTGCCTTGCATATAGGATCATCATTACCGTCTTTCTAAATTCCATGTATATGCATTAATATACTGTATTGGGGTTTCTCTTTCTGATTTATTTCACTGTATAATAGGTTCCAGTTTCATCCAACTCATTAGAACTGACTCAAATGCATCCTTTTTTCTGAGTAATATTCCATTTTGTATATGTACCACAACTTCCTTATCCATTCGTCTGCAGATGGACATCTAGGTTGCTTCCACGTCCTAGCTCTTGCAAACAGTGTTGCAATGAACATTGGGGTACATGTGTCTCTTTCAATTCTGGTTTCCTCAGTGTGTATGCCCAGCAGTGGGATTGCTGGGTCATATGGCACTTGTATTTCCAGTTTTCTAAGGAATCTCTACATGGTTCTCCATAATGGCTGTACTAGCATGCATTCCCACCAGCAGTGTAAGAGAGTTCCCTTTTCTCCACACCCTCTCCTCTCCAGCAAGAAACACAGATTTTTAAGTCAACTCTCAGTTTGTAAACAAAGGCAATTAATTAAAAAACATACTATGAACTAAACGGAACTAAACTGGAGTCTAGAGTGATGAGTTTACAACATCCAACGTACAACTTACATAAACTAATTGTATTCTATAAATGAGACATAGGATAAAGTTTCTAGCTCTGCTTTGATTGCTCTCAGAATCTATGAGTCAGTTTCAGAACAGAAATGTATTAAAAAACTACATATATACATATACAGAACCAGATTTCCTGATGGTAATAACAGATCCATGGCTGTCTTCCATCAGTCAGGATTGAAAATATCTGATTCATCAAAAAAGCCGTGTTGCACTCACCAATCATTTTTACTATAAACAAATGGTACAAACTTAAATCTGCATAATGTATTTGTAATGAATTAAACATTGCCGTACAGATTTTATACACTGGACTCTGTGTGAGATTTTGCTTAGAAAAAGAAAAAAGGATTTCATTAAGAAAATAAAAAACAAGTTAGACTAGATAAATGCACTAAGGGCTTGTGATTGGAAAACTGACAACAGAAGGCCTGAAGCTCAGGGCTAAAATGGTTAGAAAAACCAATTTGTTAGCAGCAGTCCTTATGTGTGACTGGCCTGTTCTCTTTGTTAAAACTGGGACTAAAGCACAGTTGAGGGCTAAATTACTCCAAGCAAAATCAACAGATAATTGTGACATGCTGTCTCCAGAGAAGTGTTGATGCCAGGGAAATCAGACCTACATAGAGAAGTAGCAATTATAAAACTGGAGACTCTAAGCCAACAGGTAATAGACCTTGACCAAACCGCACTTTAATAGAAACCAATAACCCCAAAGTTCCCATCTCTAACAAATCAAATTGCCCGCATGCATTTTTGTTCCTTTTTAGCTGTTATTCCAAAGCAATTTTTGCAATACGGTAGATGCTGGTCCAGTAGTCATGTGTGGATGTGAGAGTTGGACCTAAAGAAGGCTGAGCGCTGCAGAATTGATGCTTTTGAATTGTGATGCTGGAGAAGACTCTTGAGAGTCCATTGGATTGCAAGGAGATCAAACCACACAATCCTAAAGGAAATCAACGCTGAATACTCATTGAAAGGACTGTTGCTGAAGCTGAATCTCCAATACCTTGGCTACTTGATGTAAAGAACTGACTCAATGGAAAAGACCCTGATGTTGGGAAAGATTGAAGGCAGAAGGAAAAGGGGATGACAGAGGATGAGATGGTTGGATGGCATCACTGACTTGATAGAGATGAGTTTGAGCAAGCTCTGGGAGTTGGTGATGGACAGGGAAGCCTGGTGTGTTGCAGTCCATGGGGTTGCAAAGAGTCGGACATGACTTAGTGACTGAACAACAACAACAAATGCTGGTTGTTAGAGTTGTGATACGTGTTGTTAGAAATTTAGGTTTCTTGCCTGGAGAATCCCATGGACAGAGGAGCCTGGTGGGCCTCAGTCATTGGGGCTGCAAACAGTCAGACATGACTTAGCGACTAAGCAACAACAATAAGAACAAATGCTGGTAGGAGAGTTGTGTGATCCCTTTCAGACTCTAAACTAGTATTGTGTCCTCTGGGCTGGGTCTTAGGAAAATTCTTTGGGCCCTAGGATAAACTCCCAATTTCTTAAAATGGGAAATAAGCTATCTGTCCCCTGCTTTTCCATTGAACCTCAACTCTAACCATGTCAGCACTGGGCTCTTGTGCCCATGAGCTCTTGTGCTCCAACAATACTTCAGCACTTTCTGTCATCAGAATCCACCAGTCTGGCCCATGCTATCTTGGGCATGATTATGGGGCCTCTTTTATATTGAAAGTTCTTTTAAGCCTACATTCACCTGTTACTTACTCCAAGAAGCCTTTCGTACCTGCCAGGTAGGACTGATTGTTTTCTCCTTTGTAACTCATGGAACATGCTTATATTTCTTGCCAAGCTTCTCAAGGGCTCGGTCCATGACGGATGTATATGTATCTCTCCTGTGTCTATTCCAGTTGCAGCTGCAAAAGTGCCAGGTAGATGTTTAGTGACTGAGTGGTATCTCCTTTTTATAGACTTCAAGGATGTCAGAGCATCCTCGTGTGTATAAAGTTATTACATTCAGTCTTTCACCACATAATTATTGAGTGTACCTACTATGTGTCAGGCACTGTTCTGGGTGCTGAGGATACAAATGTATCCTCAAATGTAAATAAAACATTGTCTCCATCCTCAAACATTGTAAAGAAGAAGACAGAAAATGGACACATTAACACTGAATATATCAGGAAGCAGTAACTGCAGTACAGCCACCGAATAAGGGATAAAGGTGCTGTGGGTTGCTATTTTAGACAGGTTTATCAAAAAGTCCTCTCTTGAAGCCCTTCCTATGAGGTCTGAATGAACTGAGGTACAGATAATACACATATTAAGAAATAGAGTCTTAGAGAGGATGAACAGCAAATGGGAAAGTTATGAGATGGAAGCATTCTTGACTATTTCGAGAAACAGTAAAGAGGCTGGAAGGACAAGGGAGGGAAGGAGAGAAGGGTAGAGAATGAGGTCAGCAAGGGAGCCAGGAGTCAGAGCCTGGTGGACCACGATAAGGAATTTGCATTGTGTTCTCAGCGTGGTGGAAGCTATTGTGTATTTTGTGTGGTGAAGAGACGTGGTATAATTGATCACGGTGGTTGCTCTGGGGAGAACAGACAGGACAGGAGCAGGGAGAAGCTGGAGGATTGTTTAGTTTGCTAGGGCTGCTGAAGTAAAAAATACCACCAGGTGGGTGGCTTAAACCATAGAAATGTACTGTCTCACAGTTCCGGAAGCTTCAAGTCCAAGGTCAAGGTGTGGGCAGGACTGGTTCCTTCTGAGGCTGTGAGGAAACAATCTGTCCCAGGCCTCCGTTCTTGGCTTGCAGATAGCCCTTTTTTCCTGGGGCCATTTCTCATCACCTTCATTCAATGCATGTCTGCCTGTGTATGGATTTCCCTTTTTTATAAGGACATCTTGTCTTTAATGGATTAAAGTACTAGTTGCTCAGTCGTGTCCTACTCTTTGCGACTCCATGGACTGTAGCCCTCTAGGCTTCTCTGTCCATGGAATTCTCCAAGCAAGAATATTGGAGTGAGTAGCCATTCCCTTCTCCAGGGGACCTCCCTGACCCAGAGATTGAACTCTGGTCTCCTGCATTGCAGGCAGATTCTGCACTGGGAGTGTGGCGTCTTAGTTACAGGACCACAGATCAGGAAGTCCCTGATCACATCTTAACTAATTGTATCTGCAAATTATCTGGACTGTATATCCAAATATAAGATCACATTCTAAGGTACTGGGGGGGTGGTTAACATTTCAATGTATCTTTTTTGAGGGGAGCACAATTCAATCCATGATAGAAACTTTAAAACATCTGCTCCTTGTACTGTTCATGCTTGATTGTTTCATTGATTCACTGATTCATTGTTTTTCATTCACTTTAAAAATGTCCATTAACTGTTTCCCAGGAACTCTTCTAGCTATGTAGGATATCGACATAAATAGAAAACATTCCTGCCCTCATGAAATGTGCCGTCTAAGATACATATTCCCTCCTCCTCCCAGTAAGAGTTTAGGTCATCTGGCCCTTGGTTTGGAGAAGGCAATAGCAACCCACTCCAGTACTCTTGGCTGGAAAATCCCAAGGATGGTGGAGGCGGGTGGGCTGCCATCTTTGGGGTTGCATAGAGTCGGACACGACTGACGTGACTTAGCAGCAGCAGCAGCAGCCCTTGGTTCTGGTCCCTCTCTCTCCAAGGCCTGAAGCTCAATTGCCAACTCCTGACAGCAGAGGCTCTTTGGGAGGCTCTGTAGGTAGCTGTTGAAGAGTTAAAGTGAAGTCACTCAGTCGTGTCCAGCTCTTTGGGACCCCATGGACTGTAGCCTACCAGGCTCCTCTGCGCATAGGATTTTCCAAGCAAGAATACTGGAGTGGATTGCCATTTCCTTCTCCAGAGGATCTTCCCAACCCAGGAATTGAACCCCGGTCTCCCACATTGTAGACAGATGCTTTACCATCTGAGCCACCAGGGAAATCCCAGGTAGGTAGCTGTAGTTGATCACTAGTCTCATTGTTAGGTCAGCTTCTCTCCAGGACTTGGGAGAATCACCTTCTCTTCTTCTGGAAATCTGAGTCTTCTGGGTTATGGAGTAATGCAACTCTGCTGGGAGTTGTTGCAGTTGTGAACATCTGTCTTCAGAGATTTGTAGAAGAGTGGCTTTAAGTCAAGGAGAATCTGGATGGCCTTCACCTTCAGAGTGCTAGTGCCAACCCAATGGGAAGACAGTTACTAGGAAGTGGAGAAGCTTCATCAAAAGCCTCCCCAATCTCTTTAAGGTAGCTACTTTGCAGGGAATGACTGGCTGCCATAGAATTCTGAAGAGTCCATGGGCTTTAGTTATTTATGATATGGACACTCAGCCTTGGAAATGGGTTCCTGCTGTAAAGCCACCACATTTCTCATCACCTTTGATGGGCTACTCTGGAGCAGAAAACCCCAGCAAGGGTCAGAAAGAACCTAAGAGAAGAATTTCCCACAGGAAGTTTGTCTCCAGAAGTCATCTTCACTCTAGTGGTCCACTTGTGTTTAATTTAGATTATTTTCTCTGTTTCCAAAAGACATGGCAGAGTATGTTCTCCAAAATATTTGTTTGAGAGATTCTGCATTAGTCTTGGGAAAGTGCATGGTTGGTTCTTAGCATATCGGATGCTAGGAACTTTAGGCACTGTCTTAAAAAGGGTATGTTTAATTATTTAAGTCCTCAAGTAAATATGATTTCTCCTGCCCCCTTTTTTTTCTCCCAAGCTCTATATTAGCTACTGGGGATGATGGGATGTCTGGGACACGGTCTCAATAAGCATTCAGTCTAGTTGAGGGTGTAATCTTAATAGCGGACTTAGGCATGTACTTTAGGCAAGAATTTTGGACTGTCATAGTTCCTTTCTCATGAAGTCTGAATATGGTGAATTGGATTACTCATTTTTAGGAAGTTTTTTTTTGGGTTTTACCGTGTTTACTTAGCTTTAGGCCTCCATTTTTTGATGCCTGCATTTCCAGCTGGAAAATCAGGTTTCTCTTATGCTATTCACTTAGCTAAGGTAATGACTTATTGTATGTGTGTTGTTGTTCAGTTGCTAAGTCATGTCCAACTCTTTGCAATCCCATGGACTGCAGCAGGTCAGAGTTACTTGTCCTTCACCACCTCCCAGAGTTTGCTCAAGCTCATATCCATTGAGTCAGTGATGCCACCCAACCAACTCATCTTCTTTCGTCTAGGGTGTTGTATGTGGTGGGCTGCAGTCCATGAGGTCACACAGAGTCAGACACGACTGAAGCGACTTAGCAGCAGCAGCATGTGTGTTTTTTGATATTATGGAATATATTTTGACCAGATTTTGAGTTGGCAGTAAAAAAGTTAAAAACATTTTGTATAACACTATCTGCCTAGACTGAAAGTCTAGAAGTCCTGAGACTATCTAAGGAGGAATAGAAGGGAATAACTTCTTTGATTTTGGAGTGTTTGCCTTTATTTTGAATGCTTACTGGAGTTTGAGTAGGCAAATCTCAATCCTTCTTACCAAGTGAGTGTGAATTATGTTTCATCAGTAGGATAGGATAAGGCAGGATTTCCTTGGTGGTCCAGGGCTTAAGAATCCACTTGTCAAAGCAGAGAACGTGGGTTCGATCCCTGGTCCAGGAAGATTCCACCTGCTTCAGGGCAACAAAGCTCAGGAGCCACAACTTCTGGGCCTGCATGCTGCAACCACCAAAGCCTGTGCACTCTAGACCCCATGCTCTGCAACAAGAGGAGCCACCACAGTGAGAAGCACACTGCGGCTGGAAAGAGTAACCCCCTGCTTGCTGTAACTAGAGCAAGCCTGGGCAGCAATGAAGACGCAGTGCAGTTAATAATAATAATAACAGCAGCAATAACAATGATAAACAGAGGAATGGGATAAGGCCCAGAATAGAGGAATAAGTGTGAAAGCCCATAGTACAATGCTTGGCGTACTGCAGACACTGTTTTGTGTTAAACTGTTGTGCGATTGAGGGAATTAATTTGTACTTATATCTATTGCATTAGAATGACAATACGTTCACAGAATTCATCACAGAAAATCGTCTGAGGTTCACACAGGAGGTAAGGGAATACTTAACACACTGGATTGAGAGAGTGTTTTCTACTGGACTGTTAAATTTCTTGCAAATTGAATCTAGTTCCCACTGAATTTTTATTGGTCTTGTAACTTGAACTTCATTTCTGGTTTGTCTCTCCCAAATGCATCACTAGAAGCTGTTGCAGTCTCTTGGTGTTGTTTGTGACAGTGAGTAACCTAGCCCATTTCTGCGTTTCAAGTATTCCTATTGGTGTTCTATATATCTTTAGTCAGCAGTCTCTTCATTACTCTAAGCTAGTTTCTTCTCTATACCCCTACAAATTTCCCGCAAACTACATTGCTGACTATGCTATGTGTGTTGTGCACAGATGTGTATGAAGGAAAACTTACTTCTGTTTTCCTCTGCACATGCTCACCACACTTTTGAATCATTGGTGTAACTCTGTGTCTCTGACCAGTGCAGCACTGGTGTCACTTCTGATAATGTGTGGATTTGCCTAAAACCTTTGCTGAAAAAAAAGCTTGTCACCTTCCTTACAGAGGAACTCCAGGTGTTCTATTAGCTACTGCTATTTTGCAGCAGTTCACAGCCATATCATATATTTTAAAAGCTGTTTTTACCCAGTTACACTACATCTTTGAAGGGCTTCTTCTGCCTTCCTGGTTAGGGGTTTCTCTGCTTCTGCTCATAAGGTTTTACTGCCCTGACAATTTTCCATGTGTACCATGCGAGGCCAAAGGACTGATGCTTTCAAACTGTGGTGCTGGAGAAGACTCTTGAGAGTCCCTTGGACAGTAAGATCAAATTAGTCAGTCTTAAATGAAATAAACCCTGAATGTTCATTGGAAGGCCTGATGCTGAAGCTGACCCTCCAATACTTTGGCCACCTGATGTGAAGAGACAACTCATTGGAAAAGACCCTGATGCTGGGAAAGACTGAGGGCAGGAGGAGAAGGGGATGAAAGAAGATGAGTTGGTTGGGTGGTATCACTGACTCAATGGATATGAGCTTGAGCAAACTCTGGGAGGTGGTGAAGGACAAGTAAGTCTGACCTGCTGCAGTCCATGGGATTGCAAAGAGCTGGACATGACTTAGTAACTGAACAACAACAAACCATACAAGGCAACAGTAACAACGGGACATGATTAGTGCCCCTATTCTGAATGTGTGCAGACTTTCTCTTCGAAGGATACTACTTTTATAATGAAAGCTCATTAGCATTTCCCCTCTTACTCTCTCAATGTAGGAACTTCAATCAGATAGACATGTATTTAAATCCTGATGCATCTAGTTATTAGCTGTGTGATCCTGGACTAATGACTTCAAGTCTTAGTTTTCTTGTCTATAAAGTAGGGGCAAGAATCCTACCTACTGATGGGATAGTAGTGAGGACTATGGTCACGGAGCATGGACTCAAGCACACAGTGGCTTATCGATAAATGTTGGTGAGACATGTGCTCAGTTGCTCAGTCATGTCTGACTTTTTGCGATGCCATGAATTCCTCTGTCCATGGAATTCTCCAGGCAAGAATACTGGAGGCGGTTGCCATTCCTTTCTCCAGGGGATCTTCCCGATCCAGGGATAGAGCCTGTGTCTCTTGCATCCCCTGTGTTGGCAGGCAGGTCCTTTATCAGTAGCACCTCCTGGGAAGCACCTGTTAGTGAGACACTGATCAAGAAATGCTGTGTGATTGGAAGTGATGTCTGTAAATTTAACCTAGCTCTTGAGACAAAAGTATGTTCTTAAAAGATAGCAGCAAAAATAACTGTAAAGATGTTTATGAAGATATTAGGATAAAATGATAAAAACTATGAATTATTGTTGTCAAATAATGTTTTTTAATGACTCAAAAAGCCAGAACTGACTTCAGCCATGGATCCTCGTGTCTCTGCCTTACATTCTCATTTGTAATACAAATGTTTGGTTTGCATCTTTGCCTTGTAAGACCATCTGGTTGAAGATTTTCTGTTTCTCCCACCACTTTCCTACTCTCTTCAACCAGGGAAGTATTATATCTTTACTCTCGTCTAAATGTGATGTTTTCCCTTGCTTTTAAGCTCATTGTCCTTAAATCTCCAACTGTCCAAATTCTATTCATTGCTCGAGAATCTTCTTAGGGCTCTTTCTTTCATTTTGCTGAAGAACTATAATTATCATATTTTATAAAAGAGGAAACTGAAATCTGGAGAGCATCTGCCAGCCCAGCACCTTCTAGATGGTTCATCATAGTGGAATTAGAACTTAAATCTCTGTTTTTATTGGACCATGCTCCTTCTGAATACACACAGGATTTGAGGTCTATGCTTTTAGCATAGAGCCCCATGTTAAGGTCTTCCCTCTTCTAACAAGAGACTCCACTGTTTTATCCTATATTTAAGGACTTAGAGTTTTTTGTTTTTTTTTTAATCTAGTGGGTCAGTCTTGACTCTACAATAAGATCATGAGTTTCTTTTTAATGGGTACCACATCTTGCACTTCTTTTCCAAATCTTCAACACAGGGTTTTGTATTTGTATGCTACTCAGTGATTTGCTAATTGAATGGACTTTAATTAAATTATAGAAATGTCAAGCGGTTCCAACAGCTGTGCTGCTTCTTCTTTTTTTTTTTTTTTGCTTAGTTTTCTAGATCTGGTTCTCTATTTCTTGTGAAAGAGTATATCTCTGAATATCTGCTGACCAAGTAGCTGAATTTTCTCTGGGAAATTTCCAGGGAGAATTGCTGATGTCCTGAATAGCTTCTCAAGTGTAGACTGGCAGGTAGGCTCAAATTCCTTCAAGTTTATTATTAGTTCCATAGTGCTGCCTCAACACCGCCAAGTAGCACATGGTCAACTACACCTCCTCTTGTGTATCTACTTTAAGAATATTATCAGGCAATAGAAGGTGAATGCTCCTGGGGCACTGGACAGTGTTCATAACATACAAAGTCATGCCAGGAAAATTTTTAAACTTTTTATTTTATATTGGAATATAGCTGATTAAAAATATTGTGATGGTTTCAGGTGCCCAGCAAAGTGACCCAGCCATAGAAAATGGCAGACCACTCCAGTATTCTTGCCTGGAAAATTCCATGGATAGAGGAGCCTGGTGGATTACAGTCCATGGGGTTGCAAAAAGTTGGACATGACTGAGCGTGCACACACATAACTGATAACAATGTTGTGATGGTTTCAGGTGCACAGCAAAGTGAGTCAGCCATACACATACATGTATCCATTCTCCCCCAGACTCCTCTCCCATCCAGGCAGTCACATAATGTTGAGCGGACTTCCCTGTGCTATACAGTAGGTCCTTGTTGCATACCAGGACATTTAAATTTAACTGTGGGTTACATATATCTTATTGTGAATAGATTCAGTTGACTATTTCTTGACTGTCATGTGCCAAGGGTTGCCAGGCACTGTAATATACATTATTTAATTTGATTATCACAAAAATTCTGTGAAGGCAATGTTATTACACCCATTATGCCAATGCTTAAATTAAGAAGTAGAGAGGCTGTGTGATCTGTGCAACTCACACAGATAGGAAATAGGATGTCTATTTGAACAATAGATTAAAGCAAAATCTGTTGGTGAATCCAATACTCTTTTCACTATCCAGTATTTCAAGTGAACTTTAAAAAGTATTTACACTTTATTTTGTAATTTAAAAAATGTCTTCAGCATAGATCCACAAGACGTTCAGCATAGATACACAAGATGTTCATTTAATTTATACTGTCATCATTGCTCTTTGTGAATTTAGATAATTTTCAAAATTGGATTCTTATTTCCCCCTCTCTCTCTTGAATATAGTATTTCAATAAAGGTTGAATGGCATCTTTAGGAAATTCCTACAGATGTGCATGGATGGAAGTGTGGACTTTTTTTTTTGGTTAATAATTTGAAAATATAGCAAGTGTAAGCTATATATATAAGTTAATACTGATGACTACTGGTTTAAAAATATAAGACCAAAGAGATCAAATCCTGTATTATATTACTAACTCTGGTTACTATTCTTTTGATTGCTAGGATACTCTTACCATGTATTACTATTATGTAGCCTGTTGCTCTATCTCACAGACCCAGAATTCACTCACTAATTTTGTGGTTAAAAAAGTCTTCTTACATCAGTGTTTAAAAATAGGCTCTCCAATATTAGGAAATTTCATTTAGTGGTGATAGAAGATCTATATTTATAAAAAGCATATGCTAACATTTTATCTTAAATTTGATTACAAAAATTTGAGCTTGCATGTTGTCTCTTGGCCTGTGTCAATGACTATTTGCTTTTTGAGTGCTGTGGTGGCAAGTCAGAGTCAGTGGTGAGAACAGCCTTTGTAGAAAGCTTGCCGTTTATGACAATAAGGGTGGACCTTGAGGGCTTTATGCTCAGTGAAATAAGCCAGACAGAGAAAGACAAATACTGCATGATAGTACTTATATGTGGAACCTGAAAAAAATTGAACTTACAGAATTGAGCTATTACAGAAACAGAATAGAAAAGTGATTTCCAGGGACTGGAGGCTGGGGGGAATAGGCAGAACTTGGTAAAAGAGTATGCACTTTCAAAAATAAGATGAATAAATTCTGAGGATCTCATGTATAACATGCTAACTGCAGCGGAGAATGCTATATTGTAGAGTTGAAATTTGCTAAGAGAGTAGATCTTAAACGTTCTCATTAAAAATAAAACACAAGTATGTTGCGTTAGGTGATGGATATGATAATTAACTCAGTGGGGAGAATCTTTTCACAATGTACACATATATCAAATCTGCACATTGTATACCTTAAATATCTTACAATTTTGTCAATTACACCTCAGTGAAGCTGGAAAAAAAGAATAGTCCTTTTAATAAAGATATGAATTGCGACAGAGTTGTAAGAAGTTCAATTTCTAGGCCAGACTCGAATATAATCCATGCTATCTCCATGCTTTTGTTGTACTTTGAGGGCACTGCAGTAAAGCAGGGATAAGGAAAATTGAAATTCCTACAGATGTGCATGGATGGAAGTGTGGATAAACCTGAGGCTGTCTGGGAAGAGTAGCTCTTTCTTTATCTCATACACCAGCTTCTGTTGGGATCTAAGGAAGGGCAATTTTCTGTTAGCATTATTGTTCAAGAGACAAATGCTCTAATTAGATTTTTAAAGCTGTTGCTTAAAACTACCTGAGGAAGTTTAAGCTAGTTTGCTATTTTTTAAAAATAGAATCCCATAATTATTGTAAACTAAATCCAGATGTTCGAAAAAGTCTATCAGGCTACTGAAAAGCGGCATATAACTACTATTTTCCAAGCAGCAGGTATTCTCCATTTATAATCAAAGTGTGTTTAACCACAAAGGGACATAATTTGGCTAGTTATGGGTGTTCCCACTGAAAAAAAAATCGGTGCTTTTATAAGCTTAATAAAAATTGGTTCAAGGTACATTTCCTGCCACTAAAGCCTTGCAATAATTCCCTGTCCAGTAGGAAAAACCTTCAGCAGACCAATATCTACTTCCTTTTGATATGAAAACTGTTGTTTCCTGAATGCAAAATTGACTCCTAAGCAGGAAGAAAATTAAAAGTGAATGCAATCTGTAGAATTGCTCAGTTGTGTCCAACTCTTTGAGACTCTTTGAACTGTAGACCACCAGACTACTCTGTCCATGGGATTCTTCAAGTAAGAATACCAGAGTGGGCTGCCATTTCCTCCTCCAGGGCATCTTCCTAACCCAGGGATCGAACTTGTGTCTCCTGCATTGCACACATATTCTTTACTCGCTGAGCCATCTGGGAAGCCCATAAGACAAACAGTGAACTCTAATATAAATTATGGGTTCTGTGAATGATAATGTATTAACATTGGTTCATCAGCTGTGACAAATTTACCACATTGATGCAAAATGTTAATAATGGGAGAAACTGCATGGAGAGGGAAGCAGGGTATATGGGATTTTCTGTATTTCTCTGTACAATATTCTTATAAACCTAAAACTACTTTAAAATAATAAAGTCTGTTCATTAAGAAAAAGGCATCCACAGGTAGATTCTTTCCCTTTTTTGACATTGAAAAGTCACAAAATTTACTCTTTTAAAATAAATTAGTGTTTAATTTTTTTTAGATATTAAGAAGGGGTGGCAAGAATACAAAGAACTATACAAAAAAAGATCTTAATGACCCTGATAATCACAATGGTGTGATCACTCACCTAGCACCAAACATCCTGGAGTGGGAAGTCAGGTGATCCTTAGGAAATATCACTACGAACAAAGCTGGTGGAGGTGAAGGAATTCCAGCTGAGGTATTTCAAATCCTAAAAGATGATGCTGTGAAAGCACTGCGCTCAATATACCAGCAAATTTGGAAAACTCAGCAGTGGCCACAGGACTGGAAAAGGTCAGCTTTCATTCCAATCCCAAAGAAAGGCAATGCCAGAGAATGTTCGAACTACCACTCAACTGTACTCATTTCACATGCAAGCAAAGTAATGCTCAAGATTCTCCAAGCAAGGCTTCAACAGCATGTGAACCAAGAACTTCCAGATGTTCAAGCTGGATTTAGAAAAGGCAGAGGAACCAGAGATCAGATTGCCAACATCCACTGGATCATAGAAAAAGCAAGAGAATTGCAGAAAAGCATCTACTTCTGCTTCATTAACTACCCTAAAGCCTTTGACTGTGTGAATCACGACAAACGGTGGAAAATTCTTAAAGAGATGGGAGTACCAGAACCCCCTACTGCCTCCAGAGAAACTGGTATGCAGGTCAAGAAGCAACAGTTAGAACCAAACATGGAACAATGGATTGGTTCCAAATTGGGAAAGGAGTATGTCAAGGCTATATATTGTCACCCTGCTTATTTAACTTCTATGCACACTACATCATGCAAAATTCTGGGCTGGATGAAGCACAAGCTGGAATCAAGATTGCAGGGAGAAATATCAGTAACTTTAGATATGCAGATGACACCACCCTTATAACAGAAAGTGAACAGGAACTGAGGAGCCTCTTGATGAAGGTGAAAGAGGAGAGTGAAAAAGCTGGCTTAAAACTCAACATTCAGAAAATGAAGATCATGGCATCTAGTCCCATCACTTCACGGCAGATAGATGGGGAAACTGTGGAAACAGTGGCAGACTTTACTCCTTGGGCTCCAAAATCACTGCAGATGGTGACTACAGCCATGAAATCAAAAGACGCTTACTCCTTGGAAGAAAAGCTATGACCAACCTAGATAGCATATTAAAAAGTAGAGACATTACATTACCGACAAAGGTCCGTCTAGTCAAGGCTATGGTTTTTCCAGTGATCATGTATGGATGTGAGAGTTGGACCATAAAGAAGGCTGAGGGTCAAAGAATTGATGCTTTTGAACTGTGGTGTTGGAGAAGACTCTTGAGAGTCCCTTGGATTGCAAGGAGATCCAACCAGTCCATCCTAAAGGAAATCAATCCTGAATATTCATTGAAAGGACTGAAGCTAAAACTTCAATACTTTGGCCACTTGATATGATGAACTGACTCTTTAGAAAAGACCCTGATGCTGGGAAAGACTGAAGGCAGGAGAATAAGGGGACAACTGAGGATGAGATGATTGGATGGTATCCCTGACTCAATGGGCAGGAGTTTGAACAAGCTCTGGGAGATGGTGAAGGACAGTGAAGCCTGGTGTGCTGCAGTCCATGGGGTCGCAAAGAGTCAGAAACAACTGAGTGAGTGAACAACAACAACAACAACAACAACAACAACAAAGATATGATGGCCACCCACTTCAGCATTCCTTCCTGGAAAATTCCATGGACAGAGGAGCCTGGTGGGCTGTAGTCCATGAGGTCGCAAAAGACCCAGACACAGCTGAGCACAGATGGCACAGCCCCTGCTTTTGGCAATCTAGTCTCGGCACCTGTGAGCTGTTTTTGTTTTTTCATTTGTTTAGTTTAGATTCCACATATAAGTGAGATCATGTGTATTTTCTTTCTTATTTCACTTAGCGTGATTCCTTCAAGGTCCATCCATGTTGTAAAAAATGGCAATATTTCATTCTTTTTATGGCTGAATAATATTCTGTTGTATGTGATTTTATATGTATATATATACACTATATATGTGTGTGTTAGCTGCTCAGTTGTGTCTGACTCTTTGAGACCCCACAGACTGTAGCCCGCCAGGCTCCTCTGTCAATGGAATTCTCTAGGCAAGAATACTGGAGTATGTTGCCATTTCCTTCTCCAGGGGATCTTCCCAACTCGGGAATCAAACCCAGGTCTCCCACTTTGCAGGCAGATCTTTTTACCATCTAAGCCACCAGAGGAACCCTGGGGGTCTTCCCAACCTAGGGATCAAACCCGGGTCTCCTGCATTACAGGCAGATTCATACCATCTGAGCCACCAGTAAATATGTGTGTGTACATATATGCACACTATGTATACACCATATCTTCTTTATACATTTATCTATCAGTGGATACTTAAGTTGCTTCCGTATCTTAGCTGTTGTAAATAATGCTGCAATGAATATGGAGGTGCATGTGTCTTTTCAATTTAATATTTTTGTTTCTTTCAGAAAAATATCCAGAAATGAAACTGGATCACATGAGGGACCATTAATACTTTAACACAGTATTGATCGGGGAATTTTTGCAGAAATTAACACCCGAGGCATTAGTATATCTCTGGTCAATAATGTGTTACATTCCACTGAAGATTATTATGGCCATGGTAACATGTTGGCCATGTGTTTCCTATCCAAGTAGAATGATAAAATATATTAATTAAAAATTACTTTCAAAAAGATATTTTGCGATATAAATTTTGATTTAATTTTAAGAAATTTAAATAGTTGTTTTAACCTCAATTTTTCTCAGTGCTTTTATTATATTTTATTTGAACTTTTTAGTTTGTTTTGGGGTTAATGTTAACTGGTCAATAGCTGGTTAACAATGTTGTGATAGGTGAACAGGGAAGGGACTCATCCCTAAACAGATATGTATCCATTTTCCCCCAAACTCCCCTCCCGTCCAGGCTGCCACATAACATTGAGCAGTGTTCCATGTGCTGTACAGTAGGTCCTTGTTGGTTATCCATTTAAAATATAGCAGTGTGGACCTGTCTCTCCCAAACTCCCTAAGTATCCCTTCCCCCAACCCTTCCCCCCAGCAACCATAAATTCATTCTAAAAGTCTATGAATCTGTTTCTGTTTTGTAAGTAAGTTCATTTGTATCATTTCTTTGCAGGTGGGACCTTTAATTCTCATCTGAGGGTTCAAGTCCATTCTAGATTCTGGAATAGGGCAGTCAGCCTTCCCTGTTTGCCTAAGCCTGAGGGATTTCCTGGCATGTGGACTTGCTAAAACCTGGGAAGGCCCTGGCAAATAAGAACCAGTTAATCTCTGCTTTGGGACCAGTTTTGGTAAGAGAACTTCCTTCCTTGAAAGTTGGTCACTCGTGTCTGAATCTTTGCGACCCCATGGACTACATGGTTCATGGAATTCTCCAGGCCAGAATACTGGAGGGGGTATCCTTTCCCTTCTCCAGGAGATCTTCCCAACCCAGGGATCGAACCCACATCTCCCGTATTGCAGGCGAATTCTTTAACAGCTGATCCACAAGGGAAGCCCAAAAGACCTTAGTACAGTAATTGGTTTTACAGTTAGTCCCCATGAATGTACTTGAGACTTAGATTTAGAAATTAAATCCCTACTTGGAAGTCAAATCTCACTTGATTCCTTTATGTTCTCCTGTCCCTGAGGTCTTTGCCATTTATTGTTCGGAAAACCAGGTATTGACCACCTTCATTTCCTTCAGTTTATTCCTGTGGCTGAAAAATAATCCCTACAGAGCAACCTGGGAATTTAGTTCTTGCCAGGCGTCTCTTAAAAATCTCTTTTTAAACATCTCATTTCTTGTTTGTCAGGCAAATCTCCATCAATTGTCTTCCTCACTTCAGAGGGATTGCTCTATCTCTTAAGATCCTGGTGACCCGGAGTCTAGCTGTTACTATTTCTTGGTCAGCTTTGCTGTGTTGTCCAGTCGCTCAGTCATGTCTGATTCTTTGCAACCCCACCGACTGCAGCACATCAGGCTGCCCTGTTCTTCACCATCTCCTGGAGCTTCCTCAAATTCATGTCCATTGAATCAGTGATGCCATCCAACCAACTTGTCCTCTGCTGTCCCCTTCTCCTCCTGCCCTCAATCTTTCCCAGCATCAGGGTCTTTTCCAATGAGTCAACTCTTCTCATCAGCTGGCCAAAGTATCAGAGCTTCAGCTTTAGCATTAGTCCTTAAAATGAATATTCAAGATTGATTTCTTTTAGGATTGACCAGTTTGATCTCCTTGCAGTCTAAGAGACTCTCAAGAATCTTCTTCAATACCACAGTTTGAAGGCACCAGTTCTTTGGCACTCAGCTCTTTGTATGGTCTAGTTGTCACATGCATACATGACTACTGAAAAAACACATAGCTTTGACTATATGGACCTTCGTTGGAAAGTAACGCCTCTATTTTTTAATATGCTGTCTAGGTTTGTCATAGCTTTTTTTTTCCAAGGAGAGATAGCAACCCACTCCAGTATTCATGCCTATAAAATCCCATAGACCGAGGAGCCTGCGGGGCTACAGTCCATGGGGTTGCAAAGAGTCAGACATGACTGAGTGACTTCACTTCTCTTCACTTCAAGCATCCTTTAATTTCATGATTTCCGTCACCATCTGCAGCGATTTTGGAGCTCAAGAAAATAAAGTTTGTCACTGTTTCCTTTGTTTCCCCATCTATTTGCCATGAAGTGATGGGACCAGATGCCATGATCTTCGTTTTTTGAATGTTGAGTTTTAAGCCGGTTTTTTCACTCTCCCCTTCACCTTCATCAAGAGGCTCTTTAGTTCTTCTTCACTTCCTGCCATAAGGATGGTGTCATCTGCATATCTGAATTTACTGATATTTCCCCCTGCAATCTTAATTCCAGCTTGTGCTTCATCCAGCCCAGAATTTTGCATGATGTATTCTGCTTAGACGTTAAATAAGCAGGGTGACAATATACAGCCTTGACAAACTCCTTTCCCAATTTGGAACCAGTCCATTGTTCCATGTTTGGTTCTAACTGTTGCTTCTTGACCTGCATACAGGTTTAGCAGGAGGCAGGTAAGGTGTTCTGGTATTCCCATCTCTTTAAGAATGTTCCACAGTTTGTTGTGATCCACACAGTCAAAGGCTTTAGGGTAGTCAATGAAGCAGAAGTTATTCTGCAATTCTCTTGCTTTTTCTATGATCCAATGGATATTGGCAATTTGATCTCTGGTTCCTCTGCCTTTTCTATATCCAGCTTGAACATCTGAAAGTTCCTGGTTTATATCCTGAGCATCACTTTGAATGCTCAGATGTAATTGCAAGATTACTGAGAATCTTGAGCATTACTTTACTACCATGTGAAATGAGCACAATTGTTTGGTAGTTTGAATATTCTTTGGCACTGCCTTTCTTTGGGATTGGAATGAAAACTGACGTTTTTCAGTCCTGTGGCCACTGCTGAGTTTTCGAGCAGCACTTTCACAGCATCATCTTTTAGGATTTAAAATAACTTAGCTAGAATTCCATCACCTCTACTAGCTTTGTTCATAGTGATGTTTCCTAAGGTCCACCTGACTTTGCACTCCAAGATGTCTGGCTCTAGGTGAGTGATCACACCATTGTGGTTATCTGGGACATTAAGATCATTTTTGTATAGATCGGTGTATTCTTGCCAGCTCTTCCTAGTATCTTCTGCTACTGCTGCTGCTGCTGCTGCTGTTAAGTCACTTCAGTCGTGTCCGACTCTGTGCGACCTCATAGATGGCAGCCCACCAGGCTCCCCCGTCCCTGGGATTCTCCAGGTAAGAACACTGGAGTGGGTTGCCGTTTCCTTCTCTAATGCATGAAAGTGGAAAGCGAAAAGTGAAAGTGAAGTTGCTCATTCGTGTCTGACTCTTAGTGACCCCATGGCAGTCCATACCATTTCTGTCCTTTATTGTGCCCATCTTTGCATGAAATGTTCCTTTGGTATCTCTAATTTTCTTTTTTTTTCAAATTTTTTTTTAATTTTTTAAAATATAAATTTATTTCTTTTAATTAGAGGTTAATTACTTTACGATATTGTATTGGTTTTGCCATACATCAGCATGAATCCGCCACATCTCTTGTATTTTCCATTCTGTTATTTTCCTCTATTGGTCTGCTGGGGTTTGTAAACTCAGGACTCAGGTATACGACCAGATTTGTAGGTTTAGGCACTCTAACTTATTGTTCATTTAGCAATTTTCTTCTTGGGAATTGACTTTAATTTTTTGAAAACAGCAACTTAATTTACACTGAGTGAATGCACTGATCTTAAGAGTTAGAAGTTGAAGAGTTTTGACAAATGCTTACATCTACGTAATAACTAACACCTCTATCGAGATGTCGAATATTTTCATCACTACATAAATTTCCTTCAGCTGTGTGGCTCCCTCAATCATAGTTCTGATTTCTGTCACCATAGAATATTTCTGTCTGTCTTAGAGCTTTATGTAAACGGATTTATATACTAAACACTCTTTTGTCTCATTTTTCTTAACATAGCATATTTTTGAGATTCATTTATATTGTTGCATATTTCCATAGTTCATTCTCAAAATATGATATTCTCTTACTGAGGACTTTTTTTCTTTTTTTTTTTTACTGAGGACTTTAAATGAAGAGTTTTGGTTTTATCCAATAAGGAATGAAATATATTTAAGTGTTAAAAATTAGCTTGTATTAGACGATCTAATTTTAGGAAATTATTTTTTTTCTATGCTGTATAGAATAGACTTAAAAGAACATTTTAATCATCTAAATATTACTGAAATGAATAGGTTGAGCATTAAAGCCCTAGTAAAATATACCTCAGTGCAATGTTGGCTTCTACCACTGTCATTTGTGAAATCAAGAATTAACACCTAATAGAAGAAATATGAATAGGTTTTAACCTATTCATTGTTATCATTCTTTTTTTATTGCTGAAACAGTATGTTATTATATGAATATACCATAGTTTGCTTACCCATTCTTCCATTGATATACTTTGAGTTGTTTCCAGTTTTTACCAATTATAAATAAAGCTGGAATAAACATTTAAGTATAACTTTTTTTGATAGACAAATATTTCTGTTCTCTTAGGTGACTATGAATAGAATTGTTGAGTCATACTGTAGGTATATGCTTATCTTTAAAAACCACCAAACCATTTCCCAAAGTAGTTTTACCATTTAATATTCCCACAAGTAACGCAAGAGAGCTCTGATTTCCATACCCTACTCAGGACTTAGTGTTGTTAGTCATCTCAATTTTAGCCAATTTTTTTTGTGAGTGTGAAATGGCATTTATGCAGTTTTAATTTGCATTTCTCTGATGACCAATTCTGTTGAATACTTTTTAATATACGTATTGACCATATATATATCTTTGTTTGTCAAATGCCTGCTCAAGACTTTTGCCCATTAAACAAAATTGTTTTTATCATTGAGTTGTGGGATATTTTTTTAAAAATCTAGAAATTGTGAATATCAAGAGTATTTTCAGACATGTTTATCAAGAATATTTTCTTCTAGCCTGAGGCTGTCTATTCATTTTCTTAATGGTTATTTTGGAAGCTTTTGATTTTGATGAAGTCTATTTTTTTTCTCCTATTATGGTGAGTACTTTCTGTGTCCTAAGAAATCTTTGCCTGCTCTGAGAACAGAAAGCTGTTTTTTCTTCTGAAAGATACATTTTATTCTAATAGCTTTACATAGTTTGGCTTTCATGTTTCAGTGTAAATTTACCTTGAATTAATTTTTGTGTTTGCAGTGTGTGGTAGGAGTTGAAGTTCATTTTTTCCTCATTGATATACAGTTATTAAGAGTTAACTTGATATCAAAACAGAATAAAGTAGATTAAAAGCTTGAGTGCCAATTATATTGTGCTATAAAGTCGTTTGGCTAGTTAATACATATTTTTCTTGAGACAAAGTTGTCTTGTAGGTTCATTGCCAAGACTAAAAATTAATAATCAACTGCTTCTTGTTGAACTTGAAATTAAAACAAAGCAATATCCAAAAACTTGTCCAATGGATGAAAAAGAAAACACACAAGACTTTTTTCCCCCCTTGATTCCCTTCTAAAATGAGGGAATCTGATGCGGTCCCATATGGTTTTATGATGTGTTTCATTGGATCAATCATTGCTTAATTTGTATCTGTTGCAAGTTGTATCTTTTCTGTTAACATATGGAAGAAGCTCCTTATTCATGTATGTATGCTAGTTCTAAAACATAGTGTCAAGTGGTATAAAGCTCAGTCTTACTTGGTTGCAATACACAGAAACTCACCTCAAAGTTATTTAAGCAAAAAAGGAATTTGATTCAATTATGTAACCTGAGATGCCCAAGGGTTGAGCCTGGTTAGGCCAGGTATGTATTGAAAAATTTACTTATGTAAAAAATATTTTTAAACAGGTAAAAAAAAAAGATAATTAAAAAAAAGTGGGAGTATTCCATTATTCTGAACTCTCACTCTAGAAGCCTAATATTTACAGATTAATGCTCTAGATTTCATAATCTATGACATCTATATTTAAGCACCTATATTTAACATTTAACAAACTATTAATATGTGGAGACAAAAATATACTCTGACAGTCAAAGATAGGGCAAATTACTTAAATAAAATTGAGATATCTGCCCCAAATAGTAATAATGCAATTTGTATCCATTTTCTAAAGAATTATCCAATTAAAAAAAAAAAAAGAATCTAGATTTGGTAACTCAGATTATCAGTATTTTCTTTCTAAATTCAAGCTGCAATCTCAGAATTAGTTTGCTGACTTTGGTTTAGTTGGTATTTATTTAGGATTTCTCTGAAAGATAAGGAAACAGACAAGAGGGATTGTGACATTTCAAATGTGGGACCCAAACGCTCACTTGGCCTCCGAGGTTATTACCATCCTTGTTTGCTTTGACACTTAGAGGCACGACATGCCTTTGTGCTGTTTGCAAAAAGCTGGGTGAGTTGAAAAGCATAGATTGAGTACATTTCCAGTGGTGTTTGGGTCTGCAAGCATTTGTTTTCTGAGCGCTGCCGAGTGCTGGGCCAGGGCTGCATGGAGAGAGCTGTTTCCGTTGCGCAGACTGGCTGCCTGATATCCTAGGTGCTGATAGCGGCCGCCAACGAACCCTGCTCCTTTCCATTTCGCCAGGTCCTCATTTCATCGGAAAACACGGTAGCTGCAGACGCACAGAGACTTTTTCCTCTTCTTTCCCCCCTCTGCCCCCTCCCTAGACCTCTCTGGGCCTTGACGTCACGTGTGCTCCTTTTGGTTGCCATAGCAACCCCATTCCCCAAGCCCTCTGTCCTCTCCTCTGGTCGGTTCCACAATGGTACAGGCAGCATCGCGCTGCACAATGGTTTCCAGGCAGTGAGAGAGGGTGATTCAGCAAGCCACTCTTCGTCTTCTTCTTTTTTTTTTTAAACCTCCCCTGCTCTTTTTATTTTTATGGGGGTGGTTGGTGCTTGTTCCGTACTTACCTTTTTTCTTTCCTTTTTCGTTTTTACAGTATTCCATTTTTCTCCTCACCCCTCAATTCCTAGGGGCTCGAGTGACTTTACGCTTGGGTTTTCTTGGCAATCACCTGTCCATCATTAATAACAATTTCCCCACCTCCAAACAATCTATTCCTTATTACAGTTTGGAATGTGGTTAATGAGAGACAAATAGGGAGGATTTCTGGGGCAAACTGCTGGATCAGGATCGTAGTTCTCAAGCACGGAATGGTAGGTGGCTCTTTGCTCATTCTGGGTTCTAACCGGTTTTTTGGAGGGTGGTGTGATGTCTATTGATTGCTCCTGGTGGGGCGGGAGAGTGAGCATGGGAGAGGGGGGCAGAGATGGGGTGGATAGGAGATTAATGAAGTGAACTACCTCTGAGGCAAGAAGCCACCAGCCTTTCCTTCTGTGCCGAGCATCTCTCCTAGGACTTGGGCGTGTTGAAACCTTTCTGTTTGGAGTAAGGGTTGGCAGAGGGTGGGAGGGAGCATTTTTATTGTGACCAGGGGTTTTTTAGACCAATGCAGAGCTGCAAAAAGGAAGAGAAAATTAGAGATAGAGCGAAACAGCTGTGCTTGTTAGAAGTGCTTGCCTTAGTCCCATATTTAAGAAATGCTGTGGGCTCCATAAAACATTAAAAAATCACATCTTTAAGTTATGCGTTTATGCTTACTTCATGAGATGTTGCGCTTAAAGAGATATTTGGGGGCATATTTACAGATTTTAGTTAGGGAATGGTATTTTTTTATCTTGCATTTGCAAAACTAACAGCATTACTCTTGCAGAGAGACCCAAGGCTAAATCTGAGCTGGGGAGAGGAACATAGAATGGGAAGTGGCGGGGGGGTCAGGTTAAAGATAAGAGGAAACATTGGCACTGCAGTCGTACAGGTAAAGGGTCCCTTTAAGAAAGTGGTCTAGTCAACAGCAGGCAGCATTTTTTCCTTTATGGCATGGTTCCCAGGCACTCTGTACTGGGATACTGTGCCCCCTAGAAATGTCAGAGCCCATTTGGGAGAAAAAGATCTATCATCAGAAAGGACCAGGGCAGTCTATTTAGCAGAAATGATGTCTTTGTGCCTGCAGCAAAATAAATGTGATTTATAGGGAGATCTTCAAGAAAATCAAGACTAGAGCCATTTCAAGAAAATTACAGGCATGTTTCTCCCCCCCCCCCATTTAAATCTAGAGACCAAGTCTCTGCTTTTACCCCCTTAAATGCATGCATTCATAGGGTACTGCAATTTAACCACAGCAGAAGAGCGGCTTATCCCATGGCAGCTGGTGCTGAGGCAGTCACAAGGTTGTTTACACGGGCTGTCTTTGCTGCAGAGCTCCACAGCGTCTGCACAGCCACCCTCCCTGCCTTGGTGTGTTGACAGTAACTTTTATGAACGGACCTGACAGAGGCAGGCTGAGTCCTATGGGACAGGCCACAGTTTAGACGGAAGGAAATTGGGTCTAAGCGCACCAGGCATTGCCAGTCCGAGGTCCGATTTCTCCCTCTGACCCTCGTCTGCCAGTTGTCAGACCCCGGAAGATCTCACAGAATGCTGATGCATGTGTTAAAATGGTTGCAGGAAGGCCCATGACTCTCAGAGAGGCTTCTGTAAATTTCTGCCTTAGGTGAGTGTTTGTGTTGTACATCTAGACAGTGATGCTCATGCTCATGGATGAGCTCGCCAGCTTCCGACTCCACTTTGGAGCCATCGGATTATAGGGGTCAGACAGTTTGGATGTAGCAGTTTTGCCATCTCTGGGTATGTATTCCTTCCACCACCTTGATCTCACTCTTAAAATTGACACAAAGTACTAAGTTAGCTTATTTGATCACACAAAGCATGCTGGGTTTTCTCACCCTGACAACTGAACTGGAAAATCCAGTGACAAAGGAGGTATGACCTTAGATATTAAAAGAGTCTTCTTGCTTCCTCATTTGCGCATCACTCCCTCTCGTTGTTGCAAGGTGTCTTTAATCCGACAATCTCCTGGTGTTATAAAATCTTCACAGTGTGGGTGAAAAGACTCTTGATGATGAGACAGTAAGAAATGATACGTCCAGTGGGAAAGACCAGGTGCTGCCTCCAGCTTCCTGCTTGTCTACCCCAGAACAGCATCTGCTGTGGGGAGGAGCGTGTTTGCCAGGCTGGAAGGGGATGTTCACGAACGGATCCCAGAGGGACCAACTGTGTTTTTGCTGTCATTGTCTGGTATGTCTGCAGCTATTAGTGTTTAATGGTTTCATAGTGTGTGGTCAATATTTTTCAAGGCTGAAATGAACTGAGAATGGATGGTGGATGCCCTAAAATATGTGTACATTTAAAAATTACAGGAAAATTCATAGGATTTCCCTTGTTACTATATCCTATAGGAATATCATAAGCAAAAGGAATCTGCCTAATTTTTAAGTAATGTGATAAAGCCTCCCATATTTAAAGGGAGGGCCTTTTGTTTTTGTTTGTTTGTTTTGTGTGTGTGTATGACTTTATGTAAGTGAATCTTAGTCTTTGAATACAGATGATCAAGGAAAGAAGGCAAATTGGGTTTCTCTTGTTAAGCATGAGGGCAGATGCGCTGCCCTCCTGATCTAGTTCTGGCTGCAGGTCCCATTTGTAGCTATACGACTTTACATGGGATTGGTGTGCTTAAGTCAAATGATTGCTTGGTTGCTAGTGAGAATAATGAACTCAAAGCAAGAGAGACTTGCTTCACTTAGAATAAGAAGTGATAAATTGACATTTTAAATTCTTTCTCCATTGCCCCTGTTTTGTCTTGTAGTCTCTTTTATGCTTTTGGTTGGACGTTGCAACACTTAAGCAAAAAAGAGGCACAAAGTGTCCAAGGATGACACAAAGAGGTATAGTGCCTTATTTGCTATAGGCTGAGGGCTTCCTTCCTACCATACTTGCATCTCTTACAGCTTCTTCAGAGGACTAAGGACTTGTGGGAAAAGTTGGGCCCATAAACTGCAGGGGGAGATGCTTATTGATAAAGAACAGAATCCATTTGCTTCTTTAGCATATGAGAGATATTTATTGCATTGCATAAGTCTGAAATAAGACACTGTTGCTGATTCAGATACAAGATCATGCTGCAAATTGATTGAAAATTTAATTTGGATCTGGAGCCTGGATTTTCAGAAATGTACCTGTCTGTACGTATTTTCATAGCAGACTTGTAAGGGTTTTGACTAAAGATATTTTAGTTTGAGTACATTTTATCCTTATGAGAAAATCAAGGCAAAGAGGGAAAAGTGGAAAGCCTGTATGTTTCAGGTTCTGTTTCCCCCCACTATTTAATGAAAGAGAACTCTGTTTCTTAATTGTGAATCTTGGTAGAAACTCTAAATGGAGACTTCAGGTGATATTTGAAAATTCTTAAATTGAAAGAAACATTTTTTAGTTTAAAAAGTGGACTGCAAGTTTCTAATTGTTTTTGGTAAAGGATTTTCTAGTTGAATTGACATTTTAGATTTATAACAAGCCTTTCTCACTGGTCTTATCCCTGGTGACTGTGAGATGTGAAACTCATAGGCTTATAGAACTAATGCTCCTAGGAATGGAAATTAAATTTTGAGTGGAGAAAGAAAGAACTGAAGTTTCCTTAGAAGCATTCCTAACCCATAGGTGCTCTAAAACCTCACATGGCACACAGGTATAATGAAATTCTCCTCCAGGGCAATTAGGCATTTGCAGAGTGGCCTGCATAATAACAAACAAGACTTCTGCTACATTGTGTGTGTGTGTGTGTGTGTGTGTGTATGAGTAAGTAGGAAAACAAACACATAACCCAGTACTGACTTGTCTTCATAGATGTAAAACTGCCTCCTGGGTTTTGGATGTTAACCTGCTTGGGTGCTTCATGTACTTTGTGAAAATGGGTTTCTTAAAGTAATCATCCTCTTCTCATGCATTGGAAATAGGATCTGAAAGCCCGGATAGAGAAGTCAGGCTGGTGTGTCTGTTATTTGGCAGTGTTCATTCAGCGTCTGTGCTTCCTCCATCATAGCACTTATCCTGGAGCACAGTAATTGCCGCTTCCTGGGCTTCACGTATTCACTACTCAGTTATAATCTCTGTCAGGCACTGACTGTGTCTGCCTGGTGCATAGTAGGGGCCCAATCACTATTCCATGAATGAAGGTATCCCATGCACAGAGTTATCTAAGTACTGTGGGTGACAGAGTTTGAAACTGTAACACAGCTTCTGGGCCTCCCTGGTGGCTGAGATGGTAAAGCACCTGCCTGCCATGCAGGAGACCTGGGTTTGATCCCTGGGTCAGGAAGATCCCTTGGAGAAGGGAATGGTTACCCACTCCAGTATTTTCCCTTGGGAAATCCCATGGACAGAGGAGTTCATGGACTCTCAGAGTTAGACATGACTGAGCAACTAATACACACATATACAACATAGCTTCTGCCATTAGGGAGCTTATAGTCATTTAGGGAGCTGAGGTTAAATAACAAACGTGGTATATGAGCAAGTGTCCCTATTCAACAAATGCAATAGGGATTCACAGGAGAAAGAAATTCACCCCTTCTGAAATGGTGGTAGGCCACGTTGGGATGGGGAGGGCAGGAAGATGTGGTAGAGGAGAAGTCCAACAACAGTCCTAAGTACTTGGCCTGGAAGGGAACCCTTGCTTGGAACAAGTATGTGTGTGCTCAGTCATGTCTGACTTTTTGCAACCCCGTGGACTGGAGTCTGCCAGGCTCCTCTATCCATGGGATTTTCCAGGCAAGAATACTGGAGTGGGGTGCCATTTCCTCCTCCAGGGGTTCTTCCCGATTCAGGGACTTAACCTGCATCTCCTACCTTGGCAGGTGGGTTCCTTACCACTGAGCTACATGGGAAGCCCTGCTGCTGCTGCTGCTAAGTCGTGTCCGACTCTGTGAGACCCCACAGACGGCAGCCCACCAGGCTCCCCCATCCCTGGGATTCTCCAGGCAAGAACACTGGAGTGGGTTGCCATTTCCTTCTCCCAGGGAAGCACTAGAACATAGAAAACTGGCCCAGTCCTGAGATTTTTTTCCAATACGAAGTCAAAAAGGAACAGTAGCAGACTGAAGTTACAAACCTACTTCTGTAGCTGGATCAGATTATGGAAAAATGTGCATAAGGCCTCTTTCTAGCTTTACACCAACTTCAGTTTTTAACATTTTAATTTATTTTTTGCCTTCTTTATTAAATAATTTTTGTTGGAGTATGGTTGCTCAAATTCAGTTTAGTTTCATTTTATTTCACACAGTTCAGAAAATTTTCCAACTTCTCCTTTATCGATGACTCTGTAATGCATTTTTCCATATGAACCCATTGTTCTTTATGAGGAGCAGACTGTGCAGACATGTAACAGGGAGCTTATAGTTGAAGCTGAATAGGGTGCCTCCTATCACAAACTCAAATCCATGTCGACCAAAGTAACAATTACTACTTGGGCTTATGTTCAGATTTTAAAATATCCAGCTACTCTGGTGATGGCCACACCAGAGTTCTAGTGTTTGATAAATTTGAACAGAGTGAACTACGTTGAGATTTTATTCCTTCCCCTTGTGTGCTCACTACCCATCCCCCAACGTCTTTGTTAGTCTTTTGATTTTTCTAAATGCAGGTGAAATCCCCACTGAAATGGTAAAATCAAACTTGATTGTGTTTTTGCTTTGATTTTAGGCTAGCGTGAGAAACACCCACGGCAACACCATCTCAGATCTCTGTTATGGCGACTCAGGCAAGAAGCTGTTGAATTAGACCCATTTCCTGTAGATGAGAAACCGTACAAGCAGTGGTGAGTTGCAAACTTAAAAATATTCCTTAGCAGGAAACATGTGATCTATATAGCCAATTTAAATATTGCATATGATTTAGTGTGTGGATCTGAAGAAATACTGCTCCCAAATCATGTCAACTAAAGAGGTGAAAATCAGTGTTTAACTGATGGTGTGGTGCTATGCTATTAATACCACGTGAAGGAGCTTGAGGTCTTTAGGTGCATAAGTGCGTCATACAGCACCATGATGCTACCACCCTGGATGATGCTACTCTAAGTAAGATGATTGCAGTGAGCAATTTCCTGTGGCTGCATAACAGTTGGATATTTACATAACAGTATTTTTTGGTGGCATTTATTATCTGCAACATAATTCTACATTTTACTACTTCATCTTCTCTAGTAGAATATTGGTTCTGATCTAAATTCTAACACTTAATTCCTTTCAGGAACTTATATGCTTGTATATGGGGCTTCTCAGGTGGTGCTAGTGGTAAAGAACCCACCTGCTAATGCAGGAGATACAAGAGATGCTGAAGACACAGGAGACGGTGGTTCGATCTCTGGGTTGGGAAGATCCCCTGGAGGAGGCCATAGCAACCCACTCCAGTATTCTTGCCTGGAGAATCCCATGGACAGAGGAGCCTGGTGGGCTACAGTCCATATAGGGTTGCAAAGAGTCGGACATGACTGAAGCAACTTAGCATACACACAGCATGCGTGTACATATATATGTGTATATAAGATGTATGTGATATATATTAACATAACATTTCGATCTTTAGACATAAGGGAAGAGAAACCACATCATAGTTTTATAAAACTCCATTTGTGGACATTATAGCCTACAAATTCTTTGCTTAATAAAGACAGTATTAAAAACAGATCCAGCTGCTTTGCTACTTGGAATCATTTTAAAATCTTATTATTTTATAAAAATATCAGCTCACATAGGCAAAATATATTTTTTAATCAAATACTTGATGCTTCATAGTTGCCAGTGTCAATAATCAATAGACTCCAATGGAGATGAACCAGGTATAATCTGTCAAACAACATCTCTGAGAAATAGCTTATGACAGTGATGCTTGTAAGACTCCAAAAGAAGCTGTTCTGAACGGGTGATCAATATCTCTCTTTCATTTGCTTAGTGGCTTATATAACTCTGGGTATATAGGCTGCCCTATGAATCAATGCATAACCCATAACTGTGGAGTATTAATGAAATTAACCTTGTACTTTTTTCACATCATGATTCTCATTACAGTCTGATTATGATTACATTGAGGAAGCAGATATAATAGTCATCACTATGCTGTACTTAATCAATATGTGTTAAAAGAGTGTTTTTTATGACTGAGAAACATATGTAATTGCCAGTAATCAACCATTTTGATTTCAAACAAGGGTGATTATTTTTATGGCTGAAGTTAATCTTTTGAGTTACAGGTCACTCCCAGTGATGTCAAAAATATATATTGCCCCCTCTTAAACATGTATTCATTAAGTAAACATTTACTGAGAATCTGCAGTATAGATATCATCCTTTGCACTTGGGATAGATGAAAAAGACAGCACCTGCTTTAAAGGAGCTGTGTTTAAAGTATGTGACACTTATGATAAAGTATGTCATTAAAAAAGGGAGTGATTTCTAAAGAGTGGGGTACTTATCCACTGCTATTAAATGGGTAGCCATCCAGTGCTGAAGGAAGTGCCGTAGAGGAGAGTCTAAGACAGATGGGATGGGGGTTTGGAAGGGAAGGCTTCCCAGAGGGAGCAAGATTTTAGCTGAATGTTAAGGGCAATAAGAGGTTAGCTAGAAGAAGGGGAACAGTGAGAACATTTTTCAAGGGCCTAGAGACTTGAGGGAGTATGACTGATGGGGGGAGCTAGATGTCATTTACTGCGCTGGGGCATGGTAAAGATAAAGCTGACGAAAGGTACAGGAGATATAACATGAAAGGGTTTTAAAGACAAAGCTAAGGAGTTTGTATTTCATTCCACAATAAAGAACCTCTGAAAGATTTTAAGTAGAATGATGTGATGAAACTTATTTTTTAGAAAATACCATGTACTCTAGATCCCATGGACGGAGGAGCCTGGAAGGCTGCAGTCCATGGGGTCGCTGAGGGTGAGACACGACTGAGCGACTTCACTTTCACTTTTCACGTTCATGCATTGGAGAAGGAAATGGCAACCCACTCCAGCATCCTTGCCTGAAGAATCCCAGGGATCGGGGAGCCTGGTGGGCTGCCATCTATGGGGTCGCGCAGAGTTGGACACGACTGAAGCAACTTAGCAGCAGAAGAGTGCATAAAACAAATTCAGTTAAAGAATAATTACAAAGCAAACCTTGTATAACCAGCAACCCACTTCAGTGTTCTTGCCTGGAGAATCCCAGGGACGGGGAGCCTGATGGGCTGCCGTCTATGGGGTCGCACAGAGTCGGACACGACTGAGCAACTTAACAGCAGCAGCAGACTCCCAGTAAGCCCTTTGTGCTCCTTTAAGACCTCGTGCTTTTCCTTCCCCGCTAGAGGTAACCACTACTTTGCCTTTTGTCACTTATCCCCTTGCCTTTCTTTGTAGGTTTTCAATCTTGTAATCGTGGTGAAAGAAAGTGACAGTTGTTCAGTCGTGTCTGACCCTTTGTGACCTCATGAACCACAGCCCATCAGGTTCCTCTTCCCATGGAATTCTTTGGGCAAGAATGCTGGAGTGGGTTGCCATTCCCTTCTCAAGGGTATCTTCATGACCCAGGGATTGAACCTGGGTCTCCTGCATTGCAGGCATATTCTTTACTGTCTGAGCCACCAGGGAAGGTCATGGTATATATATATATATATATTCTTAATCACTTGATTTTGTGAAACCCTCTAGTGAAAGTGAAAGTTGCTCAGTCGTGTCTGACTCTTGTGACCCAATGGACCATGGAATTCTCCAGGCAAGAATACTGGAGTGGGTGAAACCCACATTGTAGGCAGATTCTTTACTAGCTGAGCCACTAGGGAAGCCCAAGAATACTGGAGTGGGTAGCCTATCCCTTCTCCAGCGGATCTGCCCAACCCAGGAATCAAACTGGGCTCTCCTGCATTGCAGGTGGATTCTTTACCAACTGAGCTATCAGGGAAACCTGTGAAATATTGTAAGGCTCATCTTAATGTATGTAGTTTATTCAAGTAACTTAAGTAGTATTTGACTCTATGACTACATCAAAATTTACTTACCCATTTCACCATTGATAGACATTTGGATTGTTTCTATGTTACTTATGTGTGTCTGTCTATGTATGTTGTTGTTGTTCAGTTATTAAGTCCAGCTATTTGTGACCCTATGAACTACAGCATCCCAGGCTTCCCTGTCCTTCACTATCTCCTGGAGTTTTCTCAGATTCATGTCCATTGTGTCCACGATGCTATCTAACCATCTCATCCTCTGTCATTTTCTTCTCCTTTTGCCTTCAAACTTTCCCAACAACAGAGTCTTTTCCAATGAGTCAGCTCTTTGCATCAGGTGGCCAAAGTATTGGAGATTGAGCTTCAGTATCAGTCCTTCCAATGAATGTTCAGGGTTGATTTCCTTCTGTCAATCCAAAAGGAAATCAACCCTAATTATTAACCTGAGTTATTTATATATAAATGTACTAAGTAAATTTTAATAACTACACATATTTATATATGATAACATTAAGTATACATATGGTACTTTTTATGCACATATATTGTTGCTCATAGATTCTAGAGTACATGTATAAGAACTTCTCTAGGATACATATCAAGGAAAGGAACTCTTGAGTTTTGGGGTTTGTGCACATTAAGTTTTTCTGCTGCTGCTGCTGCTGCTGCTGCTGCTGCTAAGTTGCTTCAGTCGTGTCTGACTCTGTGCGACCCCATAGACGGCAGCCCACCAGGCTCCCCCGTCCCTGGGATTCTCCAGGCAAGAACACTGGAGTGGGTTGCCATTTCCTTCTCCAACGCATGAAAGTGAAAAGTGAAAGTGAAGTCACTCAGTCGTGTCCAACTCTTTGCAACCCCATGGACTGCAGCCCACCAGGCTCCTCCGTCCATGGGATTTTCCAGGCAAGAGTACTGGAGTGCGTTGCCACTGCCTTCTCCAAGTTTTTCTAAATAATGCCAAATATTTTTCTCAATTGATTGCATGAATTTACATCCCCATCAGCAGTATATAAAAAGCTCTATATCCTCACCAACGCTTCATTTTTAAGTTCTCAAAATTTGCTGATCAGGTGGATACCTAATTGTACTTCATGCCACTCATGAAGTAGTAGTTTGCATTTGCTGACTACTAAGGAAGAAGAATTGTTTTAATTTTTATTGGCCATTTGATCTTCTCTTGTGAAGTGCCTGCTCAAGTCTTTATGAGACTAGTCTTTCAGAATGACAACTAGCACTTATGGAGTTCTTGCTGTGTAATAGTCACGGTGCTAAGCACTTTACAAACATTTAATTCTCATATCATCCCTATGATTTATAGATAAGGAAACTCAGGTTTAGAGAGGTTTAAATAAGTTTCTAGCAATCATGTAACCAAGAAGCAGAGGATTTAGCATTTAAGCCCAGGTCCTTCTGACTCTGGAGTTCTTCAGTTTCTTTTTTTAAAATTTATATATTTTTGGTTGTTCTGGATCTTCATTGCTGCAAGTTGCTTCATTTTCTCCAGTTGTGGTGAGCAGGGGCTACTCTCTAGTTGTGTTATGTGGGTTTCTCACTGGAGTTGTCTTCTCTTGTTGTGCAGCTCAGGCTCTGAGTGCTCAGGCTCCAGTAGCTGCAGTATGTGGGCTCAGTAGTTAAGGCTTGTGGGCTCGAGGGTGAGGGCTCAGCAGCTGTGGGGCATGGGCTTAGCTCCTCCATGCATGTGGGGTTTTCCCGGATCAGGGATTGAACCTGTGTCTTCTGCATGGCAGGTGGATTCCTTACCACTGAGCTACCAAGCAGTTTCTTGAATCACGTTTGAAAGGGGTTTAGATTAGAGCCAGGGGACTTATCAGCTACTATGGCAGGAGCTCAGCTAAAGAATAATAAGGGCATAAACCAAAGAATCATCAGTAGGACACAAGCGCAAATTAATTGAACCCAATAATGAATGTCATGGGTGAAGAAGAGGGAAGATTTTAAAAGTCTCAAATTTTCAGACCTGCTGGCTAGGTAGCTTCAAAGTTAGTAATATAATGTATATTTAAATATATTCTAGGTCTTGTGATAGGCTTTAAGAATATATTTGATGGTTGCACTATTCACTGAGAGATGAATTTAATTCATAGGATTATAAAGTTTAGGATTTAAAGAGACCACAGTGTTTATTTGGGTCAACTCTTTACTGTTTTAAAATGTGAAACCTAGTGTGAAAAGAAGTTAAGTGTCTTGTTCAAGATCACAGGTTACGGTCAGATTAAGAATAGACACCTGGATGACAAAGAATGCCAAGAAATAGCAACTTTTTTGATTTTTTTTAAAATCAATAAGTTAAAATAAATTGATCTACTTTATCTCCTAAACATTTCTCACATCAGTTCCCTTTGAAATAAATCTATTGCTAACAGCACAAATTAGGGCCTCATCATCACTGTGAGCAGTTTTATTTAAAGTAGTCTAGAATATTATCTTCTTGCTCATGATTCTGCCAATGAAACCTCCAGATCTGATGTGCAGTTTTTACTGTGTAACAACCCAGCTTACTTAGATATGCTCCATTGCCTATGTAATAAATTCCCCTCTGCTTAAAATATACCATACTCCTGTCTACCTCCAATTTAGCAGTGAATATCTCTCCAATTACCTGGGGACACCAATGCGCTTCAGTTTCATCACACACTCAAGTGTATTTCTTCCGTAATTTACTTCATATTGTCTCTTCCACCTGTATTCACTCTCTCCATCCTTTACTTAGTCATTGGCCATTTTTAAAGACCTTTGCAATTCAAAGAATGATCT
Source organism: Capricornis sumatraensis (assembly GCF_032405125.1). Taxonomy (NCBI): domain Eukaryota; kingdom Metazoa; phylum Chordata; class Mammalia; order Artiodactyla; family Bovidae; genus Capricornis; species Capricornis sumatraensis. Next base: position 103,605,661 of record NC_091075.1, on the reverse strand, counting down.
GGGGACCAACAGCTCAAACACTGTCTGGAGCTTGATTAGAATCACAGCATCTCAAGTCTCTCCTACATCTACTGATTCAGAATTTTTCCCACAAGATTCTCAGGTGGTTTTGTGTTCGAGAGGCGCTGCTTAGACTCACATTAGACTTCATCAGATGTTATCTCCTTTCAGAAACCCTTCCTGAATCCTTCCATAAGGCTGAGGTGTTCTCACTGCAGCCTATGCATGTCTGTCTCACTGCATTTTGTTGTTCAATTGCTCAGTCACATCCACCTGTTTGTGACCCCATGAACAGCAGCACGCCAGGCTTCCCTGTCCTTCACTGTCTCTCAGAGTTTGCTCAAACTCATGTCTGTTGAGTTGGTGATGCCATCCAACCATCTCATCCTCTGTCTCCCCCTTCTCCTGCCTTTAGTCTTCCCAAGCATCAGGGTCTTTTCCAATGAGTTGGCTCTTCCCATCAGGTGGCCAAAAGATTGGAGCTTCTCACTGCATTACTACAGTGTTTTATTAACTGTTTAATGTCTATCTCTCCACCTTAGCCTGTGAGTAATTTGAGCCAGATCTAATTATCTTTGACTTGTCTATGCCTAGCACAGTGCCTGATACTTGTTAGTACTGCATGAATATATGTTGACTGGTTGATAAAGCAAAGAAGGCTGGTAGGCTGCTTTCCAGATTGTACAATTTCCAAATTATATCCAGAGGTACAATTTTCGATGCATTTTTTGGTAGTCTAGTTATTTTTCTACCAGTCCCTTGGGCTATGTTTTTTCTGCTTGTTATTTTCTTTCTCCTTCCTCTGTTTCTTTTTCTTTCTATTTATATATCTATCCATATCCATACATATATAGAGAGAGAGCTTCTCTTTCCAGGTGGCTCAGTGGTAAAGAATCCACCTGCAATGCAGGAGATGCAGGAGATGCTGTGTTGAGCCCTGGGTTGGGAAGATCCCTAGAGGAGGGCATAGCAGCCCACTCCAGTGTTTTTGCCTGGTGAACCCCATGGACAGAGGAGCCTGGCAGGCTGCTCTCCACGTTGTTGCAAAAAGTCGTACACGACTGAAGCTACTGAGCATGCACGCACCATGTGTATATATTTCTCTCTGACTTTGTGTCATGATTTAAGGAGCCAGAATGCCCTCTGGTTCTCAGTTCTCATGTTTCTGACCCTGATATAATGTGTGAGTTTCCCACTTACTCCTTTGGTTGAAGACTGTTCCTATTACAATGGAAATCTGATGAGAATTCCCTGGTGGTCCAGCAGTTAGAACTTGGTATTTTCACTGCTGGGGTCTGGAAAATTGGTTGGAGAACTAAGATGCCACAAGCTATGCTGTGAGGCCCCCCAATATTATGAGGTAAAGTGGCTGGAGAACTAAGCTGATAAACTAACCTCAGTTAAAGTATGATTGACTTTAATGGATTTTGAATATAGATAAAATTCATGGTTGGTTAACTGTCTTACTGCATTAACAGGAGACTATGTTAAGGAAATGGAATATGTAGGAAAAGTTGTTACATGGAGAGGGAATTAAGAGTGGTCTGCAACAGAGTGCTTTGTAAGGGGTCTAGCAGATTATTTAAAATTTTTCATTATATTATTTCTGGAAAAGGAAGAGAACTTGATGTTAGATTCTCACTGCAGCTTTGTCATGAATTAATACCTGTTGGGTCAAGTCTTAACCTAGTTGAGTTTCAATTGTGTATGAGGGAGTTGTGATAGATGATGTTTAACTTTCTTTTTGACTGTAAAAATTATATGGATTAAATTGTACAGATTGAATTAAAGCATAGATTAATGCCCCGAAGGCCAGGCCGAGTGGAGTACCTTGGTGAGGGTGGGCCTGGTCAGTGAAGGGACATCATAGGGATGACAAGCAGCGTCATGGGCAGCTGAAGGGGAAGAATAGGCCAGATGGAGATTTAGAGGATCTTGAAGATAGACTTGCCTATGCTCGGTTTTGCTTTGACCCATCCCCATTTATTATCTTTGGCTTAATTCTATCCATTCTCACTCTAAATCTAGGGATAAAGTATTTTAACTATAGGAAGTCACCTCTAATTATTGAGATTTTATTATCTGTAAGGAAGATAACTTATGCATACACAACCAAATTGACTGCATCTGTTTTCCTAATTTGTATCTTTCTTTATTTTAAAATTATCCTCTGATATTGAAGGATTAGTGTGCGTAAATGTTTGTTCATTTATTTATGAGAAGATTCTTTAAAACTTTGTCTTTAAAATCATGGTTTCTAAGCTGTATTTGGGATGTACCAACATATCGGATAAGACTACTGGCATCTTAATCACCTTAGAAATCATATCAATGTGACACATTTACTTGAAGGTTAATAATTTCAGTGGACAGATTACTGTGGTAGAATTTTTGAAGAATGAAGGAGACACATCTCCTTCTTTTCCCTCCTTCCTTCCTGTTTCCCTTCCTCTCTCCATCCCATCCTCTCTTCCCCTCCTTCCTTCCTTCTTTCCTTTCTCTCTCAAGTATTTATTGGCTGCCTCTGTGCTAGGTGCTCCAGCTTCAATAATAAATTCATCTCACACGTAGGATGAATAGTTGCTTTAACAGAGGACAAGTTCGGGAACAGTGCAATTACAAATCACTCAACTAATCACTCAGACCTTCTTGACTGGGGCTCCACAGAAACACATGAGTCCCTGCTCGCTAAGGTAGCCGTTCTCAAGCTTTGTGGCCTCAGGATTCCTTTACACACTCGATAGTTGTTGAAAAACCTGAGGAAGTTTTGTTCATGTGCGTTATATCCATTGGTATTTGTGTGCGGGCCCAGTCACTCAATCGTGTCTGACTCTTTGCGACTCCATGGACTATGGCCAGCCAGGCTCCTCTGTCCATGGGATTTCTCAGGCAAGAATACTGGAGTGGGTTGCCATTCCTTTCCCCAAGGGATCTTCCTGACCCAGACATTGAACCCACATCTCCTGTGGCTCCTGAATTGGCAGGTGGATTCTTTACTGCTGTACCACCTGGGAAGCCTCCCCCTACCATTGGTATTTACAGTATCAGAAATTAAGATATCAGTTTGAAATACTTCAGTAAGTAAAATGTAACAGTAAACTGTTAGATATGTTAAATAAAAGTAATGTATCTTTGAATGAAAACTGCCTTTTACAAACCAAAAATAAGTTAGCAACAAGCTTGGTATTGCATTTTTGTTTATCTGTTTAATGACTGGCTTAATGGAAGACAGCTGAATTCTCTTATCTACCTATGCATTCAGTCTGTGCTATATCACACACCTTGCATTCTCTGGAGGACTGTATCACAAATCTGAGAGAAAAATAAGAGTGAAATGTCAAACTGTGTCTTAAGATTATTTGGGGTTGGTTTTGACCTCAGGGGCCCCTCTGAAAAAGGCTTGAGAACCTTCAGGACATCTATATATGATACTTTCCTGGAGTAGGAAATGGCAGCCCACTCCTGGAAAATCGCATGGACAGAGGAGCCTGGCGGGCTACAGTCTATGGGGCCGCAAAGAGTTGGGCGTGACTGAGCACATGTATAATACTTGGAGAGCTACTTTTTAAAAAAAGTATTTATTTACTTATATTTGGCTGTGCTGGGTCTTCGTTGCTGCAGGCAGCCTTTCTCTAGTTGCTGTGAGTGGCGGCTTCTTACTGCGGTGGCTTCTCTTGTTGCAGAGCCCAGGCTCTAGGGTGTGTGGGCTTCAGTAGTTGTAGCACGTGGGCCCGGTAGTTGCGGCTCGAGGCTCTAGAGTGTGGGCTCAGAAGTTACCGTGCACCGGCTCATTTGCCCACACAGCATACGGAATCTTCCCAGACTGGGGATTGAACCCATGTCCCTTGCATTGGCAGGCAGATTCTTAAGCACTGAACCACCACGGAAGTCTGGAGAACCACTTCTAAAAAGCATCTGTTGTATGCAATGAGTTAACATCTCTTTTATGACCTAGAATGGCATCTTTCGTGGAGGAACAGAAACTGTATAGTGTGTTCGGTCATTCAAAGGAGAAACTCGAGATGAGAAATCCTGTAAGATTGTAACCTCTGTGAAGGCAGAGATCTATGTCTCTTGTTTCACCTATTAGCTGTCACAGGGCCTGACACCTTGTTGACTCTGTGAATCTCAGTGATAGAACATTCTAAGATAGATATATACCTTTATAAGTCACAGTAGCCCCAGGTGGAATTCAGCGAGTGCAACAAATAAAGGTTAAATGGGTATTGTGGAGTTGGAGGGAGCACCCGTTTTTAACTAAGGCGTTGCCAGGAGGGATTCATGAGGAGATGGCATCAGAGTGGAAGTGGGAAGGTAATTTTAGCAGTCAGCGTTGGAGTTAGAAAGGTTACTTCTAGAAGAGGCGATAGAATGAGTAAAGAGAAGAGTGAGCTTGGGGTTCTTCAGTTTAGGCTTATGTGATACAGGCACAGAGGAGATTGAAGTCAAACACGGCTGGGAAAAAGTGTGGGGCCAGATTAAGGGAGCTCGTGAATGATCTCTGAAGGAATTGGGTCTGTTTTCCATAGACCAAGAAGAGCTACCGCTGTTTTCTGAGCAGAGTGAAGAAAATGAATCTGGCAGCAAGACTGAGAATGGTTTGAGGAGGAGAGAGGATGGAGGTGAGCTGAGCTGCTACAGGGAGGGAAGGAATGAGAATTGAAGAGGAGGTGGTAAGAATGGGCAGGAAAGATCCAGTAGATAGAGAAGGTACCCATGTCCAGATAATTTGGAGTAAGAAGGGCTTCCATCAGTAAAAAAGGGGAATGCCAGGTTCCTTTTGATTCATTGTAGACACAGCCACAGTATTACTAAGCAGTTATAAAAAGGTCCTTGGGCTTTGGTTTTTCCATATGTAAAAACGCAGAAATGGATTTCTTGTCTGTCTGTGTCACGAGAGTCCATGGAAGCATTAGTGAACTCCTTCATAGAAAAGTGCTCCACTAATCTAAGCCATCAATAATAAAAATGAGAATGTTTGCCAGGTGCTTTTGCTCCTCTGTTGAAGGCTTGCTATGCAAATATGAAATATTGCCTGGAACTATTGTCATTGTTAATAACAGTAAAGTCATTACCACGAAATGCCTACACAGCAAACTGATTCTCTGTCAATTCCAAAGTGAGATGACAAAGCCAGGCATTGAAGTCCCTTCTGTTTTGTTGGTTATGAATCTTGCTTATTGTAAACTATTTTCCTGGTTAGGGAAGACATCCTTTTAAAAGCATTTGAATCTCATTACTTCCATCATTCTATTCTGCTCAGGTTTCTTATCGCTATCGGGAGCCTCATTATCCTGAATTTTCTCTCTGCAGATAGAGGTGTACAGCAGTGGATGTGTCTGGTACTTGCATCTGTGCTCTTGTTAATTGTGGCTACTTCCATTAATTTAACACTCAGCTGTATAGCATGGTGCTCAAGTATATAAACTCCAAAGTTTAAACCATCTGGTTTTAAACCCAAATTCTATTACCTCATGTGAATGATCCTGGTTAAATCACATAATCTCTTAAGCTTCAGTTTTCTTATTTGTAAAATGGTACTATTAATAATAATGCTACTGATCTCATACAATTATTGTAAGGGTGAAGTGAAGTGAAGTTGCTCAGTCGTGTCTGACTCTTTGCGACCCCATGGACTGTAGCCTACCAGGCTCCTCTGCTCGTGGGATTCTCCAGGCAAGAGTACTGGAGTGGGTTGCCATTTCCTTCTCCAATGCATGAAAGTCAAAAGTGAAAGTGAAGTCACTTAGTTGTGACCAACTCTTCGTGACGCCATGGACTGTAGCCTACCAGGTTCCTCTGTCTGTGGGATTCTCCAGGCAAGAGTACTGGAGTGGGTTGCCATTTCCTTCTCCAGGGGATTTTCCTGACCCAGGGATCGAACCCGGGTCTCCTGCATTGCAGGCAGATGCTTTACCGTCTGAGCCACCAGGGAAGCTGTATGTAAAATACATGAAGTGCTCAGTAACTGCTGGGTTTTGTTTTAGTTTTGGTCAAATTTATTACTATTATCATCAACATGTCTTCTTTTTTAAATCAGGTTCTTGTTGTGTGTTTTGCTAATTCATTATTTGTTTACTGAGTTAATTTGTGACCACACAATTGATCATCCACCTTTTCTTTACTGAGAATAACATTCTGAAGAATGCCCCGAATCTTAAAAACGTTTCATTATTTTGTGTGTATATATATTCATACTGGGCTTTCTTTTTGCCTAGCAAATCAGCTGTGTTTAACTGTGCAGTGAATAAAGAGATCTGACGACTTGTTCTAATCACCTGACTGGTATTATTCCTCATGGCACAGTGTTGTCTTCCTACACAATCTTTCTATAAAAAAATTTGTTAACCATCCTCCTTCTGAACTTTTGTGTCTTATTCAGTCTGTTCCCAAGATCTGTAACAGCATGTTTCTGTCCTGGCTGTGCATCACGTCTCTCGGGACTTCTAAAGGCACCCTCCCATGTGAGCTCGCATGCGTTGAGATCCATTTGAAACATACACCAGACCCTTTGTTCATACTGTTGAGGCTTAGTGAGTTGTTTGGGCTACAATGAAACCTTGGCTCTGCTCACCAAACCAGGGCTTATTTTTATAATTTGCTTAAGTAGTTCAAGAGTTATAGGATTACCGTGGTCCTGCTCAGCACCCAATCAGTTGTTATCCATTACAACTGATGCTTATCAGTTCTCCTCTCATCATAGTTGTGTAGATTGAATAGTCATCCACTCTCTCTCTCTCTAGACTGCCTGTTAACTTCTATGGGACAGGAGATGCATGAAGGTAATGGTCCTGCTTCCTATGAAAAGTTGATCCTTATTCGCTAATAGTGAATCTATTCAAACTGTAGAGGATAGAACGAAAATGACTACTGAAAATAGCTGCTGTTAGAGGTGGGAAGATGATGGAGTAGTAAGGCAAATCAGAATAAATTAGCATTTAATCAGTTCCTTCTTTTATGATTCCAACATTGAGTGTCTGTCTTAATCGTTCTGGCTCAGAAATTGTTCAGATGGATATACTAGCAATGCGTTTTCTTTTTGAAAATTGTGATGCTCAATCTGATATTGTTGTTGTTCAGTCACTAAATTGTGTCTGCATCTTTGTGGCCCCGTGGACTGTAGATCACTGAAATTTAAATCTAGCACCTCAGCTTTCCCCACCTTTCAGTAGGAGCTGCACTTACTTTAGCCATCTGCCAGTTGTGTGATCTTGGCCATGTAACCTAATGCCTGGCTTCTTGGTTTTCTCATTTGTAAAACAGGCACAATAAATGCATCTGTCCCATAAGGTAGTTTTGAGAATTTTACTTAATTTTCACAAGAGATATAAGGTATTCTGTAGGAGATTTAAAGTTATTAGAACAAAGCCTGGCACAGAGCAAAACTTCAGTAGCTATTAGCAAATATTATTACCCATCTGAAATAACATGATGGTTTAGAACCTGATTCTGGAATCAGACTTACTTGACTTGAGTCCCAGTCCTGTCACTTACTGCTTAGCTAATTTGCAGTTCAGTTCAGTTCAGTCACTCAATCGTGTCCAACTCTTCGCAACCCCATGGACTGCAGCATGCCAGGCCTCCCTGTCCATCACCAACTCCCAAAGTTCACTCAAACTCATGTCCATTGAGTCGATGAATCCATTCAACCATCTCATCCTCTGTCATCCCCTTTTCCTCCCTCCTTCAGTCTTTTCCAGCATCAGGGTCTTTTCAAATGAGTCAGTTCTTCGCATCAGGTAGCCAAAGTATTGGAGTTTCAGCTTCAGCATCAGTCCTTCCAATGAATATTCAGGACTGATTTCCATTAGGATGGACTGGTTGGATCTCCTTGCAGTCCAAGGGACTCTCAAGAGTCTTCTCCAACACCACAGTTCAAAAGAATATATTCTTTGGCGCTCAGCTTTTTTCATAGTCCAACTCTCACATCCATACATGACTACTGGAAAAACCATAGCTTTGTCTAGACAGACCTTTGTTGGCAAAGTAATGTTTCTGCTTTTTAATATGCTGTCTAGGTTGGTCATAACTTTTTTCCCAAGGAGCAAGCATCTTTTAATTTCATTAGTGCAGTCACCATTAGTAGTGATTTTAGAACTCAAAAAATAAAGTTAATTTTGTTTAATTTTGGACTCCTCTATAACCTCTCTGAGCCTCTGTTTCATTTATAATTGGCACAGTGGTAGCATCTCCTTCACAAGATTCATGGGAGGAATAGACAGAAATCACATTGCATCTTTCATTGAATATTAGGCATCATTTTTGTAATTCTTATGGCACATGCATTATGTAGTAATTGTAATAGTAAATGCTCATAGAGCACTTACTCTGAGCCAGGCAACATCTCAAGTATTATTATCTCACATCATATTAATATCATCACATGGATTATCTCATTTATTCTTCGCAATACCTTGGAGTGAGGCAGGCACTATTACTGTGCTCCTTGTACAGATGAATAAATTGCAGCACAGAGAGGTCAAGCAACACGTTCAAGATCCCATAGTTGCTGAAGGTGGAGCACAATCTGAACACTATGCATTGCACTTTATTGCCTCTTTACTTATGACAATAAAGAAACAAGTCGACTGCAGTGTCTGGAGGGTGAAGTTACACCTTTAGGCTAATGACTGAGGCTCTCCCTGTGTCCTCCCCTCTTTCAAACCCTACATCTATTCATATGGCCAGATAAACCTGATCAAAATGAAGATTAATAAGTAGTACTATGAAGACGAGGGGCTTCCCGGGTGGCACAGTGGTAAAGAGTCTGCCTGCCAATGCAGGAGACTCAAGAATTGTGGGCTTGATCTTTGGGTTGGGAAGATCCCCTGGAGGAGGGCATGGCAACCCACTCCAGTATTCTTGCCTGGGAAATCCCATGGACAGAGGAACCTTGCAGGCTACAGTCCATGGGGTTGCAAAAGAGTTTTACGTGACTGAGTGACTGAGAGCGCACGCGCGCACACACACACGCGCGCACACACACACGCACACACACACATGCACACACACACACGCACACGTGCACATACACACACACACACAGAAGATGAGAAGGTGAGGCAGTTCGTAAAAGGGGGACCTGAATTCTCTGTGGTTGAATCTAGAAGGAAAGCCTCCAGACCTCCTTGCCCCAGATAAACTCTCCTGTCCTGGGTTGAGGTGGGAGGGCAGGTTTACTGAAGATTCTCATCTTGTTTAGCTCCAGCCTGTCCCCTTTTTCTGCTGCTGCCTTAGTCACTGCATGACTGTCTGAAGCCCCAGGCAATCACATACATTTCCTATTTACGTATTGATAAGGAAAATCAATATTATTTATTGTCCTTTGTCCTCTGTATGTTCCTGGCAATGGTTGAAGTGACTTTGCCCTGTGCTGTAGACGCCCTTAAACTCTGTATAACAGAATAATGCCTGACTGCAGAGTGTGAGCCAAAGGGCTTGGGCTTTCAAGTCCTACAGATCTGGTCCAAATTTCCAATCTGACACTAGGCAATTAGTTAACAATTTTAAGACTGACTTTCCTCATCTATAAAATTGTTATGTTTTACATATTCCATAGTTTTTGAGAGAACTGAATGTAAAACATTTTTAGTATGATGTCTTGCTACAGCAGAGAATTGCATTTTGTTATTGCTATTATAACACTAAAACTTTTAAAAAGATTGGCTTGCTTTGGATCATTGCCAAGCAGTTTCATTATTGAAATAACTAAAGAAACTCAGTTGTTATCATGGCAAATGCCCTGAGGTACTTTCAATAAAATAAAATAATTTTATTTTCATCCTTATTAGCATGCATGCTCTGGGTGACCCTACTAGGTTTGGGAAAAGTAAGCTGTGAAAAGGGTTTAGGGTTGTAAAGTACAAGAAAAAAGTGAGTCTATAAAATAGTACTCTGCCGTTTATTTATCTAAGTGAAATAATGTAACAGACACATTTTGTAGATTCTTAAATCCTTTGCAAATGTAAGATTAAAAAATAATTTCCATAGGAATTCTAACAAGAAGAAAAGAGTGGAATTAATTAGCCTAAGAAGGCAGGGTGAAGAGGAGATCTTAAATTATATGTTAAGGAAAATCAGTTCAGTTCAGTTCAGTCACTCAGTCATGTCCGACCCTTTGCGACCCCATGGACTGCAGCATGCCAGGCCTCTCTGTCCATCACCAACTCCCAGAGATCATTCAAACTCATGTCCATTGAGTTGGTGATGCCATTCAACCATTTCATCCTCTGTCATCCTCCTCTCCTGCCTTCAGTCTTCCCTAGCATCAGTGTTTTTTCAAATGAATCAGTTCTTCTCATCAGGTGGCCAAAGTATTGGAGTTTCAGCTTCAGTATCAGTCCTTCCAATGAATATTCAGGACTGATTTCCTTTAGGAAGGACTGGTTGGATCACCTTGCAGTGCAAGGGACTCTCAGGAGTCTTCTCCAACACCACAATTCAAGGAAACCAGAATTTAAGCAGTTGGACACTTGTTGACTCTTTTGCGACCCCATGGACTGCAGCCCACCAGGCTCCTCTTGTCCATGGGATTTTCCCTGCAAGAATACTGGAGTGGGCTGCCATTTCCTTCTCCAGGGTATCTTGCGACCCATAGAAAAAGGCAACTAGGTAAATCTTGAGAAAGCATATATGATAAGCATAAAACTAACTGGCCTGTTAGTATTTGAATATTTGGGCAGATGAATGGGAGCTTGCATGCCAGGTGGAGGATTCTGAATGCCTCAGTGCATTCCCAGCATCAGTGCTTGGTCCCACAGACTGGTTCATCTGGTGATCGAGGGAGGTAGAGAGCATTTTCTTTCATTATATGTGGACTGACAATTGCAGATAAAGTGGGTGCTCTGCATCCGCTCTCTCTCTTTTTTTATTGGAGGATAATTGATTTACAATGTTGTGTGTCTCTGCTGTACCACAAAGTGAATCAGGCATATGTATACACACACCCCCTCCCTCTGGAGCCTCCTCCCACCTCCCCCTCCATCCCACCCCTCTAGGTCATCATAGGACACTGAGCTGAGCTCCCTGTGTAGTGTCCAGCAGCTTCCCAGTAGCCATCTGCTTTACACGTGGTGGTGTGCGTATGTTAATGCTACTCTCCCAATCTGACCCACCGTTCCCTTCCCCACCCGCTCTGTGCCCACATGTCATTCTCTCTGTCTACTGCACCAGCTCCTGACTGATGTGCTGATATAATGACTAGTTGCAATAGTCCCTCTTCTTGGGTTGCAAACTTGCTGGATTATACAATCATGTCTGATGCAGATGTCCACCATCTTATGGACTCAGAATTTTTACCACTTTCCATTTCCCCATCCTCTCTGTGATGTGAGGCAGTTTCTTTTTTCTGTCTCTCAAACACAGAGGGGCTTATAACCCACTTTGTTCTAGACAACCACTCATGCGAGTGTAGAGAGAGGCCTTGAGCAGCACCTGAAGTATCCATCAGAAGAGATTCAGGTATGATTTGCCTTTCTTGGGTGATCAAAGTAATTATCAACCTCTATCCCAAGTGCAGAAAACTGCTTCCAAATTTAATCTATGAACTTCCAGATGTTCAAGCTGGATTTAGAAAAGGCAGAGGAACCAGAGATCAAATTGCTGACATCCATTGGATCATAGAAAAAGCAAGAGAATTCCAGAAGAACATCTACTTTGCTTTATTGACTATGCCAAAGCCTTTGTGTGGATCACAACAAACTGGAAAGTTCTTAAAGAGATAGGAATACCAGAGCACCTGACCTGCCTGCTGAGCAATCTGTATGCAGGTCAAGACAAGAAGAAGAAGAAAAAAAAAAGACAAGAAGAAACAGTTAGAACTGGGCATGGAAAAATAGACTGGTTCCCAATAGGGAAAGGAGTGTGTCAAGCCTATATATTGTCACCCTGCTTATTTAACTTCAATGCAGAGTATATCAGGCAAAATGCGGGGCTGGATGAAGCACAAGCTAGAATCAAGATTGCCAGGAGAAATATCAATAACCTCAGATATGCAGATGACACTACCCTCACGGTGGAAAGTGAAGAAGAACTAAAGAGCCTCTTGATGAAAGTGAAAGAGGAGAGTGAAAAAGGTGGCTTAAAACTCAACATTCTGAAAACTAGGATCATGACATCTGTTCCCATCACTTCATGGCAAATATATGGGGAAACAATGGAAACAGTGAGAGACTTTATAATTTTGGGGGGCTCCAAAATCACTGCTAATGGTGACTGCAGCCATGAAATCAAAAGATGGTTGCTTCTTGGAAGAAAAGCTATGACCAACCTAGACAGCATATTAAAAAGCAGAGACATGACTTTGCCAACAAAGGTCCATCTAGTCAAAGCTATGGTTTTTTCAGTAGTCATGTATGGATGTGAGAGTTGGACTGTGAAGAAAGCTGAGCGCCAAAGAATTGATGCTTTTGAACTGTGGTGTTGGAGAAGACTCTGGAGGGTTCCTTCCACTGCAAGGAGATCCAACCAGTCCTTCCTAAAATAAATCAGTCCTGAATATTCATTGGAAGGACTGATGCTGAAGCTGAAACTCCAATACTTTGGCTACATGATGGGAAGAACTGACTCATTGCAAAGGACCCTGATGCTGGGAAAGATTGAAGGAGGGAGGAGAAGGGGATGACAGAGGATGAGATGGTTGGATGGCATCACCAACTCGATGGACGTGAGTTTGAGTAATCTCTGGGAGTTGGTGACGGACAGGGAGGCCTGGCGTGCTACAGTCCATGGGGTCACAAAGAATTGGACATGACTGAGCGACTGAACTGAACTGAAACTTCTTGCTACATTAAACTAACCATGTGGAGGTAAAGGTAATCTGGATGCACCATAAATTGCCCTGTGATTTACCAGAAGTTACCATAGGATAGGGTTATTCACTCAGCAAATATTTACTGAGCACTTCTGCATGCCAGGTCCTCTTCTAGGTGTGAGGATACAGTGATGAATGCAGTGGACTAAAAATCATCTCTGACTTTATGACCTTATGTTCTGGGTGAAGGAGACAGAGAGTAAACCAGAAGAATAAGTATAATATATTGTGTATCACATGTTGGAAATGGTCAAGGAGAATATTAAAGCAGGGAAGTGGATTGGATAGTGTGGTGGAGGGTTACAATTTTAGACAGGGTGACTAGTGAAGGCTCCCTGGAGTGTTATTGAACACAGACTTCTTTTGGTATGCCCACATGAGCATATTTCCTCTCTGTGTGTGATTCTATATTTGTCCCTCCCAAAACTGTATACTTGATAAAAGTGGAAGCATTTCCTGGGTAAGTTCTCTACATGTTATCTTCCTGGATAATACCATCTATCCAAGGGTTTGTGGGTGCCTCTAATTTTTTGCTAGACCCTTCAGACAAGTTCTCAAGAATCACTTATAGGAGAAAGTAGAGTTGTCAAGCTTCAGTTAAAACAGTCAGTTCTGCTTAAGCTGGGTTTCAAACAGTTAAGACCAGGTTCTAGAGTTAGTCACAATGGTTTAGCTCTCCCAAAATACACAGATTACTAAAAGAAAGCAATTTAAACTTTAAAAATTATCTCTCTTCCATGAAATTGATTCTGCCCTGACTTAGAAATTATCTGACATTAATTTATAAAAGTAATTTCATGTTCTAGTTGTTTTCTAAAGGTTATTGTATGGCATTTTTTTGTTCGTACATTTATTATTTGCTCTTACACTGGTTTCAACAGAAATTATGCTTGTCTTTTTATGTTAGAAATTTTTTGATAATGCGTTTGATTTCTTTTGACAAATTTCCTACTCAGGGGGCGTCTCTGACATTTTATGACTTGTGTAAGGTATTATCTAGTGCAGAGAGAGACAGAGATAGAGAAAAAAAGAAGAAAAGAGTGAGAGGAAAAGAGAACAAGAAGATAAAAAGCAAAATGATTTATAAAAATCCCAACTTATTTTTTAGCCTGTCACTTCTATCTGTAGGAATATTATCTGGTTCTTTGTTACCTTATACTCGAGGGCAGGTTTTAAATTTGAAAAATCATTTTTCACATAGTGTTTATATACCATGGTTTTCAACATATTTGCTGCAAATGGTTTTTAGCTTTAGCTTCTAACAGTTTTGTGATCTTTTAATTTGAAAGACTTCTACACTTCAGATAGTCTATCACATACAGACAATTATTAATAACTGTTGAAGGGCTTTCCAGGTAGCGCTAGTGGTAAAGAATCTGACTGTCAATGCAAGAGACTCAAGAGACACATGTTCGATCCCTGGGTCAGGAAGATGCCCTGGAGTAGGAAATGGCAACCCACTCCAGTATTCTTGCCTGGGAAATTCCATGGGCAGAGGAGCCTGGTGGACTCACAAAGAGTTGGACACAACTAAGCAACTGAGCATGCACGATCAAATCAAAGCATGTGTCAAACTTTATCCCAGGCGTGAGTTACCTTTCACTGGGTCAGTTATTGAGATGACATTGGAGGTGCAGGGTTGATGTGTGGAGATGGGCAGTGACAGGAAGTGCTGTAGAGAAGCTGATTTTCTACCTGTACAGGTGAGTGCACATAGAAAATCGAACTATCTTTTCTCCTCTGCCCTCTTATTTCTTTCCGTTAGTAATGATCTCTCTGTGTATACACAGGCTTCCCTGGTGGCTCAAATGGTAAAGAATCTGCCTGCCAATACAGGAGACCCAGGTTTGATCCCTGGGTTGGGAAGATCCCCTGGAGAAGGGAATGGCAACCCACTCCAGTATTCTTGCCTGGAGAATTCCATGAGCAGAGAAGCCTGGTGGGTTACAGTCCATGGGGTCACATAGAGTCAGACACAACTGAATGACTACCATACACGTATATATCTATACATATATACATATACACATACACATTTGAATGCCTGTTATTCTAGACATTGAGCTCAGAGAAGGTCTTGTCCTTGTAAGATCAGAGTTTGTGAGGGACACAAACAGTTCACTTCATAGCATGTATCACATTTTGTAAATATATAAATTATATAATTTATTTGAATATTAACTTTAAATATTTATATAAATATAAATATTACTGGGAGGAGGGCTGAAGCATTTTTTGTGAGCGTATTACAAAAATACCGAATATAGTTTAGGTGTCAGAGAACATCTCCTTGAGTAAAGTTGGCTGGGTAGGAATTATCCAGATAAAGGAAGGAGGTTGGTGAAGTGGGAGAAGGTTTTAGACTGAGGCAACAGCATCTGTGAGAGTCTAGCAGTGACAAAGATTTGAAGAGACCTGCTGTTGCTGCTGCTAAGTCGCTTCAGTCGTGTCTGACTCTGTGCGACTCCATAGACGGCAGCCCACCAGGCTCCCCTGTCCCTGGGATTCTCCAGGCAAGAAGACTGGAGTGGGTTGCCATTTCCATCTCCAATGCATGAAAGTGAAAAGTGAACGTGAAGTTGCTCAGTCGTGTCCAACTCTTCACAACCCCATGGACTGTAGCTCACCAGGTTCCTCCGTCCATAGGATTTTTTAGGCAAGAGTACTGGAGTGGGTTACAGTTGCCTTCTCCCTTGAAGAGAGAGAAGAATACAAATGAGACTTAAGAAACATACAGGGTCCAGGTTCTATCATGAAGAGCCTTACGTGCCATATTCATTATGATGATAGAAGAGCTGGAAGTGAAGGGTTGGAGGCATGATCAGATTTGAGGGTTAGAAGAAAGCTGCCTTTGCCATATTGGAAAATGTTTAGATGAGGGTAAGTTCAATGGTGAAGAGACAAGAAGGCTGTTGCAATGGTCCAGAGAAACATAGCAGCACCCTGGACTAGGCGCTGCAGGGTTAGAAGACAAGAGGATGGTTGTGTTCAAGGGATATTTAGGAGGAAGATAGAATCTGTAGGACTTGTCTGCATTTGGAAGATGAGGGAATGACAGAGGCAGACACGATCCCTGGTTTTTCTGGCTTGAATGACTGTGTAGTTGGTGGTTGCTGTTTTAGAGAACGGGAACACTGGAGGAGGAATAGGCCTGGAAGAAATATGAATTCATTTGTGGATGTGTTGAATTTGAGATATCCGGTAGGCAGCTGCATATGGACGCTTAAAGTTTAAGAACTAGGTGTGGGCTGGAGATGACTTTCAGGCTTTATCAGCAAGTAGCAAGACCCTGTAGCTGGTGGGGGGAAGGAGAGAATCTAGGAACAAACCTTGATAAACACAAACAAACAGGGACCAGAAAAGTAGGAAGAAAACTCTAATAAAAAATGATAAAATCTAAAATCTATACGGCAGTTCCTGTGTGTGTGTACGTGTGTGTGTGTGTGTGTGTGTTAGTCGCTCAGTCATGTCCTACCCTTTGTGACCCCATGAACTGAAGCCTGCTGGCTCCTCTGCCTATGGGGTTCCCATGCCAGAGTACTGGAATGGGTAGCCATTCCCTTTTCCATGGGATCTTCCTGACCTGGGGATTGAACCCAGGTCTCCCAAATTGCAGGCAGTTTCTTTACCGTCTGAGCCATCCGGGAAGCCCCCTAGTTACTGTGAGCCAGGCATTATTTTATGTTCTGTTTCATATATTAAATCAATTTCGTCATCTTGACAGTTTGGTGCTACTGCTATCCCTCATTTTATGGATGAAAGATATGTGTGGAGTCCATATGAGGTTGTGTGCCTTACAGATTGTCACAGAGCTGGTGTCTGTCAGAGCCGATTTAAGCACGGGTGATCTGACTTCAGTGATGTGGGCTCTTTCTCTGTGTCTTTATGTTCTGCTGAATGCCGTGGAGTTGTGTTGCACAGAAACTCTGGGCAGAGAGGGAATCTAGAGCCATGTCACTGCCTAGAGGCCAAGGAAGATCAGGGCTGAAATTTGTCCGTTACATTTAATGACATTTGTCACTAACAAGAACTTGTTTACTGTTGAGATGGCCTGAGAAGGTAGATCATAGGCTGAGGATCTAGCGGGAGATGAGGGGGCAAAGACAGCAAGTGTGGAGGGTGTTGTCCAGCAGTTTGACAGGGAAGGTGAGGAGAGAGGTGCTGGGAAGTTCTAGATGGCAGACTTGGAATAGGAAAAGAAGTCGCAGAAACAACTTGCTTTTGGAGTAGAGCAGCGGGGGGTTCTTTATGATGGGAATACATTTGAGAAGCATTGCTTTTTCTAGAAGGCTTCTCAGGTGGCTCAGTGGTCAAGAATCTGCCTGGCAATGCAGGAGATGCAGGAGACTTGGGATCGATCCCTGGGTCAGGAAGATCCCCTGGAAGAGAAAATGGCAACCCATTCCGGTATTCTTGACTAGAAAATCCCGTGGATGGAGGGGCCTGGCAGGCTGCAGTCCACAGGGTCACAAAGAGTTGGATGTGACTGAATGTGCATGCTTTTTCTAGAAGGAGGCAGGTATGACCTAAAATAATCATCAGGCAATCCTTGATTATAAATTAGAGTTCTGCTGCTTTTTAAAAATCTCCACAGCCACACCATAATTAGTTGATTGTCATCCATCAGTCGGCAGCATTAAATTTGGATGCAAAACCTATGGCCTTCTCTCTTGAGAACCTTGGGAACAAATACAGGATAAAATTGTAACCAGACATAAATAGAGTGCTCTCACCTAGGACAGATGACAATTATATTCTAGTGCATTGCACTCCACTTGTTTGCTTCTTTCCATTTATTACAGATGGCAAGAATTGCCTTGAGGAAGTTTCCCTAAAAATTGCTTTTCCTTACTAGCTTCAAATCAGGTTTGGTTTTGACCCTAGGCTTTTGTCTTTGAAGGTCAGTTGGACCATCATCTCTGCTATGACCTCCAGGCCAATAAGGAGCTCTTGTGAAAGATTTTGGGGAAAGTTACAGGATGAAGTGGCCTATTTGTCTATGGGAGAATAGGGCACAGAGAAATGTCACAAATGCCAGAGTGGTACTATGTTGTATCAAACCACAGCAGCGCCTTCATAATAAAGGTTGGACGGAACGTGTTCTTTAATGTTCTGTGGAATTTCATGGGTGGTATTCTTTCCTTATTCCATTATGCACACGTGCTAAGTCACCTCAGTCATGTCCAACTCTTTGCCACCCTGTGGATTATAGCCCGCCAGGCTCCTCTGTCCATGGGATTCTCCAGGCAAGAATACTGGAGTGGGTTGCCATGCCCTTTTCCAGGGGATCTTCCTGACCCAGGGATCGAACCTGTGTCTCTTACGTCTCCTGCATTGGCAGGTGTGTTCTTTACCACTGCCACTACCTCGGAAGCTCTTTTCCATGATAGCTGAATTACAGAATTTTTTTTTAAACTGAATCTCAAGAATGTATTTGTTCCACAAGTTTTTCCCCCTGTCTAAAATCCACAACATGAATTTGATGAGTCTGTGAAACTTTAGAATAATTTTAAAAAAATCTTTGCAATGGGGGAGAATGATTTATGAAATGATGCATTTAAGTGGGAGCCTTCTCCTGTGGCACAGGGGTAAAGAATATGCCTGCCAAAGCACGAGACACAAGATACATGGGCTTGATCCCTTGGTCCGAAAGATCCCCTGCAGGAGGAAGTGGCAACCCACTCCAGTATTCTTGCTGAGGTAATCCAGTGGACAGAGGCATATGAAAGGCTACTGTCCAAGGGATTGCAAAGAGTCGGACACAACTGAGTGAGTAAGTACTAACACAAGCATTTCAGTATACAGTTGTATTTAATGTAAAGTTTTATTTAAAATAAAGCTTATTTAAGGCTTTTAAAAGTTTATTTAAATGGAAAATGTGTTTAAGTGTGGTTTTATTATCTTAACACTTTAATTCTGTTGTGTTTGTGTTGTTTTAAACATCTAGAGTACATTTGCATATTATTTAAAGGAAAAAATAGTGGGCCATAAGTAGAGTCTTGCTACAAGGGTGTACCTTTTTAGGAAAAAATGTAAGGTTGTCAGTTAAATCATTTCAGATGCTAAAATGGATCCCAAGGGAAAAAGAAAGTAAGATTAATGACAAGAAAGACATAGTTAAGGATTAAGTGAATTTCAGTTATAAACCCAGGAAAAGCATAGGCAAAATCAGTTAGAGAGTCCTTTTTTCTTTAGTAGTAGGTAGTATTTTTTTCCTTCCAAACAGGCTTTGTAGATAATTATACTTGCTGAATCATTTGTCACACTGCCCATTTCCTCATAACTATGAAATGTCTTTCATGAGGTCCATTTCATGATTGAGTTGTTGCTCTTAAGAAAAAAATGCTTGAGCCTTTCCCTGTTGAAAAGCCTTCAATGACTGTTTACTTGAGGAAATTCTTGATACCGAGTCTTTGTGGGAGGAAAAACACGCCATGAAGCCAGCTGAGAACATTTTTCTTTTCGGTTCAGCGAGGTCGTGAGAGGGAAGGAAGGCCTGTGCTTTCAGGTGGCGCCTCTTAGAATCCTTTTCTGAGAATCATAAACAGAAGTGGCTCTTTTCCCCCGTGTTTGGTTTATTCTGATGAGACTCTGTTCTTGAGTTTACAGGCTGATAGAAGGGTCCAGAGGGGACTCTGTAATCACATTCAAACTGGAACTTGGCCACACATCATGTTTGAGAAATTTCCTGTATTCAGAGAAAAGTGCGGAGTCTGCCCTGTGTTCTGTGTCTTGCCCATGTGCTGTTAAGCGAGGGGAACGATGCCTTGAATGCAATTATCTACACCTTTGGAAAAGCCTGTTTTTCTGGCTCCTGCTTTGATGAACTTGAAGAAAGCTATAGACTGTCTTTGATCTCAAGATCTTTCCTGGTAGATTAAGTCAGCCTTGAGAGAGGAAGGCATTGTTCCTATTGTCTTCATGCTTCATTTTCTAGCTTCCTTGTAAAGATGAGTTTTTAGCTCAGGTGTTTATATATATATGTGAAAGTGAAAGTTGCTCAGCCGTGTCCAGCTCTTTGCAACGCCATGGACTATAAAGCCCATGGAATTCTCCAGGCCAGAACACTGGAGTGGGTTGCCATTCCTTTCTCCAGTGGATCTTCCCAACCCAGGGATTGAACCCAGGTCTCCTGCATTGCAGGTGGATTCTTTGCCAGCTGAACTATTGTATTATCTCTCTCTCTCTCTATATATATATATATATATATATATATACACATATACATATACATACATTTTATATATACTGACCAGGGCTTCCCTGGTGGTTCAGATAGTAAAGAATCTGCTTGTGGTGTGGGAGACCTGGGTTTGATCCCTGGGTTGGGAAGATCCCCTGGAGAAGAAAATGGCAACCCACTCTGGTATTCTTGCTTGGAGAATCCATGGACAGAGAAGCCTGGTGGGCTACAGACCATGGGGCTGCAAAGAGTTGGACATGACTGAAGGACTTACACTTTCTTTCTTTCACTTTCATAGTGACCCGAACTCTCTGAGTTTGTAGATTTATTTGCAAGCCATTCACAATATTGGTAAACCACTTGCCAGTATTTCTATTTTCTCTTTGGTAATTTTTTCAAACTTTTTTTTTAATTCAACAGATACTTATTGAGTAGCTAGACATTGTGCTATAACTCTAGGAGGAAAATGAATAGTATACAGTTTCTACACGTGATCTCTTGGTATCCAGAAAGAACACCAACAAGCGTGTTTAACATATTTAATTAGCTTAATATTTTGACAAAAAGATTCAGACTTCTACCCATCATTATGACTGTGTTGAGTTAACATAGAAATGGAAGCAGCCCGCTTAGTAGTGATCCCTGTAGCTCCTGAGTCACTGCTAGAGTTTCCTTCAGGTGTGGAAGAGTGGATAGAGAAACACAGTGACAAAGATGTAGTTTATTTGGGAGCCTCCTGCTTGCATCTGTTTTTGATTCACTTGTGCGTAGTTTGTGAATTCCATTAGGGCGAGGAGTTTAGCTAGCAGGTGCCTGAGGTTCTCATGAACTTCTGCTTGAATACAAAGAAACTGAAATAAGTGCCATATTATTATTGTATCAGTTCCCATAGAAAGATACTGATTATTCTGAGCAACACAAGACAATACACATTTATGTGAAATCTTATATATGTAGACGCTCATTTTCAGGGAGAAGGACACCTCTGCACACATACGCACAGCAGGGTACACATATGTTCTTCTGTGCTGTCTCTGGTGACCCCTCATAACTGAACTTTCCTGAATTAGGGCTGTAAAAATCTACTAAACGGAAAGTCTAAGAAATAGTTGCCTCTGTCAGTCCTTATCCAAGTAAGATTTGTTTTACTGTCTTTACTGCTTATGAGATTTATCACTTTGGACACAGCTGCATTTGAAAACAGTAGAAGACTTTCTTAAAATAGGAGTTTTTCCAAAAAGGTTTATTCTTCCTACCTCCTTCCCTCTCTATTTCCTCCCTCCCTTCCTTCCTTCCTTTCTTCATTCACTCATTTTGGGCAGGTAGAAATGAGGTGACCTGTAGAGACCAGAGAGGGAGGTTATTCAGCAAAACTAGGGGAAGAAGCTGAGCGCCAAAGAATTGATGCGTTTGAACTGGGGTGTTGGAGAAGACTCTTGAGAGTCCCTTGGACTGCAAGGAGATCCAACCAGTCCATTCTGAAGGAGATCAGCCCTGGGTGTTCATTGGAAGGAATGATGCTGAAGCTGAAACTCCAGTACTTTGGCCACCTCATGCAAAGAGTTGACTCATTGGAAAAGACTCTGATGCTGGGAGGGATTGGGGGCAGGAGGAGAAGGGGACGACAGAGCATGAGATGGCTAGATAGCATCACTGACTCGATGGACGTGTGTCTGAGTGAACTCCGGGGGTTAGTGATGGACAGGGAGGCCTGGCATGCTGCGATTCATGGGGTCACAGAGAGTCAGACACGACTGAGTGACTGAACTGAACTGAGGGAAAGAAAGACAAATTGATGACTTGGGATCTTTGCAAAGGGGTCTGACAGGAGGTGCAGTGAAGAACGAAGTGATGAAAATAGGCCTGGAGAAGAGAAGTCACGCTGTCGTAAGCCCCAGACAAGGATCTCTTTTTGCTGAGCCTGTCCTTGCCCATGGTAACAGGCCGTGGATATTAAACGGCATCTTCCTCTTTATTACACAGTGCTGGTTTCCTGCTTAAATAAAAGTGTAATATAATAGTGTAGTTCAGTATCAAGATTAATTGCATTCTTAAAAATCTCTGTAGTAGTAATAATCTAAAAAGGGGTAGAACTAGGAGATCAGTGAATTAAAAACATTCATTTATCTAGCTGGTCATGATATGTTTAGCTATGTTTATATTTGTGGAGTGTGTTTGATTGCAAATAGAGTTTATAACAATAAACATTAAATAAATATTGAGAGTTTAGAAAAAGTAGCATTAAAAACGTATAGTGTTATGCTACTTAATGAGGCATTATGTAAGACATTGCAATCATGTTGTCCTTCAAAGGACAGTATTCAATGCAAGAGTGAAACTTGTAAATATTTAAGCATTTGTAAAAGAAAGTAGGGCTATCAGTAACTCAGGGAAAAGTGTCAAACACTCTAAAGTAGAATTCTTTAGGATTTTAGTGGTTAAAGTTGCATGTTGGCTCTGACTAAAGGGAAAAATTTATATTTTTTAAACTTCAGCATGAGATCATTTTTTAAGCCCTGAGGTGGGATAAACTATGTGAAAGTCAAAAACAAAAATCATGGTACTGTGTATTTGGTAAACATTTCTTGGAATATTCAAGGTTTCCAAGATTTGTAAAATTTAATAAAGTATTTGACTTTCAACCAGATGGATTAGATACCATGTGAAATAGAAAGATGCTTCCTTGTACATCTACTCCCTCTGCACAGTTATAAAAAGGTTCTTAAAATAGATTTAAGAATGCTGAAAGTAATATAATAAGGAACAAGGTGGTTAAATACTTACACAGTGAAGATTTAAAATCAAGTAACTGTATATATTTCCTGTGCTCCCAGGCACACTTATATAATTGTTAGCATAAATAGTTTGCTCCATATTTCATTAGTGATTTTATCTCCCTACTGAATGTGGTTTTCTTTTAGTTCTATTATTTGTTATTGCTTAATTTCTTTTCCAGTGGCAAAGAGAGCTGTAGACTTGTTCTTGGTAGGTTTTTCAGCTAAAAATCTAGTGTAAGCTGACCGTGTTTAACTCCAGAGATGTACTACTCTAAAAGGAATTTAGGCTACTATATAGCAGGCTTCCTTTTTCAGTGTTTAGGAGGAGTTGCAGGGGGAAGGGAGAAGCTATGAGAAGCCATCTCTCCATTAAATGTCCTCTTAACCACGGCTGCCTCAGCTCAGCCCCAAACCACTGCAATTACCTCCCTCCCAGACTCTGCCTCAGCTCTGTCAGAGTGAATTTTTGAAAAAAGATTAGACATGTCTCATCCCTGCTGACATGTATCCAGTGATTCTCCCATAAAGTCCAAATTTCTTACCATGGTAACCAAGTCTCTGCATATTCTTGCCTGCCACATTTCCTGATTTCCTGGCCTGTGTGAATCTAAGACTCTGGTTGTTCCCTGAACAAGCCATATCCTTTCTTTCTTTTTTTTGGCTGTGCCACGCAGCATGTGTGGGATCTTAGATCCCTGACCAGGGATCGAACCCATGCCCTCTGCATCGGAAGCAAGGAGTCTTAACCACTGGACAGATAGGGAAGTGCCCCGTCTCTTTTCCTTGTTGCCATGTCCTTTCATGCATTTCCTTCTGACTGGAGTCTTCTGTGCAGCTAATTTCAGTCTCTGCCTGGGTAAATCACATTTATTTTGCAGTGTCCCTGTCTCTGTGAAAGCCTTTCTGGGCGTTTTTACACTCAGCAAAAATAGTACTCCCTTTTCTTGTTCCTCATAGCTGTTTTGAGGGAGACATCCTCAGAGACAGGGCTGTTTTCTTCGTACAGTCCTCTGCGCATGCTATCTGAACATGCCAAGTGCTCAATTAATTCTGCTTGACAAAGGAATAAATTCTATATAGACTTTTTGATTTATAAATTCTTTATGTATTCTTTTCTCAGCGATGATTTACCCATTTGATACTGGTTACATATGTATTAGGAATCTTAATCAAACAATTGTTTAAGGAATCAAGGTGAAGTGAATTAACGTGCAGCATTTTACATTAAATTGTAAAAATTGGCACTTTTTTTTTTGGCACTTCTTGGCACTTCTTTGCATTGCAGCTATAATGAAAATTACAGTGTTCTTATATATGTATTTTGAAACTTTAAAATATATACTATAATATTACTGACTATAGTCACCAGGCTATATGGTACATCCCTTTATTTATTTTGTAACTGGAAGATTGATGTCTTGATCTCCTTCACCCATTTCGCTGCCCCAACCCAACCCTTTTCCTGCTGGTGACCGCCCTTTTGTCTTCTGTGAATTTTGTTTTGCTTGTTTTTCTTCTTTACATTTCATACAGAGGTGAGATCATATGGTATTTGCCTTTTACTTAGCATAATATCTGCAGGTCTAGCCATGTTATTGCACATGGCAATATGCCCTCCTTTCGTATGGCTAGTAGTATTCCATTGTGTGTGTATATATCACATCTTCTTTATCTGTTCATCCATCAATGGACACTTAGGTTGATTTCATATCTTAGTTATTGTAAATTTTGCTGCAGTGAACATAGGGCTGTGTATATCTTTTCAAATTAGTTTTTCCATTTTCTTCAGATTAATATCCAGAAATGGAATTTCTGGATCATATGGTAGTTCTCATTTTAATTTTTGAGGAACCCCCAAACTGTTTTTCACAGTGGCAGCACCAGTTTACTCTTCCCCCATCTTTTATGTTTTTGAAGTCGCAATTTACCTCCTTTTTATTTTGTGTTATAACTTAACTGATTATTTTAGTTATAATTATTTTTAGTATTTTTTGTCTTTTAACCTTTGTACTATCTTCCTAAGTGATTAATTCACTACCTTTACTATATATATTGGCCTCTACCAATGGGATTTATACTTTCATATGTTGTCAACGAATTAATGTTCTTTTTTTTAATTTAAAGAAGTTCCTTTAACATTTCTTGTAAGGCTTGTTTAGTGGCAATGAGTTCTTTCAGCTTTTACTTGTCTGGAAAATGCTTTATTTTCTTTCAGTTTTAAATGATAACCTTGCTAGCTAGAATATTTTTGGTTAGTATTTTTTCTGTTCAGCACTTTGAAAATATTGTTCTGCTCTCTTTTGGCCTGCAAAGTTTTTGCTGAAAAATCTGCTGGTAGTCTTATCGGGGTTCCCTTGTATGTAACAAGCTTTTTTCTCTTGATGCTTTAAAGATTCTCTCTTTATTTTTAACTGTTGACATTTTAATGTGTCTTGGTGTGGATCTTTTGGGATTCATCTTATTTAGTTATTTCTAGATTTCCTGGAATTGGATATCAGTTTTGTGCCCCAGGTTAGAGAAGTTTTCAGCTGTTATTTCTTCAGAGTCCCAAGTGCTAACCGTTACACTATGGAATCCACAGCTATTATTTTTTCAAATATGTTTTCTGCCCTCTTCTCTCCTTTCACCTTCTGGAACTCCCATAATGCAAATGTCATCTGCTTGATGTTGTTCCACATGTCCCTTAAGCGATCTTCATTTTCAAAAATTCTTTGCTTCTTTTTTCTGCTCTCTCTGTATAAATGTCACTGCTCTGTCTTCTAGATCACTAATCCTTTCTTCAGATTCATCTAGTAGAGTCTGCTGTTGAACCCTTCTAGTGTATTTCTCAGTTCACTTAGTGTATTCCTCAGCTCTGTGACTTCTGCTTATGGCTATTACTTGGAACTGTTTATCGGGGAAATTGCTTATCTCTGTCTCATTAAGATTTTTTCCCCTGAGGTTTTTTTTTCTTTTTTCTTTTACTTGGAATATATTCCCCAGTTTCCTTATTTTGCTTGACTCTCTGTGTTTGTTTTTGCATGTTAGGTGAGCGAGCTTCCTCTCCTAGTCCTAACAAAGTGGCTCTGTATAGGAGATGAACCTTATCTTTCAACTTTGAACTAGCTCTTGGGTGTCTCTTGATCCTTTGTGATTGTCTAAGAAGCCTGATTTATTCCCGAGAGGTCTCAGTTGTTGAGGGTGTGCCAAAACCTGTCAGTATTCCAAAGGGAGGGATTACATTTTGCACCTAGTTTCAGGCTGTTTGGAAGCCTGGCTTTTAAAGTGTGCAAACATATATAGTCCCATTTGGGGGACTTCCCTGGTGGCTAAGATGGTAAAAAAAAATATCTGCCTACAATGCAGGAGACCTGGGTTTGATCCCTGGGTAGAGAAGATCCCCTTGAGACAGGGATGACAACCCTACTCCAGTATTCTTGCCTGGGGAATTCCATGGACAGAGGAGCCTGGCAGGCTACAGTTTACAGTCCACAGGTTCACAGAGAGTCGGACTTGACTGAGGGACTAACACTTTCACACTTTCATGGGATTACAGTTATAAACCCTGTTTGCTCCAGACCAAGTGATCTGGCGGGTGACCCCTGGGAACAGTTGTAGAACTTGGGGTTTCAGATGAGTGTCTCCACTCCTTTCTGAGACATTCTAGTGAACTTCTGAGAACTCTCCTGGTGAGTTCTAGTGAGGTAGAGGAAGAGTGCAAAGCTGCTGTCACCTGGCCTACATTCCCTAAGAGCATTTCTGTACCCTGTAGATAGATGCATGGCGTGCCTGAAGTCTGCCCCTCAGGCTGAAGCTCCAAGACAAGTAGACAGGCTTTTTTTCACAGAAAGACTGAGGATGTATTTCAGTCTGTAGTTTGTGCAGTGCCCTGGGAGTGGTAGCCTGATAAGAACTGTCTCTCCACTTATTTAAAGTCCTGTAGGACCCAGGCACAGAAGTCCCCCAGTCACCAGAGCCACACGATCAAGGAGCCTCTTCTTTGTGTGCTCCTCCCAGCTTTGGCACGGCAGCAGGAGAGCGCAGGGCTGGGGCGCACCTCCTGGATTCGTGTGTTGCTGGGAGAGTGCAGGGCTACTGAGTGCCCACTGGTTCTTGCCAGGCCATGTGAAGATGCAGGGCTGCATGCCTGCTGGCAATATCAGGGTGGAGGGAGAATGCAAAAGTGATCCCTTGTGCCTTTGTCCCCAGAGAGGGTCCCAGCAGGCCCAAAGCCCCCTGGCAGACATGAAGAATAGCAAATAAATCTCTTTCACATAGAGTCCAGGTGCTTTCCAAACCGCTGCATTTTCATTGGTCCCTGGGGTGAGTGAGTCCACGTGCAAGCCCTTTAGGAGGAGTATCTCAGTTCTCTCCATCCCTTTAGGTCACCCGGACATGAACCTCATTGGTTTTCAAAGCCAGATGTTTTGAGGGCTTGTTTCCCTGATGCAGATCCCAGTGGCTAGGATTCTTGATATGGGGCCCAAACCCCTTTCTCTTCAGGGAGGGGCTCTGGATTTGTGAGACCCCTTCTGATCCTGAGTTGCTGTACTGGGGGTGGGGTTCTCTTTTGTGAGAGACTTTGCCTCTCTTACTCCTCTCAATGTGGCCCTTTAACCAACTGTGAAGAAGCTGTTCAGTTTTACTTTTCAGGTCTTTTTCAGAGGAAATTGTTCCATACATAGCTGGAGATTTAGTGTGTCCATGAGAGGATATGAGTTCAGAATCTTCCTATGTCACCATCTTGGACTGCCCCTTAAATTTTATTTAAACACTAGGATACAATTGCATCTTTTTGAAATATATTTGAGTTCCTAGATCTAAGCATGTGCAATTTATAATAATAAACACTCATAAGTAATGAAGGCTGTGTCTTATAAAATTTAAGACATTTCTAACACCACATTCATGTCTAAGATTGTTTAGTAGTACTATTTGTTGATAATGCTAATTCAATAAATGAAATATGGAAAACAGCAGAGTATAGTGGTTAAGCAAAGTAGCCTTAGAGGCAAACTGTTGAAATATTGGCTACACCAGTTACTACTTGAATAACTTTAAGATGTTACTGTGCTTAAATTTCTTTTTCCTTTAAATGGAGACAATATTGGTGAGACATCGCTTTGCCGACAAAGGTCTGTATAGTAAAAGCCATGGTTTTTCCAGTAATCGTGTACGGATGTGAGAGTTGGACCATAAAGAAGGCTGAGAGCTGAAGAACTGATGCTTTTGAATTGCAGTGCTGGGGAAGACTCTTGAGAGTCCCTTGGACAGCAAGGAGATCAAATCAGTCAATCCTAAAGGAAATCAGTCCTGAATATTCATTGGAAGGACTGATGCTGAAAGTGAAATTCCAATACTTTGGCCACCTGAAGCAAAGAGCTGACTCATTGGAAAAGACCCTCATGCTGAGAAAGAGGAAGGCAGGAGGAAAAGGGGGCAGCAGAGAATGAGATGGTTACATAGTATCGCTGACTCAATAGACATGAGTTTGAGCAAACACCTGGAGATAGTGAGGAACAGGGGAGCTTGGGATGCTCAGTCCATGGGGTTGCAAAGAGTTAGAAACAACTTAGCAACTGAACAACAATTGGTAACTTTCCTTATATGACGATTTTGTGAATGAAGTGAGTTATTTTATTTAAAAGTAACTAGGTTCCCAGTACAGGTCAATAAGTGTTAGCTGTTATTAATATTCCTCAATTACTTCACTACCTGCTCTTCCTCTGTGCTCTGTCGAACCTCAGTTATTTAATTATTGGTTTAGGGTGTATTTAGGAGTATTTTCCATTTCAAATTGCAACTGTTGGAAGCTTATAGGGACAGAAGGCTGCACTAAAATGGCGACAAAGGGAGAGACAGGAATTAGAAACTAAATCAAACTCCTCATTTCCTTTGTGCAAATGTTGTCTGAAACAATATGCAGGTTAGAACACTGTGCACAGAGTGCAGTGGCTTACGTATGAGAGTTTACGGAGGCTATAAACCAGAGAAAGAATTTTAAAATGCACAGTTTTTGCTATGAAGGGCAAATTTTGTGAATGTGTGTGTGTGTGTGTGTGAATAAAGATATATGTTTTAGGGGGTGCTCACACTTATGAGTAGGTAGAAGAAATTCATAGATGAGAATTCTTCAAAAGAGGAGTGATTAAAAAATGAGGGGAATACAGGCTCATTAGTGATGCTCTTTATGATGGAATTTTTGCAGTAGATGTTATAGGCAATGCGAATTTCTTTCATTTATAGAGATGGAATATATTCTTCTATCTATAGCAGTTTATTTGGCTATTACATGCTCAAAATGAACAGAAGATAATTCCTCAGAGGAAGGAGAGATGAACTCAAATAAATGACACTCAGTATTTTCCCAGCTTGAATCATACCTCTGCCTAAATGTCATCTTCTTTACTGAATATCTCTCTTTAGTAACTATCTGAAAGGCATGAGCGCATGCTCAGTCATGTCAGACTCTTTGCCACTCCAGGGACTGTAGCCTGTCAGGCTCCTCTGTCCATGGGATTTTCCAGGCAAGAATACTGGAGTGGCTTGCCATTTCCTCCTCCAGGGGATCTTCCTGACCCAGGGATCGAACCTGTGTCTCTTGCGTCTCTGGCATTGGCAGGCAGATTCCTTACCACTAGGGCCACTGGGGAACCAAATATTATGAAGATGATATGGTGTAAAGAATCCGAAAACAAACTGCTACTTGTGTTCAAATCTTTTTTTAAAGCATTTCAGTTTTTTTAAAAACAGGTTTATTCACGTATGTATGTATTTTTGGCTGTGTGGACTCTTCTAGTTGTGAGTAGGGGCTACTCTCTAGCTGCTGGTATGCAGGCTTCTCACTGCAGTGGCTTCCCCTGTTGCAGAGCACAGATTCTATAGTGCTCTGCCTTCAGTTGTGACACATCCACTCAGCAGTTGTGACTCCGGGCTCCAAAGCACAGGCTCAACAGCGGTGGCACACAGGGTTTGCTGCTCTGAGCCACGTGGGTTCTTCCTGAACCAGGGATCAAACCTGTGTCTTCTGCATTGGAAAGCAAATTCTTCACCACTGAGCCACCAGGGAAGGCTGTGTTCAAATCTTAATTCTGCCTTTTACAAGTTTTGTGATTTGGGTATGGTTTGACCACATCAAACCTCCACTTCGTCTACAAAATGGAGATAATATTAATAGTACATAAGAGACAGTGTTGTCGTGAGGACAGAGATGCTGAATATGTGGTTCTAGTATTTGGCATACAATAAGTGAGCAAAAATATTAGTTATTTGGTCCTCAGGAGCCTCCCAGGTGGCTCAGACAGTTAAGAATCCACATGCCAAAGCAGGAGACCTAGGTTTGATCCCTGGGTCTGGAAGATCCCCTGGAGAAGGAAATGGCAACCCACTCCAGTATTCTGGCCTGGAAAACTCCATGGACAGAGGAGCCTAGCGGGCAATAGTCCATGGGGTTGCAAAGAGTCGGACACACAACTGAGCTACTAACACTTTCACTTTTCACATTCAGCGTGTAGTGTGGCCCTTCTTTTAGGCCCAGATGTCGGTACTGCTTCTTCTAAATCTTTACTGGGAACTTTCTGCCTCAAACGAAGAGAACCTGTACAATATTTTCAATTTTACCACTTAGAATTGGTCTATAAAAGACTATGTAATAGTTCAATCCTGCAGTCTAGTGATGGCAAAGAAATACCCCTGTAAACTCACTTGGATTTCTTAGAAGGAAGATTATTTCTCTTTAGATTAAGATAAGCATTATTTTCATGCAGGTTTTTCAATGTATATTGTCTTTGGTGGTTTGACTCTCTTGATCATCCCTAAATCAACTTATGCATCCTGTTCATAACAAATAATATACCCTACTGAATGTAACGGTAAAATATTTTTTGATAATTTTATTGTATAGCACCTTCTGACCAGGCACCGATGCCACAGAGACTCTGACAGGGAACTTTATATGTTATTAGAATTCTTTTTTATTATTCTCCCTAGAATTTTCAGTTATGTTTGGACTGTTAGAGGAGAAATTGTGATTGTAAAATCTGATAGATCTGGTTTCAACTTTGATTCTGACACTTACTTATTGTATGATCGTGGATAAGTTAGTTTTCCAAGGCACTCAGGATGATTTGGTGAAGTTTAAATGTGATTACATACATAAAACACTTAGTTTAATGTCCGACACAGTGTTGGCAAACATTATTTCTAGTTTATTTTGATTTGTGCCATGACTGGCCTGCCCTGCGTTTATAATAAAAATGAAACATGAGACCACATTGAGAGATTAAGAGATTACACAGATTTGCTCCTGAGAGATCATAAGGAAGAGAGAAGGGAGGAAGTTTGCCTTTCATTACCAGCATTTTCTTTGCAACATATATGGTGGATTTCTGCTGTATCTCCTACGATAGGTGCTTAGTTGCTCGGTCATGTCAAGCTCTCTGCAACCCTTTGAACTGTAGCCCACCAGGCTCCTCTGTCCCTGGGATTTTTCAGGCAAGAATTCTGGAGTGGATTGCCATTTCCCTCTCCAGGAGATCCTCCTGTGTCTCCTGCATTTCAGGTATATTCTTTACGCCTTGAGCCATCAAGTCCGCCTCCTGCCATAAATGAATGCTATTTTTCAAAATGAACTCATTTTTCCTCTGAAATCTGAAAATTAAAATTTGCCTCTTTCCTGACCTGAATATTTCAGATTTTGAATGAGTTTGGGGAGCATTCAAACCATAATTACTGACTTTTAAATTCCCCAGGAAAGAGAATGGGACTTCTCTGGGTCCAAGGCAAAGTCTCTAATGAGATGCTGTGGTTGTACTGGGGGTAATTCTTATTTGATATAAACTTTCTGTGACTAGCAATAACCTGTGGCTGGAGCTGCTGACATCTCAGAACAAGGTAGTCAGTCATATAAGCATGTGTGGACTTGAATTCTGCCATAGGAGTGATTCCCAGTTACTGACTTTTCTTTCCTTTTAAGCTCTGTAAGGAGGTCAGACTTGAGTAGAAGATTCTTAGACTTCTGCATAGGCATTATTCAGGTTGGCTTGCCTCCTCCCTGCCAATTAATTTGTGTTAGAATTCATAACTTCACATCTTTTTGGAGCTGCCTTGTTCTCTGAGTTCCATAAATAGAAGCTCTGCAGAATATGTGGTGGCTGACTAGATTATGTTCTGAAATATTTCATGTATAGGGGACGTATTCTCCTGAGATGTGAGAAGCTGAATCAGAAATTTCAAGGACAAACAGATGCAACTTTTGCCATGATTTTTCTGATCTGTAAACAAAAATTGTTAAAAGCTGTTCCTTAAATAGTTTCTCATGACTCAAAACATGCTGTAGCACTGTTTAAACGTGTGCAGTAGTTTGAGGCTATATTTTAGCTATTATGGATGAAGGTAGATGATTTTATGGAATTATGAACTTCCAATAGAATTTGACTTCCAATAGAATTTAATATTTATCTGATAACTCTTTCCAGAGTTTCATTTGAAAAGGATAAATTATAAATGAGACAGAACAGACCTGTCTTAGAATTACAGAACAAGTTTACAATTAGAATGCTTAGTAAACCAACCCATATAGATTCTTTATTACCCAAAACGCTTTGGCAATGGTGCTATTCTTTCTGGCAACAAATATAGATATTCTACTTGATTTGATATTAGACTGTTTGGGAACTTGGACCAGAAATAAGTACCAACACTGAAAATGTGAATCAAATTAAATCACCGCAGGTTCTCATTCAAGTTCGAAATGTAATAGACTATGGGTTTCCCAGGTGGCGCTGGTGGTAAAGAAGCTTCCTGCCAGTGCAGGTAGACAGAGGAGACACGGGTTTGACCCCTGGGTTGGAAAGATCCCCTGGAAGAGGAAATGGCAAGCCACTCCTGTACTCTTGCCTGGGGAATCCCATGGACAGATGAGCCTGGTGGGCTATAGTCCATGGGGTTACTAAGAATCAGACACCACTGAAGCAACTTATCATGTATGCATGCATGTACACACAGAAATGAGCAAATGCCACATATCAGAGGATTTTGTTCCCCTGAAGAGCCAGTTTTCAAGCATTTGTTAGCACTCCACTGTCTCTAATCTATGTTCACATACCTGTCAAAGACTTTATAACCCACAGGGCTACTCATGACCATGTGATCAACTTCTCAGAAGGCATTAAGGCAACACCAAATGCAAACATTAAAAACGAAGAGTAGGTGCCCGCACAGAAGTCTCAAGTGTGCAACTTTTATTGCCGTGGGGAAGAAACTGATATTTTATTTTATTTTTTTATACGTATCAGAAGTTATTAATTTTTTATTTTAATTTTTTAAAATAAATCTAGGTGAAGAAGCTTTAATGTAACTCTGCATTTGAGGCTGAGTGATTTCTATCCACTTCATTTTGGTTATTTGATATTATCTCTCTCAGCATCAAGAATTTATGACTTTACCAAAGTTAGACAATTTCTCTACTTACCTTAGAAAGCAATTTTATACATAAACATAAATAAAACTAACAGGCAAAAAATATTCTGGTATAACATTCTTGGAAGGTAATTTGATAATGACAATGTGGTATTAGCAAGTTAACAGTGTAAAGTTTACATTGTGAGATTTAGTAATTCACTTCTAGAATTTGTGTGTATAATCAAAAACTATATAAGGATATTCATTCAGTGTAATTTACAATAGCAAAGGTTATGTGCAGCCTACTAGGAAGTAAAGAGCCTCCGTGTGCTTATTGTTATATGTATGGAAGAAGCTCTGGACTATTGGATCTCTCTGCAAAAGGGAAGAGGAGAAATTGGCATCATTTAGCAAAAAAATGTAGTCACAATCTTAAAGTCTCATGTGCTCTCTGCAAGATAAAAACATTCTTAGTGGCAGTGTTGGAGATGGAGGTCCTCAAACTCCATGCAAGAATTATCCTGAAGGTCCTATAATGTAAGGTCAGTGCCATTTAAAAAATGCTCGCAGCCATAGCATAGAAAAGATAATGATTCACCTACGATTACCTATAAAAACCAATGTGTGTGTGTTAGTCGCTCAGTAACGTCCAACTCTTTGTGACCCCACGGACCGTACCTCACCAGGCTCCTCTGTCCATGGAATTCTCCAGGCCAGAATACTCTAGTGGATTGCCATTCCCTTCTCCAGAGGAGCTTACCAACCCAGGGATCAAACTCTGGTCTCCTGACTTGCAGGTAGATTCTTTACGGTTTGAGCTACAGGGAAGTTATAAAAACCAATATGTAAGATAATAGTGAGCCTAAGATTTCCATCTTATAACTTTTTTCTGCTTAATATTATTTTATCTTTAAGCTTCTTAATGCTCAGCCAGTTTTGTTGGTCTTAACACATTTATACTATTCAAGCAATAAAAACATGTTGTATTTGCTATCATGTTAGCAGAACTGTTTGCTTTTGAGGACAAATATGTGAAGTGCTTCTTATTGTGTGTGTGTATGTGTAACTTAAAACTGTGTATCATATGAAAGTGATAAGTGAAGGTCGCTCAGTCATGTCTGACTCTTTGTGACCCCCATGGACTATACAGTCCCTGGAATTCTCCAGGCCAGAATACTGGAGTGAGTAGCCTTTCCCTTCTCCAAGGGATCTTCACAACCCAGGGATCAAACCCAGGTCGCCTGAATTGCAGGCGGATTCTTCACCAGCTGAGCCACAAGTACATCATATGGTGCTTGGGGATTGACTTCCTGATACTGTTTGTCTCTGGGCCTCTTTCTGACTTGAGCTCTCACAAGAAACCTATGTAACAGTCCATCTTAAAAGTAATGTGACTTGTCCCACAGTAGGAGGTATGGAGTAAACAATTAAAGCTGCTTTCATGAAAAGCATTCCACAGCAGGAAAGGAATGAAGAATCTTCTTTGTGAAGAAAAGCACTAAATCACACAGTGAGAAATTAGGGAAACAAAACCCAACAGAGAGCAAGCCATCATAAATAGTGCCTCGAGGAAGTGAACAATGTTTTAAAAACAGGACTCAAGCTTACGAAGCTGAAAACATTTCAGTGGATTTTTGGGTTGCCAGCAATTTTAGAATCAACTCCCTTAACATTATATTGGCATCATATCTATGTTGCTTGTAAGGAAGTTAGTAATAGAGGAGCCCACGGCTATCAGAAGCCTTCACACTTTATCAAGTCACTTAATCATATATTGGGCTTCCCAGGTGGTGCTAGTGGTAAAGAATCCACTTGCCAATGCAGGAGACAAGAGTCACAGTTTCGATCCCTGGATCAGGAAGATCCCCTGGAGGAGGAAACAACAACCCACTTCAGTATTCTTGTCTGGAGAGTCCATAGGGTCTCAAGGAATCAGACATGACTGAGCGACTAACACTTTCACTTCAGCAGTCAAATATTACTTGGTATATAAATGGAGGGGCTTCCCTGATGGCTCTGTGGTAGAGGCCGCCTGCAATGCAGGAGACACGATCTGATCCCTGGGTAGGGGAGATCCCCTGAGAAGGGAAATGGTGACCCACTCCAGTCTTCTTTCCTGGGAGATCCCAAGGACAGTGGAGCCTGGGGGGCTGCAGTCCAAGGGATCACAAAGAGTCAGACCCAGCTTAGCAACTAAACAACAATAATAAATGGAGCCCCATACCTAAGAAATATATTCCCTGTATTTTTGAATGGAAGCCAAAACAGAGGGTATTAATGGATGTGCTCAGGGTGTTACCAGCAGACTCCAACAGTTCAGAATTGAGTGGTGCAGCAGCGAATCCCAAGGCCTGCACGTGGCCTGGCACACAGCCTTGCCAGCTTAAGTTCCATCTAGTAAGCACTTAGTGTGTGCCAGGCACTGCTCGGATCTCTCCACATGTCTTAACTCATTGGCTCTTAACAGTTCCATGAAGAAGATTCTATCAATATCACATAGTAACTGGCAGGGAGAGAGGTTGAGAACTTGCCCAAGGTCTCACATTTGGAATTTACTGGGATTTGAATACAGACCAACTGTCTCTGAGTCCGGTTTTAACCATTACAAATGATTTCCAGCTCATGGCCAGGAAAGGGAAGGTGCCAGTGGTTGGGTTTAAATTTACATCAGTGTGGCTGGAAGAATCTCCTTTACGAAGCTCTCCTGCAGACTGGCAGGTGTGTGAAGGCACTGTGGCCTTGGTCCTTGACTTCTGAGCAAAGGCCCCCTTCACCTATGACACCAATGTGACGTGTATGCATGGAGGCGACAAGATATCTGCAAGCCAGAGTTCATCTGACCATAATTTGCCTGTGGCAGTGGTGGAGATGTGGCCATTGACTAGCCTCAGTGGAGAGTGTGGGACTGCACTTGAGCCTCAATTGTTTTTCATTTTAGTTACAGAGTTTCTAAATTAGAAAGCAAGTTACAAAATGAACAGCAAAAAACTAAATTAGAAGCCAGATTCCAGGGCCAACAGAGAATACTCACCTGCAAGATTTTGGATTTGAAATGATTCCTTTTCACTTTAACATGAGGAGTATGGTAATTTTTTTCAATTTTATAAATGGAAGAAATTTTAATATCCAAGGTTTTCAGCTACTGCTCAGCATTATATGGCTGCTGCAGCAGCTAATGACCATACCAGTGCTTAAATAACACCCGACTATGTGGCAGGCAGTATTCTAAGGACTTTACATATGCTAACTCAATCATCATCCACCTTGTTTCCAGTGTTATGAAATGAAGTCCGCTGAGTACAATTTAAATATTGTTTAATTGAATGGCAGTTATTTTAGCAAAATTAGCAGAGAAGGTAGATGGTGTTTCTTCTTCAGTGGTATGTTTTCTTTCGAATCCCAGATAGGTTTGAAAAATCTTCTCCTTGGTCAGGACAGCAGGTGCATTATTCCCCTGCCTATTCTAAAGTAAGCTAAAGGCTTGACAGCTCATCAGGTAAGTAGCTTGTGAGTACTGTTTTTGGATAGATCACCTAAACAGGCTATTTATAATTTAACTAAATCATGCCGTGAGATGTATCCTCACTTACAAAAAGGGGGATGACCTCTAGAAATTCATGCAAGAGAAGAGGCACAGAAGTATTATATTGCATACAACCATGTCCTCTTACAAGTCTATTGTCTTTACCCTCCTTTTTTTCCTTTTCTCTCTGTAATTTTCAAGTTAAGACAGCAATTCAGCAAAGAAAGAAGACTACTTATTTGAAGCTGTATGCAGAAATATTGGATACTAATGTCAGATATTCCATCTTTTTGGAATAAAATGTAATGATAAAATCAATCTGTTTTCTTTCCCATAAGAAACTCATTCTTATCTTTTTCTTCCCCTTGAGGTTTAAGATGTTAAAGAGATATCTCAAGATTGCAATAGATGAGACTTAGATCCTATTCTAATGCCTACTTGACCTCTAGTCTGAAATTCACAATGTTGAACAGCTTCTTTCTTCCAAATCAATTCATTTCCTCTTTGTACTTTCCTATTAATATTAATAGTATCATTATTTCCATTTTTGAGAGGTCTTTCTCTCTTAAGCATTGTATTTACCTGTTGGTACGTCATATAGACTCTTACCTGGAAAATGACTTGTGTCTCCGTAACTCCAGTTTATGACTCATTCATTCTTTGCTTCCTGCCTCAACTGAAATAGCAGAAAGTTTGTTGTTGTTTAGTTGCTCAGTAATGTCCCACTCTTGGTGACCCCACAGACTGGAGCCCGCCAGGCTCCTCTGTCCGTGGGATTTCCCAGGCAAGAATACTGGAGTGGGTTGCCACTTCCTTTCCAGAGGATCTTCCCAACCCGGGGATCGAACCCACAACTCCTGCAAGTCTCCTGCATTGCAAGTGGATTCTTTATCGCTGAGCCGCGGAGGAAGCCCTAACAGACAGTTACTGATGTTTTACTTCCCTTCTCCAATCCACCTGATGCATGACTCTCCGATCACTACTTAACATTTTTTAAAAAATTATTTCCTCTTGCCTCCAAAATGAACTATAAACTTTTGGACCAGAAATTCAAGAATCTTTACAATAAGGCACCATCATTCTACTGTTCCTGTTTGACTTCTCCTATTTATGCCCAACAAGTCTTATCCTCCAACCAAACTGGGCTCTTTGCCATTTCATGAACATGAATCATGTTTCTATTTCCTGTCTTTGTTTTTTTTTTAACCCATTCCTCCCCTGCCCCCCAGGTTAACCTCTCTTTCCATGTCTACTTTTTGAAGTCATATCTGCCTGTTTGTCTGTGTCCATCACCTCCAACTCTCTCTCATTTTCCCAACCTAAAGTCCTCCCTAAACGCTGGACTGGAAGAAACAGAAGCTGGAATCAAGATTGCCGGGAGAAATATCAATAACCTCAGATATGCAGATGACACCACCCTTATGGAAGAAAATGAAGAGGAACTAAAAAGCCTCTTGATGAAAGTGAAAGAGGAGAGTGAAAAAGTTGGCCTAAAGCTCAACATTCAGAAAACGAAGATCATGGCATCTGGTCGCATCACTTCATGGGAAATAGATGGGGAAACAGTGGAAACAGTGTCAGACTATTTTTTTGGACTCCAAAATCACTGCAGATGGTGACTGCAGCCATGAAATTAAAAGACGCTTACTCCTTGGAAGAAAAGTTACGACCAACCTAGATAGCGTATTGAACAGCAGAGACATTACTTTGCCTACAAAGGTCCATCTAGTCAAGGCTATGGTTTTTCCAGTGGTCATGTATGGATGTGAGAGTTGGACTGTGAAGAAAGCTTCTTGAGTGCTGAAGAATTGATGCTTTTGAACTGTGGTGTTGGAGAAGACTCTTGAGAGTCCCTTGGACTGCAAGGAGATCCAACCAGTCCATTCTGAAGGAGGTCAGCCCTGGGAATTCTTTGGAGGGAATGATGCTGAGGCTGAAACTCCAGTATTTTGGCCACCTCATGCGAAGAGTCGACTCCTTGGAAAAGACTCTGATGCTGGGGGGGATTGGGGGCAGGAGGAGAAGAGGACGACAGAGGATGAGATGGCTGGATGGCATCACTGACTCAATGGACGTGAGTCTGAGTGAACTCCGGGAGTTGGTGATGGACAGGGAGGCCTGGTGTGCTGCGATTCATTGGGTCACAAAGAGTCGGACTTGACTGAGCGACTGAACTGAAGTCCTCCCTTGTCTCTATGAATCCCCATAGCCCTCTGTGAAAGTGAAAGTGAAGTGAAAGTTGCTCAGTTGTGTCCGACTCTTTGCGACCCTATGGACTATATATTCCATGGAATTCTCCAGACCACAATACTGAAATAGGTAGCCTTTCCCTTCTCCAGGGGATCTTCCCAACCCAGGGATTGAACCCAGGTCTCTCACATTGCAGGTGGAT
Organism: Capricornis sumatraensis; assembly: GCF_032405125.1. Classification (NCBI taxonomy): domain Eukaryota; kingdom Metazoa; phylum Chordata; class Mammalia; order Artiodactyla; family Bovidae; genus Capricornis; species Capricornis sumatraensis. The sequence continues at coordinate 103,566,595 of NC_091075.1, read as the reverse complement.
TCTTTACCAGCTGAGCCACAAGGGAAGCCCATAGCCCTCTGTACTTCTCTTAAAATTCTTTGTATTATAATCAGTGCTACATTTCTCAGCACACTTCCAACTCCCCAGCCCCACACTCATTCATATGTGTAAGGGTTTCTTATAAAAAATATTAGGCCATTTAAATAGAACTGGGGTACTATCACCCTAGGTAGCTCTCAGTTACATGTTGGTAAGACTCAAAGATCTGCATTTAACCTATTGAAAAGACAGTCTGAAACTGTGTGCAGTGTGAACCCATGGACTCTTTCTATCACAAGGTAGATGATGTAAGGATATATTTATTTTCTAATTAATGGAACTGTTGAAAATTTCTTAAAATTTAGCTTGATTTATACCATCGTAGGTCAGCTGAAGATTTTTTTTTTTTGCCCTAGTAGATGACACTAGTTATGCTTCATTATCTTTTCTGGCCATCCTTATGGCACATGGTTTATGAGTAGAATGACTGCACAGACTCAGAAGGTTATTAGACCCATGCTTGAATGATAGACTTGAAGATGGCTCAGTAGTAAAGAATCCACTTGCCAATGTAGGAGATACCAGTTCAATCCCTGAGTCAGGAAGATTCCCCTGGAGGAGGAAATGACAACCCACTCCAGTATTCTTGTCTAGAAAATTCCACAGACAGCAGAGCCTGGCAGGCAACAGTCCATGGGGTCACAAAAAGTCAGACATGACTAAGCACGCACGCATGCAACATACATATATCCCCTCCCTTGTGAGCCTCCCTTCCACCTTCTCATCCAGCCCTTCTAGGTCGTCACAGAGAAGCAAAAACACTGCCGTTCTTTTCATGCATCTTGGAGGAAAATACAGTTATCTTGTGAAAATGCATTATTTGTATTAATATTTAATGGCTTTATTATGGCTATTTGAACCAATAGACATATAAAACATTTATTAGTTTTTCTTTCTAAACTGGTAAATCTGATAGACCTAATGATCATAAGCAGAAGTTCTTTGGAGTTCTCAATTATTTTTAACAGGGTGTGGAGAAAAAGTTTGATAATTATATTCATGTATATAAAATAAAGTCCCAATATTATCAAGCAGATTGTTTTTGTTTATGATAACTATTACATTGACCTTTAAACCACAAGGATTTGAACTGCATGGGTCCACTTTTATTTGACTTTTCTTCAATAAATTCAGTACTATAGAATCTGTGGTTGAATCCACAAATGCAAAACCGTGGATATGGAGAGCCAAGTGTACAGTTATATGTGGAATTTCCACTGTGCTAAGGGTGGATGACCCTAATCCATGTTGGTCAAGGGTCAACTGTATTTTAAACTGTGATGATATTAGGCATGAAAATTGATTTCACTTCCTTGATTTTTAAAAATAATGGGTATTAATAGAGATTCTTTCTTGCCTTAAAAAGGAAATGAAGCATCAGTTGTTATTTTATTTTAATTTTTATTGAAGCCTTAAATAAGTAGTAACAATAAAATCATGTATTTTTCCTCTTGCTTTACCATCATATTTCAGGATTACCTTTTCTTTAATTCTTAATTATTTTAATTTTAGTATGTGACTATCATTTAGTTACTGAAAATGATCTTTATATTCTTATATAATGGAAGTATAAGCTTTCTTGAGGGAGTAATCTTAAAATAATTCAGTGATAATTTCTTAAGTTCCAGAGTCTACATGGCTTTTTCCTAAGATAGCATTTATGGAAAGAAATATGGATAGAAATAGAAACTTTTTTGGGAGACATTTTTAAAATTTAGAAAACAGGAAAAAATTAAATATTGGATTAAGAAACACTCCAAAACAAGCGATGTATGCAGAAATTTCAGATTTGAATAAATTTAGAGTCAGGAGTAAGGAAACAGAAAACACCTTTTAATTTAACACTTTGTGTCAAATCCTTCAATGGCTTTCCACCATTTGAGAGCCAAGTCTAAACTCTTTAGCAAGGCTTGTGAGATCCTTCATAATTTGACTCCAAGATCCCAGTTCCAGTGTGGGTCTTTTCCTCATGGCTCAGATGGTAAAGAATCTGCCTGCAGTGCAGGAGACGTGGGTTTGATTCGTGGGTCAGGAGGATCCCTTGGAGAAGGGAATGACTACCCACTCTAGTATTCTTGCCTGGAAAGTTCCGCGGGCAGAGAAACCTGGTGGGCTATAGTCCATGGGGTTGCAAAGAGTCAGAAACAACTGAGTGACTGAGCTTGCACATATGAATTTTATATATGGTGGGGAGTAATGTTTTTAACTTTTGGAAAAGTATATTTTAGTATCTGCCCCTTCAACTTCTATGTATAAACTCCCAATTATTCTTTAAGATGGGGCTCTGTGGTGGCTCAGTGGTAAAGAATCCACCTGCCAGCACAGGAGACTCTGACTCCATCTCTGGGTTGGGAAGATCCTCTGGAGAAGAAAATGTCAACCCATGCCAGTATTCTTTTTTTTAAAATTTATTTTTAAATTAAAGGATAATTGCTTTACAGAATTTTGTTGTTTTCTGTCAAAACTTAACCTGAATCAGCCATAAGTATGCATATATCCCCTCCCTTTTGAACTTCCCTCCCATCTTCCTCCCCATCCCACCCCTCTGGGTTGATACAGAGCCCCTGTTTGAGTTTCCTGAGCCATAGAGCAAATTCCCATTGGCTATCTATTTTTACATATGATGATGTAAGTTTCCATGTTACTCTTTTCCATACATCTCACCCTCTCCTCCCCTCTCCCCATGTCCGTAAGTCTATTCTCTATGTCTGTTTCTCCATTTGTAAATAAGTTGTTTTAAATAAGTTGTTTATAGTAAATAAATTGTTCAGTACCATTTTTCTAGATTCCATATATATGTGTTAGAATATGATATTTATCTTTCTCTTTCTGTCTTAATTTACTCTGTATAATCGATTCTAGGTTTATCCACCTCATTAGAACTGACTCAAATATGTTCCTTTTTATGGCTGAGTAATATTCCGTTGTGTATATGTACCACAACTTCTTTATCCATTCATCTGTCAATGGACATCTAGGTTGATTTCATGTTCTGGCGATTGTAAATAGTGCTGCAGTGAACAATGGGATACATGTGTCTTTTTCAGTTTTGGTTTCCTCAGGGTATATGCCTAGGAGTGGGACTGCTGGGTCATATGGTGGTTTTATTCCTTGCTTTTTAAGGAATCTCCATACTGTCTTCCATAGTGGGTGTATCAATTTACATTCCCACCAACAGTTCAAGAGGGTTCCCTTTTCTCCACACTGTCTCCAGCATTTATTGTTTGAAGACTTTGGTGATGGCCATTCTGACCAGTGTGAGGTGATTTCTCATTATAGTTTTGATTTGCATTTCTCTAATAATGAGCTATGTTGAGTATCTTTTCATCACTCCAGTATTCTTGCCTAGGAAATCCCATGGACAGAGGAGCCTGGTGAGCTGCAGTCCATGGTATTACAAAGAGTTATAAGTGACTGAATGACTGAACAACACAACAGTTCTTTACAATATGATGATAGTACCTTCATAGTAGGTCCTTTCCTATTTCTGTTAGCAAAATTAACATTTTTACCTCATAATGCTCCCATCACACTTTTAATCTACTTAAATCTATTTTAATCTACTTCTACCACAGCTCTTACCAAATTGGAGTATATCCATCTATATTTCTGTTTTCCCCACTAGACTAGCTCTTCAAAAGCAAAAAACATGCTTTATTCATCTTTGTATCATCTACTTTTTTGCCAAGCATTATACCATACAACATATAGACATTTGCTTGGTAAATGTTTATTGATGAATGAAAGTAGAAATCACAGAAGAGGGTGATGGGCATGTTTTAGCATTTGTTGATGAGGGGGAATAGGCTTCTCAAGGCAAAGTCCCAAATAACTCTTTTATCTGTAGATTTTATGGGAAAATATAATTCAGCATGAAATTGAAAAGAGTTGAAAGAAGATGCTCAGTGAAGCCAGAATGACCTAGAAGAAATATGGATTAAGAAAGCTGAGACTTAGAGGCTTGCATTATGGCTTTTTTCCTGGATTGCTGCAGTCCAGACATTTTTTTTTCTGTCATATTTTATATATCTGTAAACTAGGGAGAATAATTATCATAATTATCAAGAGAGGAATTTCCAGAAGGGGATATTTGAGTGAAAAGTGGGCAAGAGGCAGTCTAAGCTCATTTCTTATAAGTGAGAATGAAAGAAACTTAAATATGACTTCTTTTTTTACAGTTTGAAATATGGAGGTATGGGTTGAATAAAATTAAAAAGTGACTTGATTCTTTATCCTGAATTTAGAAAAGTCTTTAGGATTCCCATTTTTGCATTTTTAGGAGCCAGTTTTTGGCCAAATAAGCAACCGTTAGAATGAAGAGATAGACTTTTTTTGTCAGATATTTTGCATAATTGAATTTAATTGTGTTTGGATACCTTAAGATATTTTTATGAATGTTTGGATATTTCTTATGAAGTAAAGAGTGATTTCTCTTATTTACTTCATAAGTCGGTCACTTACAAATAGTAGACTTAAAATCTAGCAGTAAATTCTGAATTTATGTCCTGGCAGGTAAGAGAACCCAAACTATTTACTAACACAGCTCACTGCTGTTTCCATAGCAACGGAGGCCAGTTACTGTCAGCCCAGTCTCTTTGACGGTTGACTTCCGCCGTGAACTCTGTGTGCTGCTGCCAAATGTCTGGCTTCTGTGTTTCCTGTTCCAAGCAATTGTTTCTTATTCTGAATACTAATGACTTGTCTATAAAGGCTATGTGGTTCAGTTCCCCTGAAGATGGGCCTGTGAGGATATGTGGAAAAGTAGTGAGCTTTTTGCCTGTAGTGAATTAAATACTGTATGTAATTGGATTGTATGTTTCCAAACCAGCTATGCAAGTAATTTATTAATAATGGTACCTTGCTATTATTAGGCAGCTGGGCCTCAATGAGAAATGACAGTACATCAGTCATCATTGTGTCAAAGACATTTTCAGGAAGGTTCGCAGACCCAGGCTGGTCAGCATCGACATGTGAATCCAAACGATTGTGCCCATGGTTGCCAGTGGAAAAATACATTTGCAACTGAAGTGCTTTTTTCTTTTTTTTTTTGCTGTTTAACATGTTCATATATTGATTGCTCTGAAATGGAGAAAAGCAGCTGCCTGAAATGCCAGTGAAATGGTTGAGAAATTTAAAATGAGAGGGGGAAAAATAGAGCGTTTGAATAGAGAAACAAGCTAAGCAGTTTTTGCTCTTTAAAAATGAAGCGTACTATGATTTTGAAATTTTAGTTATGTGGTGGTTATCAGTGTAGAGAACTGGAATCCTTTTTGGCTACGCTAACCCTATACTGGGAATCTGAAGACCAGATTTGTCATAATTATGTTTCTCTCTAGAGCCTACGTTCCTTGAGGGTAGACTATTTCCATCACTGCATTCCTGACAGTCGGCACAGGGCCTGACACACACTGTGTGTGCATTCGTGTGTGCTCAGTCACTCAGTTGTGTCTGATTCTTTTGTGACCCCGAGGACTGTAGCACGCCAGGCTCCTCTGTCCTTGGAATTCTCCAGGCAAGAATATTGAAGTGGGTTACCATTTCCTACTTCAGGGAATTGTCCTGGCCCAGGGATCGAACCCGCATCTCCTGAGTTTCCTACCTTGGCAGGCAGATTTTTTTTTTACTGCCTAGCCACTTGGGAAGCTCGCAACACAACAGAGTACTCAATAAATATTTAATGAGTTAGATGAAACTCAGTGAACCCCCTGCAAGAAATTTCTGGTATTTAAGCCGGTCAGGTTTCCTAGAAGATGCTGTTCGACTCTTCCTTTCATTGAAGAGCCTATAGCCGACTACCATGATCCTCACTTTTGGGTATCAGCTGTGGTGCTTCCATAGTCAGGTACTTAGGGGTGTAGCCCAAGTGTCTGTTCCCAACAGACACCACTCAAAGGCAGCTCTTACCATCAGCACTCTCCCTGCCCCAGTTAATGGAGCCAATTAGTCACAGATTTTGGTGGCATCATTTGTCATTTCTGACTCTTTGGCCACCTCTTCTTATCACAGAGCTCCCAGGAGTTGTTTTATACAGGCATTTCCAAGGGTGTTTTTGTGCCAAATTCTGTCCCTGGTTTTCCACTGAGGATGATTTTGTCTCAGCCTCCTTTCCCCTAGTCCCCCGCACCTCCCCTCCAGCCCTGCTGCCCTGGGGACATTGGGCGATATCTGGAGTTGTTTTTTGGTTGTCCCATGTGGCAGAGGATGAGGTCGGATGAGGAGTGCTACCAGCATTTAGTAAGTAGAGGCTAAGGATGCTGCTAGACATCCTACAATGCACAGGACAGCTCTCCAAACCAAGACCTTTGGGGCACGAAATGTCAGTATTGCCAAGGCTGAGAAATCCTGCTCTGATGCTTCAAGCTCTTTCATGGACCGTGTTCAGAACCCTTCAGAATTATGCCTTCTTCATCTCCATCCTCCTCCCCCATGTTTTATCCCTTTCATGAACATCCATGCTTAGTTGAGTCAGACTCTTTGTGACCTCATGAACTGTAGCCCACCAGACTCCTCTATCCATGGAATTTTCCAGGCAAAAATATTGGAGTGCGTTGCCATTTCCTTCTCCAGGGGATCTTCCCAACCCAGGGATTGAACCCACGTCTCCTGCATTGGCAGACATATTCTTTACCACTGTGCCACCCGAGAAGCTTTTCCCCCTTAAATCTGGCTTATTTTCTTTTTCTTTAGAATAGCAACTTTATTGCAATAATTTATTGCAAACATTGTAACAGCCTCAATTCTTTAATATCCTTGATTCTTTACTAAATCTACTTGCTCCCCACTATTGAATAAAAATATGTGATGTACTTTCTTCAGGGCCTATTAAAAAAATAAATATTGCAACAAGTAACTGTTAGCATTGTTTGTGGAGTCTCACTTGTATACAGATTCTTTCAGGGGAAGACAAATAGGACTAAGGATTTAATAAAACATTAGGTTGAATCAGTTATCGTGGGATTTAAATCTTGAATAATTTTTATAGATGTGGGTGATAATCACATTTGCTGGGCATTTCTTTTAAACATCTTTTCTTTCAGAAAAAAAGAATAGCAACATACTGTCAGATATTCTTAAAGTTCTGTACTAATTCTAATTCTTGTTGGCTTATTTTCTTATACTTAAAAAATTTTTTCTTTACCTCAAGAGGTAACCATGGAAACAGAGACTCTTACAGACACTCTTGTTTGCTACCAGAGTCTGAACTCAGATACATGGTTATCTTACCAGTAGCTCCAAATTCCAGAGAGTAAAAAGGCAAATATGCAAATTGAGTGCCAGGAATAATCAATCCTGTATATCCCATTGCTTTTAAGAGAAACATAAAAAACAAAGCTCTACAAATATACCACATAGACTTTTGAAGCTGCTATAAATAATAAATATTTTATATTATTCTAAATCTTTTCTCACTGCAGAAAAATTTAAAATTGGGTATTTGTGTATTACATGAAATTCTGAAATGTAAATGTGGTTCAGTAATCTTAATAACATCATTTTTAGGTTGGGCACTTTTTATCTTTGAAAACTCTAAATTGAACTGAATGATATTATTGGTAAGTTGCTCAATCATGTCCAACTCTTTGCAACCCCAGGGACTGCAGCATGCTAGGCTTCCCTGTCCTTCACCATCTCCCAGAGTGTGCTCAAACTCATGTCCTTTGAGTTGGTGATGGCAACCAACCATATCATCCTCTGTCATCCCCTTCTCCTCCCGCCTTCAATCCTTTTCTGCATCAGGGTCTTTGCTAAAAAGTCAGCTCTTCACATCAGGTGGCTAGAGTATTGGAGCTTCAGCTTCAGCATCAGTCCTTCCAATGAATATTCAGGACTGATTTCCTTTAGGATAGACTGGTTGGATCTCCTTGCAGTCCTAGGGACTCTCAAGAGTATTCTGTAACACCACAGTTCAAAAGCATCAGTTCTTCACTGCTCAGTTTTCTTTATGGTCCAACTTTCACATCCATACATGAGCACTGGAAAAACCATAGCTTTGACTAGACGGACCTTTGTTGGCAAAGAAATGTCTCTGCTTTTTAACATGCTATCTAGGTTGGTCATAGCTTTTCTTCCAAGGGGCAAGCATCTTTTAATTTCATGGCTGCAGTCACCATCTGCAGTGATTTTGGAATCTAAGAAAATAAAGTCTGTCACTGTTCCCATTATTTCCCCATCTATTTCCCATGAAGTGATGGGACTGGGTGCCATGATCTTCATTTTTTGAATGTTGAATTTTAAGCCAACTTTTTCACTCTCCTCTTTCACTTTAATCAAGAAGCTCTTTAGTTTCCCTTTGTTTTCTGCCGTGAGGGTGGTGTCATCTGCATATCTGAGGTTATTGATATTTCTGGCCATCTTGATTCCAGCTTGTGCTTCATCCAGCCTGGCTTTTTGCATGATGTACTGTGCATATAAGTTAAATAAACAGGGTGACAATATACAACCTTGAACTGCTCCTTTTCCAATTTGGAACCAGTCTTTTGTTCCATGTTCAGTTCTAACTGTTCTTCTGTTTTAAAAAGAACTGAACACTTTTATTCATGGATATGGGGCTAAAGGAGTTCTCAGGTGGTGCAAGTGGTAAAGAACCCACCTGCCAATGCAGGAGACGTGAGTTCAATTCCTGGGTTGGGAAGATCCCCTCCAGGAGGGCATGGCAACCCACTCCAGAATTCTTGCCTGGAGAATTCCATGGACGGAGAAGCCTGGTGGGCTACAGTCCACAGGGTTGCAAAGAGTAAGACATGACTGAAGCAACTTAGCACACATGCATGGGGTTCAAATTTCGGTTCTAATGTGGAAAAGAGATAATTGCCCAGTACTGGATAAACCTTTCCAAAGTTTAAGAAGGGGATATTGATTGTCATTGTTTAGTGATTTCAGTGACATTTAAAAGGAAGGAAGCTTTTTATTTTAAAATTCTTTATGTGTGTTAACTATTTAATCCTCGCAAACTTCTTATAATAAGAAATGTATAATATCTCTTTTGAAAGATCTGAACATTGTTTACCATATAATGTTCTAGTTTAGCAAATACATGAACAGTGATTAAGGGTAGTGTTTCTGCTCTCAAATACTATAATTAAATCCTTTTTCCAGATGCCTTCTTTGTAAATAGTAAAACATAGTAATTTCCAGTTTTTGTCTTTAACCACCTAGTCTTGATGGTTTAAAAGAAAGGAAATCTGGAAAATAAATTTATAAAGTATTTGGATAAAATAATATTAATATTATATTATCATATCTATGTGCTGCCAAAATCAAGTCTGTAAACTCTTCTACTTTTAATTTTTATTTAAAATACTTAAACAGTTCTCTTCCATAATGATTTACATACTTCAAGTTGCACAATAAATAAGGTTTTATTATTACAACTTTTATTCTGAAAAACTAACTTTTTTGTTTTTGGCTAATTACTGTTTATTGTACTAATAAATTGATTCAAGTTATAGATACATAACAAGGAGGTCATATCTCACAAGTACTCAAACAAACAGTAGGCCCTTCAGGTTTCTTTTTCACCAGTCGAAAGCTAGAGGTTGTGTTAGCACTGGCTATTAATATTGGCTTCAAAGGGGGAAAAAAACAGAAAATATCTTTCTATTTTTCTTGCCCTCATTGTCCAAATCCAGTTCTCATGTTTCCTACCTCTTCTCTCCATAAAGAAAAATAGAGAACTAAATCAAAACCATTCTGCCCATCATCTGCCTTACTTTTTAAAGTTGAGTACAAAGGAAGAAGAAAGCAAAAACAAAAAGGAAAGTGATGGAGAGTCAAAGTATGTTTGAGTCAGTCCCTGAGCATTCAGGAAATATCCAGTTGGCTGTCTGAATTAACTTTGATCATATACTAATGACCAGACATGGGTTTCCCTGGTGGCTCAGTAGTAAGGAATTTGTCTGCTAATGCAGGAGATGTGGGTTTGATCCCTGGGTTGGAAAGATCCCCTGGAGAAGGAAATGGCAACCCACTCCAGTATTCTTGCCTGGGAAATACTGTGGACAGAGGAGCCTGGTGGGCTACAGTCCATAGGGTTACAAAAGAGTCAGATACGAATTAGTGACTAAGCAACAACAATGACCAGAAATAAGGCTTATCAGTAACCATGATTAGGTTACAATAAGCAACCAATGTTTACTAAGCATTTACAATGTGCCTGGCACCAGGAGGCAGTGAGACACAGTTTCTACCTTTGTGAAGCTTCCAGAATAGGAGATAGTGGAGTAGTTCCTCGTTCAAGCATGTGGGTAAGTATTTAGTGTCTGCAAGGAGTCAAGGCATGATCAGGGAAGGGCTTCAGGCATTTACTACAGCTCAGCACTCCAGTCTTCCTGCTGGCTGGAGGAGGGTCTCAGTGGCGGTTAATGGAACAGTGGCTGGGCTCATTAAGATTCAGACCTATTTATTCTATCATTGAGTTTCATTCTTATATTTTAGAAAGTTTACTTAGTCCATTCTGTACACCAAAATTTTGAGAGGCATTCAATAATATTAATATTGATACAGCTCTGGAAAAATCTGCAAACTCTTGGCAGAATGCAAACAAGAAAATAGAACATGATAATTGAGTGTGACTATGATGAATATTGCTATGGGTAATCTAGAGTGCTCTGGAAGAGGTCAGCAAAAAACTTAGAGAGGAATTGATATCTAAGCTGAATCTTACAAAAACATGGAATTAAGTAAGTCCAGTGAAATTATGGGAATAACATTTTGGGCAGATGGAACAGCTCAGACAAATGAGAACAAACATTTGATTCAAGTAAGAACACATACAGAGAATCACTAGTGGTTCAAGTGACTATGGGTAGAGGCAAGGAGATGTAAGCCTCGAGTCTGGAGAGATAAGAAGGGGCCAGGACATGAAGACATTCTGTGTCACCTTAGGGAACTTAGGGTTTATCCAGATGAAAAGAGGGAGCTATTGAAAAGTGTATCAGAGGGAAGGGTCATTAAAAGATTTATATTTTATGTCTGTCACTCTGGCTGCAATGAAAGGAATAGAGTTGAGGCAAGATTAGATATAAGAAAGGTGCTTAAGACAGTGATAACAATGCGTAACATCTATGGAAACAATCACAGGATCAAAGTTCTCATCAATAAATATTTTTAAATAAAATTATGCATATGTGTGGTGGTGGGTTAGTTGCGAAGTCATGTCCGACTCTTGCAACCCCATGGACTGTAGCCCACCAGTCTCCTTTACCTGGGTATTCCTAAGCAGGAATACTGCAGCAGGTTGCCATTTCTTTCTCTGGGGATCTTCCTAACCAGGGATCCAATCCACGTTTCCTGCAATGCAGGCAGACTCCTGCATTGCAGGCAAATTCTTTACTGACTGAGCTGTGACGGAAGCTATTCAAATGTGTACACATATAAAACTCTATATAACATCTATGTGTTTACAATTTTTATATAACTATAAAGCCAGCAGATTTACAAATTAAACATGAACCAAATTAAAAAATATTAAGGTTTGAATGAGAAGTATTAAATGAACAAGACAGATGGTGTGATTTTGCTGAAAATAGATCCCTGGTAGGAAGTTGTGTTGGTTGTTTTTTTTTTTTTTTTTTTAATTTCTGTGTTTTGCTTGTTTACGTGATTCTTTGAGTATGATTATTTGAGTCCTCATTATAGTTACTGGTTTCTTTTTCCTCTTTTAGAAATAAATCATTTTAAAATGACAATCTTTTATTTTGATAACCCCAAAATGTAATAGTATCTCACAAAGTATAATACTAAAAAGTTAAAAATACTGTTTAATATGACATATTCTTCACTGCATCTTCTTGTTATTGACCAACTATTGCATACAAATATGGCATCTGCTCAAAAACTTTAACTTACAACAAATGTTTGATGATGATCCAGCCCAGGATTTTTTGTTTTCAGTGTTTATTATGTTGCTGTATGTGATGTGAAGTCTTAAGTATTTGCACCCCACTTTCCTTTTTTGGTTTTTGAACTACTGTGAAATATGATACCAGAAACCATGATATCATTTAGCCTTTCATTGACTTGAGTTACTAATTTATCTATCAGTTCAACTTTCCCATTAGGTCAAGATAATTAAAGTAAGTATTTTAACACCTGTGTTTTTTATGGCGTAGAATAAAAGCCTTAACTTATTAAATAACACAGAAAGCTAAATCTTATTCTATAATGTCTATTTCATTTACAACATATGTTCATAAAATAGAAGTTTGCCTTTATAACTGGTAAAAAATTCATATGGATATGATGATACCTGATGATTTTCATATGACTTTAGAAACAAGCCAATCTCATTCATCCAACAAAGGTCTACTGAGAGCTCACCATGTGCCAGCAACTTGTATTGCAAATTGTACAAGAGACAAAGCAGATAACGGAAGCCAGAAATGCTTATAACTCTTTAATTAAAACGTTTAGTCAGTGGCTCTTAAACTGAAGTACCTGGACCAGTGCATCGACATCATCTAGGAGTTTGTCAAAACTGCAGATGCTCAGGCCTCATCTCAGGCTTATGAGTCAGAACCTCTGAGAGTGGGGTCCACATTCAGTCTTTTAACAAGCCCTCTAATGGATTCCCATGCTCACTGAAGGTTAGTAGCCAAGACTTTGGCAGGTTGAGATTGATCTCTTTCAATACTAAGAATACAATAAGTCATTTTTTCTAAAGGCAGAGGTCCTAGGAATAAAATTTACAAAGAATGTCTTAAGAAATAATTAGAATTGCATATGCAAGGTCATCAAATGACTAAGATGTAAGAAATTCTCATTATTAAAGAAGAACTCATAGTAGAAACTATTAAAAATTCTAACTTTAATGAGAATTTGATTGTGCTTTTCTTCTTAGAGTGGATTAGGTCGCTTCTGTAATCCAAGTCTTTGGCATGTGGTTCCTTGTGCCATTAAATAGTTTATAGGCAAAGAAAATCATGTTTGCATTCCAGTCCTAGGTTCACCAGTCAGTGCTGCTCTTTATTAATAATTTTTTCTCATTTAAAGAAAAATCTCATCTAATAGGGAAATTCTTACCTGGCCCTGTCTGGCTCTACTTTAACTGAAGGGTGAAGCATTTCTTCACATCCTGACTCACAAAAAAGTGTCCATCTCTCCTTTAAGGGCTCAGTGTCCAGTGTAGGACCACTCAAGGTTGGTTTCTTAATGCTCCTCAGATGGTCCTGTTCTCCCTTCCCACTCCTGAGACCTTAGCCCTACCTTCTTTTTCAGTTAGTCACCGCTGAACTTTCCTCTCCTCTCCTCTCCAATATGGCCTTAACTCATCTATGTAGGGCTCCTAATGTATGTAATCTTTAAGAGCAGGAAATAAAAAAAAGTTTGCATTGCTACCAAATTTTGCATTTCTGTTAGAACCTTTGAGTGTTTTGGTTTCTGTGTTGATCAGGGGAGGGAAAAAATAGTCTTTGGTTTACTAACAAGAGAGAAAAGGAGCAGGGAAATGCTGAGAACATGCAGTTACAAATATGAAGATATATAGTGATGTCAGAGATATAATACCAAAAGATGTGTCACGTTTTTATAAAACTTTATTTTCGATTTCTTTTGTGTTGTGATAGATTGTCAGTGTACATTGGAGCCAGAGTTATTTTTCTAAAATATTCACTTGACATATATTCTTTGACCACTTATGATGTGCCAGGAACTGAAATACCTGTTAGGAAGACAGCAAACACAGGGGAAAAGAAAAGTCTGCCCTCATGAAGGTGATAGTTTAGTGAGGAAAATTGACCAAAGCCCTCCAGAAGAAAGACCACACACATTAAAAGTGCATGTTAAGTTGCTTCCATCATGTCCGACTCTTTTTGACCCTGTGGACTGGGCCGCCAGGCTCCTCTGTCCATGGGATTCTCCAGGCAAGAATACTGGAGTGGGTTGCCATTCTCTTCTCCAGGGGATCTTCCCGACCCAGGGATGGAAACCAAGTCTCTTACGTCTTCTTCATTGGTGGGCGGGTTCTTTACCACAAGCAGAAGCAAGGAATATGGTGAAATATTCTATGGAGAGGTTCCCCAATGGCTCAGTGGGTTAAGAATCAGTCTGCAGTGCAGGAGACGCAGAAGACGTGGGTTCAATCCCTGGGTCAGGAACATTCCCTGGAGGAGGAAATGGCAACCCACTCTAGTATTCTTGCCTGGAGAATTTCATGGACAGAGGAACCTGGTGGGTTATAGTCCATGGGGTCACAAAGAGTCACACAACTGAGTGACTAAGCACAGTATTCTATGGAGAAAAATAAAGCAGGCAAAGAGGCTGAGAAGTAAGTTGGAGAATAGGGGTTTAAATGGGATAGGCAGGGAGGCCCTCCTGGAGATGGGGACATCAGAGCAGAGACCTGAGGGAGTGAGGGAGCAAGTCAGACACAATCTGGGCTCCTGGCAGAGGCATCAGCCAGTGCAAAGTCCCTGAGGCCTGGGGCCAGAGGGGGATGTTGTGGGTGAAATCCTACTGGCTCGGTGAAGGCTTTGTCATTCTTTGCAATTTCTCCTCTCAGACATTCAGACATTCATAATCAGAAGTTCCATTTGGAACTTTTAATGGCTCTCTTTTAATGTCTCCTGTTTCTCTCCCCATTATGTACATACCTTCTCTACACTTTTGAGCCCATTTATCAAGTTCTGCTTTAAGGTCCTTGTCTGTTCATTTCACCTTTTCTGCCATTCTTGGGTCTGTTTCTGTTAACTGATATTTTCCCCTTCTGCTTAGGAGTCATATTTTTTTCTGCTGCTTTACATACCTGGTAACTTTTACTGGATGTAGAATTCTTTGAACATTGTGCTGTTTTATTCTTTAATGATGTAGACATGCAAGCCAAGGGGATAGAAGTGTTGGGCTTGGTTTTAGTGCACAGTTAAGCTACTTCGGATCACACTGACCTTTTCAAATCTTGCTTTTATGTTTTATTTTGGCAGGTCCACAGCAGCTTTGGGGATTTCTCTGGTGGGTCAGTTGGTAAAAAATCTGCCTGCAGTGCAGGAGACCCAGGTTCAATCCCTGGGTCGGAAAGATCCCCTTGAGGAGGAAATGACATCCCACTTCACTGTTCTTGCCTAGGAAATCCCATGGACAGAGGAACCTGGTGGGCTACAGTCCATGAGGTCAGAAGAGTCAGACACAACTTAGAGACTAAACCACCACCACCACAGCAGCTTTTTATCTACGGCTAATTTAACTGATTACTCAGGTGACAGCTTTCTGAGGACTCTATCCAAGTTCCATGGATTATCAATTTTTTCCTCTCTGGTGCATGAAGAGGCAAACTCCTCTTAATCTGATTTGATCTCCGAAAGTTTCCTCAGGAGGATTTTTTCCATGGTTGTGTGGAGTGTTGATCAGCATCCTGAAAAATCTCATTTCAGAAGAGAAATCTCTTCTCTGCAGCTCGCCCCTTTCTGGCTGCCTCACCCCTCTTGAACTCCTCTGCTGCAGGAGATCCTGAGCTTCCTGTGCTCAGTTGCTCAGTCGTGTCTGACTCTTTGCGACCCCTTGGACTATAGCCCACCAGGCTTCTCTGTCCATAGAATCCTCCAGGCAAGAATACTGGAGTGGGTTGCCATTTCCTCCTCCAGGGGATCTTCCCGACCTGGGGATTGAACACACGTCTCCTGCATCTCCTGGGAAGGCAGGTGGATTCTTTACCACTTGTGCCACCTGGGAAGCCCCAGGGAACTTCCTTAGGCTTCTCCCCTGTGGCTCTAGAGCTGCCTCTAGGCAATAACTTAGAGAAAGTATAAAGATCACTTCATTTGTTTTTCTTCTCTTATGGGTCACAGTCTTGCTCTGGCTGTTGTCCAATGTGGGGAAAAAAACAACAACTTATTTTCACAGATAAATTTAATTTTTTTAAAGAAGGAGAGCAATCCTCTTGGCTCTTAATCCCTCACGGGGAAAAAGTTATATGAAGTCCCAGTATAACTTCTGATTGCCCAACACATGGGCTAATTAAAAGCTTCTCAGAGTCTAACCTGTTTATATATTTATAATGTGAACTCTGACCCACACTTAAAAATCTGTGTGAGAGAGTAGCATTGAAACATATACGTTACCATATGTAAAATTAGATAGCCAGTGGGAATTTGCAGGGAGCTCAAATCCAGTGCTCTGTAACAACCTAGAGGAGTGGGATGGGGTGGGGGGTGGGAGGGGACACCTGTATACCTATGGCTGATTCATGTTGATATGGCTGAAACCCACATAATATTGTAAAGCAATTATCCTTCAATTAAAATAAATAAAGAAAACCTGTGTACAGTGGAAGCATAAATTCTGCCATGTATTTCAGATTGGGTTATCTCAGAATAAACCCAGAGATAGTGATTTACATGCAGAGTGGTTCGTTTGGGAAGTGATCCCAAGAAACACACATGGAAGAGTGGGAGTAGGGGAAGAAGACACTAAATGGGGTGTTATCAACTCACTCACCAGATTTGGCAATGGACTCGGGTCTGCAGAAGTGGAATAGATACATCACGCCTCAGAGCTATCAAAGCCGGGGAGGAAGAAAGCTGGGTATATTTCTCTGGACTCCTCATCTATCATTTGTTAAGAAGCACTTCTGTGGGTGTTGACTGCATGCCCAGTTTTTTCTCTATGTGGTTGAGCACATTCCCCATGGCCAGAAGGAATGTCATATATTGAAATTATAGACATAATTGCCTTTGTAGGTGTGGAAAGAAGGAAATAGATGGGAACCTCCGAAGTGGCTCTTTTGACAAAACATATCCTGCCAACTTAGTTTTATGCATCTGTACCTTTCTCATGAGAGGAGGTGGAGAAAGCAATGGCACCCCACTCCAGTACTCTTGCCTGAAAATCCCATGGACGAAAGAGCCTGGTAGGCTGCAGTCCATGGGGTCGCTAGGAATCGGACATGACTGAGCGACTTCACTTTCACTTTTCACTTTCATGCATTGGAGAAGGAAATGGCAACCCACTCCAGTGTTCTTGCCTGGAGAATCCCAGGGATGGGGGAGCCTGGTGGGCTGCTGTCTATGGGGTCACACAGAGTCGGACACGACTGAAGCGACTTAGCAGCAGCAGCAGCAGCAGCAGCAGCAGCAGCAGCAGCAGCATGAGAGGAGGAGTATAGCTTGACAGCCTGGACAGGAAAACAATACTAGTGAGTTATGTGAAAAATAGTTGTGAGATCACCGATACCATAGCCTTCTCTGAGGTGATTTCATTACCCCTCCCACCCCTAAATTATCTCCTTTGGCTTGTCAGCACCGTTCAACACGTCTACTATTACTGCTACACTGCAAACACACTTGACCCCGGGAATCTCTCCATTCATTTACTTAAATGCTTTTTCCTCCAATATGTTATTGACAGAATTAAATGAGGATTATGCTTTGACATTTTAAGAATTTGTACTGGAGGTGTGGAGGGAAGGATTATATTTTCTTAATAGTCATGGAAGTCAATGTCATATTACTCTTTTCTTGGACAACAGTTGCACACATTTCTGTATATTCTTCTAAATTTTTCATTAGAAATAGATTACTAGATGCCATTTTTTAAAAAAAGAGAATTCTAACTTTAATCATTAGAAAATATTGATGGTTGCATGGTTCCTGATTAATTGGTCAGCTTCTTTATAAACGCTCTTCAGACTCAGAAACCTTGTTAAATCTGAGAAGTTTCTGTCTCCATGGGTTCTGTTAGTGAATGGCCATGGCGGCTTAGGAGGATTTGAGAAATGCTCTGATGTAATGGTGGTCTTATCTGAGGGAAGCATGATTGCCTGAAGTTTTTTTCCCCCACTAATGTATAGACATTTCTACTTATAAAAAGTTTATACTATAAGTATAAAATTATTAATAAAAATTACACAACCATGTAAATACTTATTTGCATTTGACTTCCAACTGTTTTATAAGAATTTGTAGCATTAACCCTTGAAAATTAATTTGTTTTCCCTTCTCCTGCTGTAAGCCAGGGCATGGGCTTCCTTGGAATCTTTTCAGTTTGGAAATTGGCAAGTGCAATGGAATATCATACAGAAAGTGGCCAGTACTTAGAAATAAATTATCTGAAAACCTAAAAAAAATATGCTGAAATGTTGTAATTTACAAGTTTTTCATCCCAGCATCTAGCCTTCCAGCGCCACGTCTCAGTTTGAAATGCCAAAGCTAAATGCATTTCTTAAAAAAAAAATGTATATAGCTCCACTGTCCCCCTTTGCTCAGATAAAACCTTGTACTTTTTCTGTAACTACTGGGCCAGTGATGAGATGTGCTTGGATGTTTTCACTAAGAACCATTCATCAGACCATCACATCTGCTTCTTCAGTGTAGGCTGGTGAGATGTGTAATTCAGCTACTTAGAATTGGTTGACTGAGGACCTGTAAAGCATTTTAACAGCTGCTTTTTTGAAGCACTGCTTTCACACAAATAGATCATAACCCCTGCTAGATCACATTCTTTAAGGGAAGTGGCTGTGTTCATTTTGCTTATTGTATCCCTGGTGTCTAACATGGTGCTGAAATGTCAATGAATATTCAGTGAACAGATGACTCAAGTCTCAGACTTTTTCTGGCATTGTGCTCCCCATCATGCACACGTAGAGTCTGACCCAATTCTCCAGCTGTCTGGAGACACAGTGCAAAAACAGGTAAAACCAACAGAAGCTTAATGAAAGTGAAGGGTCAGGAAGATCCTCTGGAGAAGGTCTAGGCTACCCACCCCAGTGTTCTTGGGCTGCCCTGTGGCTCAGCTGGTAAAGAATCTGCCTGCAATGTGGGAGACCTGGGTTGGATCCCTGGGTTGGGATCATCCCCTGGAGAAGGGAAAGGCTACCCTCTCCAGTATTCTGGCCTGGAGAATTCCATGAACTATACAGTCCATGGGGTCTCACAGAGTCAGACACGACTGAGCGACTTTCAGTTTCACTTCTTCATTGGTTTTACCTGTGTTTGTACTTACGGCAATATTGTTCATAGCTTTCCTGTTTACAAGCCTTCTATCACCATCATACTGAATGTCCCTTGAGAGTGGCCACCCTGCCTTATATATCCTTTCATTATCAAGTCTATACAATGGTTTACATAGTATCTGGTAAACTTTTAACAGGCTAGTCTTTCAACATTTTCAAGAAATATGCAAGTATCTCTTCCTTTATGTATTTGCTTTTCACTAAAGGAAGATAGGTCTGTGCCCAAAGGTAAGCGTTGATTTGAAAAGAAAGGAAAAAAGGCCAAATTTGCAGAGCTCCTAGATCTGATGTAGTAATTGATGGATTTGTCATTCATTCAATCAATATTTACTAAGTGCTTAGTGTCAGCTGGATACCAGGCACTGTTCTATGTCTAAAGAAACAGCAATGAATAAAAAAGAAATTCCAGTCTTTTCTAATGGATTTATTCTTGTTGAAAGATAAACTGCCCATGTTAAAAATTTTAAGCACTTATTTAAACAAAAAATTGATTTTATTTGGGCAATATCTAATCTGATAGATAGAAAGGAGCTCCAAAAAATGCTTGTTCCCTAAGTTGTGTCCGATTCTTTTGTGATACTATGGACTATAGCCCACCAGGCTCCTCTGTTCTTGGGATTTCCCAGGCAAGATTACTGGAGTGGGTTGCCATCTCCTCCTTTAGGGGATCTTCATGACCCAGGGATCAAACCCATGTCTCCTGCACTGGCACATAGATTCTTACTTCTGAGCCATCTTGGAAGCCAGGGAGCTCCCAGGAGCTGTACTAAGTGAAAGACTTTTATCAGCAGAAGGGAATGGGAACAAGGAAGTTATCCTAGGTGAAAAGTGGGTGGGTTATAGCAAGGTTACTTGCCTTTAGGGAAGGGCAGGGGTCTATCAGGCAGATTACCTACCTAGTGCTAAACAGCCTGTTCCTGATGGACTGGGTTTGAGATTTTATTTCTGAGAGAGCTGAAACTGTAATTAAGTAAAGTCTCAGTTTGGTGGCCTGGGGCTCGGCCTAAGTGACTCTATTTTGTGTCTATTGCTTGTTCTTTAAAATTCTAAGGAAGAAAATGGACAATGAGTAGAACATCTCGTCTATTACATAGTGAAAAATCGCTAAGGAAAAGAAATAAAGTGGAGTAAGGGGATACAAGTAACTGGGAGAGTGGGTTGACATTACTGATGGTGTGGCTATTGCCAACATCATCAAGAAGGTACTTTTGGGTAAAGACTTGAAGAGATTGACAGCAATGTGGCCATCTGGAACAGTGTTCCAAGAAGAACAGCTTGTTAAGTCCAATGAGCAGTTCTTTAGTTCTTATGACTTCTCCTTCTTAGCAGCACTCCACGCAGTAGACCACTCTGCTACCATGATGCCACTCTTCTCTTCTCTTAATCAATATTTCCTTTGCTGGTTTCTCCTCATGATTGGGAAATGTTGGGGTACTTTGTAGCTCAATCATCATAATTCTTTTCTTCTTTTTCCGCTTCTTGTTTCAGCTCATCCACTCCTGTGGCTTACTACACATGATACATCTAAATTTGTGTTTCCGACTCTGACTTTTCTGACCACTTTATCCAGACCTTGATATCTCACTGCTTACTTGACATCTCATCTACATTCATCCCAAACTTAGTATGTCCAAAATAAAACTTTTGATTCTCAGCGCTGCTTCCCAAACCTTCACCTTCACCTTTTTTTTTTTTTTTTTTGGCATCTCAGTAAATGGCATCATTGCTCATATTGTTGCTCGAGCCAAAACTTAAGAGTCTTCCACAAGCCTTTTCTTCTCTCACCTCTCATAGAAAATCCACTGGCAGGTCCTGTTGGATCTAACTCTGTATGAAAATATGTAAAATATGTTTGATTTACTGATACTCTTGGTATGTAAGGATGTTTTTGTATCATTATAAAATAATACATTGTGTATATATGTGATTTACATAATCATTATAATATAAATATGGAAATATAATTTATGACATTATTTATTAATATAACCCATGATATAGTGACATAAGCATACATGTATGTGTATCAGTTCAGTTCAGTTCAGTCGCTCAGTCGTGTCCGACTCTGCAACCCCATGAACTGCAGCACGCCGGGCCTCCCTGTCCATCACCAACTCCCGGAGTTCAGTCAGATTCACGTCCATCGAGTCTGTGATGCTATCCAGCCATCTCATCCTCTGTCGTCCCCTCTCCTCCTGTCCCCAATCCCTCCCAGCATCAGAGTCTTTTCCAATGAGTCAACTCTTCACATGAGGTGGCCAAAGTACTGGAGTTTCAGCTTTAGCATCATTCCTTCCAAAGAAATCCCAGGGCTGATCTCCTTCAGAATGGACTGGTTGGATCTCCTTGCAGTCCAAGGGACTCTCAAGAGTCTTCTCCAACACCACAGTTCAAAAGCATCAATTCTTCAGCACTCAGCTTTCTTCACAGTCCAACTCTCACATCCATACATGACCACAGGAAAAACCATAGCCTTGACTAGACGGACCTTAGTCGGCAAAGTAATGTCTCTGCTTTTGAATATGCTATCTAGGTTGGTCATAACTTTCTTTCCAAGGAGTAAGCGTCTTTTAATTTCATGGCTGCAATCACCATCTGCAGTGATTTTGGAGCCCCCCAAAATAAAGTCTGACACTGTTTCCACTGTTTCCCCATCTATTTCCCATGAAGTGATGGGACCAGATGCCATGATCTTCGTTTTCTGAATGTTGAGCTTTAAGCCAACTTTTTCACTCTCCTCTTTCACTTTCATCAAGAGGCTTTTGAGTTCCTCTTCACTTTCTGCCATAAGGGTGGTGTCATCTGCATATCTGAGGTTATTGATATTTCTCCTGGCAATCTTGATTCCAGCTTGTGCTTCTTCCAGTCCAGCGTTTCTCATGATGTCCTCTGCATATAAGTTAAATAAGCAGGGTGACAATATACAGCCTTGACGTCCTCCTTTTCCTATTTGGAACCAGTCTGTTGTTCCATGTCCAGTTCTAACTGTTGCTTCCTGACCTGCATATAGATTTCTCAAAAGGCAGGTCAGGTATGTGTATAGTAACATGAATATAAAAAATTATCTTCTAATTTTTTTCTCTCTGCTTCGACTCTTGTTCTCCGCCTCTGCCTCTTCATAGTAG
This sequence comes from Capricornis sumatraensis, assembly GCF_032405125.1. NCBI lineage: Eukaryota > Metazoa > Chordata > Mammalia > Artiodactyla > Bovidae > Capricornis > Capricornis sumatraensis. The sequence goes on along the minus strand of NC_091075.1, from coordinate 103,544,473 downwards.
ATTCTCTATACAGCATCTAGAATCTTCCTTAAAAACAAAAAATGTGATCATGTCAATCTTTGACTCAAAAACCTTCAGTGGCTTTGTATCCTCCCAGAAGCCAATCCAGGCTTCTTATCATATCCCACTGGCTCTACATGATTTAGCAGCCTTTGATCTCTATAGCCTTCCTTGTCACTTTCTACTTTTCTGTGGATGCTCCCTTTGCCTGGAACATTCACTTGAATATGCTTAATGCCCTTTCACTTCATTCATGTCTGCCTAAATGTCACGTCAACACAGAGACAATCCCTGACACTAGCTAAACGTGGAACACTGTCTATCTAAACATGGAATCCTCCACCAGTCTACATTCCCATGTCTTATTTTACTGTTTTTTATACCTTCTTTGGAAGGACTGATGCTGAAGCTGAAGCTCTAATATTTTGACCATCTGATGTGAAGAGCCTAATGTTTGGAGGAAAGCCTAATGTTTGGAAAAGACCCTGATGGTGGGAAAGATTGAAGACAAGAGAAGAGGGGGGCAACAGAGGATGAGATGGTTGGATGGCATCACTGACTCAATGGAGATGAGTCTGAACAAGCTCAGGGAGATAGTGAAGGACAGGAAAGCCTGGCATACTACAGTTCATGGGATCGCAAAGAGTCGAACATGATTTAGTGATTCAACAACAAATAACCTTCATCATTATATGGCAATATGAAAGTGGAAGTGAAAGTCGCTCAGTCATGTCTGACTCTTTGTGACCGCATCAACTATATAGTCCATGAAATTCTCCAGCCCAGAATACTGCAGTAGGTAGCCTTTCCCTTCTCCAGGGGATCTTCCCAACCCAGGGATTGAATCCAGGTCTCCTGCATTGCAGGTGGATTCTTTACTAGCTGAGCCACAAGGGAAACATGTGGCAATATAGTACATATTTATTTGAATTTTTAATTTATTTTGAATTTTAGCTTCTATAGCCCCCCCCGCCCCCCGTTTATAGCCCTATCATAGCATTTTAAAAACTGTATCTTAGTTGGAAGTTAATTTTTTCATTTATTGGATTGTAAACCCTTGGAAGGAAGTGGCATTACCATTCATCTCTGGTTTGCCAATGTTTAGAAAAGAACTGGGCCCATAGGGGTGCTACAAGTGTATTGATGAATTAATGATTACTTAGTGTCATTGTTTCCTAAAGAAGCAATTCAGAGAATCTCTGGTGTTTCCTCCAAACATTAGGCTAGTAGCATTGTTATGATCAACAGCCTTGCACTGGGTTAAATGCAGCCCATTTCTGGTTTAGAAAATGGTTAAATGATGTTCTGAGGCTATATGAAATTTTAGATTATATTTTTTAAATGTATGCAGTTTTCCACCTGACAAAAATGCAGAGTTTGTCGACATTAAGGCAGCAAATGCAGAGTTAGGAATCTCTGATTTTGTAGAATTAAACATGGTGATCATCTAATCCAAAGCCTTATTTTATACACAATGAAGCTGAAGGCCAGAACTCTGGAGGTGACAAAACTAAGCCGAAAGCTATAGTTGGGATATCTGGATTATAGTCCAGTTCTTTCCTCACTGTGCCATTCTTCCATCCGTACTCAATGTCCTTGATCTTGGTGCTCACATCTCCAATGGTAACCTCAGAAACCAGCATATATCCAGCCTCTTCATACTATTGTTTTTTATTTTCTTTTTCATATTTATAGGAGCCCCAGTGACCCAACTCAGTGACTCAAACTTTTTATCACAAGAATATGAACAAGACAGACACAGATCTGATTTTTAGATAAATTCCAACCTATAGCTTGGTTCTAGATACCATCAATATTATTGAAGACCATTCTTAACTTGAATTATTTCTGGTAGTGATTGCTGTTCAGTCGCTTAGTCATGTTTTTGCAACCCCAGGGACTGCAGCATGCCAGGCTTCCATGTCCTTCACTGTTTCCCAGAGTTTGCTTGAACTCACATCCACTGAGTTGGTGATGCCGTCCAACCATCTCAAACTGTTGCCCTGTTCTCTTCCTGCCATCAATCTTTTCCAGCATCAAGGTCTTTTCCAGTGAGTGGGCTCGTCTCATGAGGTGGCCAGAGTATTGGAACTTCAGCTTCAGCATCAACATCTGGTAGTGATTAGGCTTTCGTTTAAAAAGATATTAGGTATATTTATGCAGTGGTGTGCAATTTATGGATTAGTGGGGATAATTTTAAAGTAAGCATTTAAACAATGAAAATCGCATTATGCCTCAAATATTTAGGGACAATAAAAGTAACTTGACTCTCTTGAGACTTTTTTTAGAACACCTGATGCTGAGAGATGTAGAATAAACTGTTACTCATGACTCTGTTCTGAAAGAATAGCATCTGTGTTTCCTATTTGGTGATGCATATTCCTAAGATTAAAATATAGAAAAGGGCAAGAGTATATTTAGACAGCATGTAGAGTTCATATGGCCCATTTTTTGGTTAAAAAAAGAAACCCCCAAACCCCAAACCCACAAAACAACAAAAAGCAAAACCCAAAAAAGTTCATGGATAAGACATTTTGACAGAAATAGTTCATGATTAATAGATGCTTAGAAAAGTGAAAACTAGAATCACTCTAGTACAGTCTGCAATGCTTCTGTTTAACTGTGATAAATATAGACAACATTAAAAAAACATTTTTATTGATGGATTGTAAAAGGAAATACTGGATTTATGGGTCTGTAATCCTAGAAAATGGGTTCAACTATTTTAAGCTTTCCTTGATGATCCTTTTTCCTCCCCAAGTTGGGTAAGTGCTCCTCCTTTGTCCTTCTGAACACCTGGAGCAAATCATACTACTTTCCTCATTGAATTGAAATGGAGCATTTATACTCTGGTCTTTCATGAATGCAACTGAAGGTCCCTGAAGGCAGATCTGATTCTCTATTTCTGTTAACAGTACATTCTACCAAACAGGCTCTAACTCGCTCTCCATCCATCAGTTTGCAAATCCTGTTGGTTCAGCCTTTAAGATTTCTTTCCCATCAGTCTTTTCTGACACTGGAAAGTATAGTCAACCAGCAAACCGAGTTACCATGCCTAAGGCTACTCTTAGGTGGGTAGCTCAAAGGGGGAGCAGGCTCTAGAGATGACAACCTTCCTGCCCACCCCATCTCTCATGGACCTAAGGAATTCCACAGCACCCTCATTCAGCACAGCCTGAGATTAAGAGCAAGAGCTCTGGAGCCAGGCCACCTGGATTTGAATCTCTGCCGTGTCGTTTATTAGCTCTGCCACTTAGCTGTGTGACTTTGGGTGAATTTCTTCACTTCTCTCTGCCTCAGTTTCCTTATCTGTAAAACGAAGATAATAATAATGCTAACTCATGTATTTACTATGAAGGATGAAGTTAAATGAGTTTACACACGCACACACGCGCACACACACACACACACACACACACACACACACACACACACTTGTTCTTGTTCAGTCACTAAGTCGCATCTGACTCTTTGTGACTCCATGGACTGTAGCCTGCCAGACTCCTCTGTCCATGGATTTTCCAGGCAAGAAATACTGGAGTGGGTTGCCGTTTCCTTCTCCAATACACATACACATCTAAAGGTATACATATATGCAGGTCTTCCGAGGTGGGTCAGCGGTAATGAATCTCTCTCCCAATGCAGGAGATGCAGGAGACACGGATTTGATCCCTGGGTCAGGAAGATCCCCTGGAGGAGGAAATGGCAACCCACTCCAGTATTCTTGCCTGGAAAATTCCATGGATAGAGGAGCCTGGTGGGCTACAGTCCATGAAGCCACAAAGAATCTGACAAGACTGAGCAACTGAGCTCACAGCACACACACACACACACACAGACACACAGACACACACACACACACACACACACACACACACATACATATGAAGTGCTTAAAACACTGCCTGATACAGAGTAAACACTGTAAGTGTTAGTTGTTGTAATTGTTATTATTTCTTACTTTTCAGTAATACTACTTCTCTGGGCAGTGATGGGAAAGAACAATAATAGGATCTCTATGAGAATGAGGTGGTAAGACCATGTCACCAAAGCCCTGTTGAGAGACACTGCTTTAGGTTGGAAGGCCAGTGCTGCCCAGGCACTGAAAGTCAGCTTCAGATGGAAAGCACGGGAAGCAGGCCAGTTACCATCTACTGCTGTATGGATCAAGGGATTCATGCTAACCATGATGTGGTTTAAGCTTTCAAGGTTCTTTCACAGTTCTTTCAAATATTAGGCCTCTCTGACACTCATGAATGAGAATGACACTGAACTGATAAAACCACTCTCTTCAAATAAGACAGTTTCCTTGAGTTTTAAGTAACTGGAAAGAAATCTCAGTGTTTTTAGAGGATGCAAACTTTGTTGAAGACTATCTTTTAAAAGCAAAATTCCATGATTTGGTTAAAAATAACTTCTCACTGGCTTTCTCTAATACATTCATTTCCATTTTCTAACTTAAGTGTCTATAAAAACAGATGAAAACAGAAAAAAATCACAATAGGAAAGAAAACAGGGATTGGCAGTTTATTTTTTCTAGATTCCAAGGGACTTTCTACTTATTGCAAGGCCATAGAGACTAGACTGGATAGTCTCCATTGCAAGAGAGAAAAAAGCTTGCTCTTCTGAAAGAAGGTGTGAAGACCCTTTGTTTCTTAGTCACTTCTTACCCCAAGTAGTTGAATGCCATCATCCTTCTGTTATCCATGTGATGTTCTCTATACCCACATGGATGCTGACTCTGTGTCTGAATCAATGAGGAAAACAATGACAATAATATAAATAATGGTGGTGATCATCATCGTTAGTATTCACCAAGCTCTTGCTGCACACGCTGCTGCTCAAAAGATTGCTCACTTCAGGTCTTTGTTTATGCCTCACAATAACCTGTGAGGCAGGTAGTGTCATTCCTGTTCTCTAGATGAGTAAACAGAGGCACAGTGTGCCACGGAAGACACGCTTGAGAACCACTGACAAAATGCAGAGGGAAGGGACAATGAAATCACAACCGCACAGCTGATGGACATGGAAACCAGGGAATGTAACGCTAACCAGCCACGGAGTAGAAATCATTCAGAGGAGTGAATGAGACCTGTAGACTTAAAAAATATTCACAACCTAAAAGTTGAGAGTTATGTTTTATTTGGTGGGAATTTCTAGGACTTAAGCCTGAGAGGTGGCATCTCAAGTAACTCTGAGAGAACTACTCCGAGGAGGTGAGATGGGGGAGCCAGGGTTACAGAAAAGTTTTGCAACAAAGGATAGGCAGTCTGAACATCAAAAGCTTATTGTAAATTAAAGAAAACCAGTTATCCCAAGTTAAAGCATTTAGCCCTTTTCTATGTATGAGAAGATGCAAGAATCTGGGCTCCCTGAAATCATTCCTTTAATATGCATCTCAGCTGTCTGGGGCCAGTATCCTGTGTTTTCACAACCTGAGCTTCCTCAGGGCTCACTGTGGGGAGTGGCTGTAGTCTGAAGGCTACTAGATGGCGGGTAGTCTTTCCTTCCTGAGTTCCCTCAGGGCTCACCAGCTCACCATTTTTGGCGATGACAATTGCTGATGACTGTGACATCCTTTGTTTACTGATATGGCAGGAAATATCCCATTTCTCAGAACACTTGAAATGGAAGCAGTAACTTTCCCTGGTAATAAATGCTCTGAGCAGACACAACTCTCTGCTAAGGAAGGAGAGGCAGCTGAGCAAAGTCACTGGGGCCAGGCTGTCTAGATTCAAGTTCTTCCTCTACTTCAGGCTGGGTAATCTTGGGCCAGTTACTCAGCCCTCCTAAGCTTCAGTTTCTTCATTTGTAAAATGGAGATGATAATGATAGCATGTTCCTCATATGGTTTTTATGAGGATTAGATGAATCTTAATGTAAAGTAGTACACAAAACTGTGACACAGAGTAAGTCTCCGATAAGTGAGAGCTATCATCATCATCATTATCACTGAATGGGTAAAAATGAAAGGGAGGCGAATCCACAGTCAAATAATTTTGGGAGTTCTCATTAATTGGGTTTGTTTACTGCATGTCTGGGGTTCCCAGGTGGCGCTAGTGGTAAAGAACCCGCCTGCCAATGCAGGAGAAAAAAAGAGACGAGTGTTTGATCCCTGGTTGGGGAAGATCCCCTGGAGGAGGGGATGGAAAGGCACTCCAGTATTCTTGCCTGGAAAATCCCATGGACAGAGGAGCCTGGCAGGCTACAGTCCATAGGGCTGCAAAGAGTCAGACACAACTGAAGCGACTTAGCACGCATGTACTGTATATGTCCTCGTAGCCTTTCATATGATTACCTAGATCCTAAAACTTCAAGAGGGGGATTTTCTGAGTTATTTGATCACAGAACCTCTTCCCCCTTCCTCCTCCTTTTTTTCTCATGCAGTATAAATGATGTCTTGTGGGGGATTGGTGTTATAGAGAACAGAGTCTGGGAAATTTTCTCTGAAAGTGAAAGTGAACAGTGAAAACGTTAGTTATTATTTGCCATCCCATGGACTGTAGCCTGCCAGGTTCCTCTCTCCATGGGGTTCTCCAGGCAAGAATACTGGAGTGGGTTGCCATTTCCTCTTCCAAGGGATCTTCCTGACCCAGGGATTGAACCCCAGTCTCCTGCATTGGCAGTTTATTTACTGTCTGTGCCACTATTTGGAAAACCCAACTGGAAGCCCGATTTTCTTTATTTCATACTTATTATACAGAAGAATAGAAAAACAGAGGAGAGAATGTCTTTCAGTGATCACCTGCACTGTAAACAACTAGCTATCAAAGGCCTTTTAAGCTTTATGAAGCACCGTGAATGCCTTCTTTATCCAGTATACAAAACCATGTATCTAAGCTCGCAAGCCTTGGCAACGTCATCACCTTTAACACTGAAAGTTTTCTCAGCACATTTACAGAACATTGTAAAAAAAATGTGTCAAAATTGGCATGGCTCCAGCCATCTCCAATCTGGAGGTTTATTTTGTGAGTGCAGGCTAAGTCGCTTCAGTTATGTCTTGCTCTTTGTGACCTTATGGACTGTCCTTGGGATTCTCCGGGCAAAAATACTGGAGTGGGTTGCCATGCTGTCCTCCGAGGATCTTCCTGACCAGGATTCGAACCCACATCGTCTATGCCTCCTGCATTGCAGGCGGATTCTTTACCACTAGTGCCACCTGGGAAGCCCAGAGGTATCACCCTATTATAATTCCCTTAAAGTGTTTGTGGTCCATTGCTCATTATCATGTCGTAAAGACCCTATTCCCTTATATGTTGGAATTACATTTCTCTAGTGCACTCTGCTTTTATATTAACATAAAAAAACACACTATTCAAAAGTCTTGTTTTATTTTTTGCCCCTAGAACTGCTGGCAGCTTATATTGATCAGTTGGTGTTCTATTTAATATTTCTGTATCTGATGACATATCTTACATGGCTTTCAAGGACAGGGCATGAGTTTATTCAGAGAGAAGTCAACTAGTTTCTATAGGAATTATTCCCACTGTACCCTATTATGACTAATCTGGATTGGGGAAATATAATTAGAAATGAATTCTCCTGACATTCCAATGAATCTTCTCTATGTAGAAAAGAAGGAAAAAGTTTTATTATTGAATAAATATTAAATCAGGCTGAGATGCACATCACAGGCAATCTGCTAAGGAGACTGCAAATGGAGAAACAGACCTCACCCTGTTATACAGCTAGGCAGATACAATCCACTGCATACATGTTAATTGTCTTTATCAAAAACAAAACCCAAAACTTCTTGTATCTTTATGACAAGCAGGAAGTGGTGTTGCAGGGAAAAGTAAATTGTGACTCCCTGTTGAAATTATTTCTTTGACATGCTTTCCGTGGCTTTTGTTATTATAATCATACATAATGGCCTGCCTCAGAGAATCCTGCCCTTCCGCCTGAGTGTTAAACTAAAGTGCCTTTCTTCAGAATCCTGCCTACCTTTAGAAGGCAGGAAGGAAGAAATGAACATATCCCCCACCAGAGTTTTGCCGTTCTAGGAGAAATTTGCAAGATTACTGTCCTTTTGGCTTTGCTTCCTCCCCTCCCCCCCCGCCATCTCTGTTCTATAAAAGAACCTGGCGTGCAGACTCTGAGAAGATGGTTTTTTTTTGTAAGACTTCAGTCTTCCATCTTCCCAGTCAGCTGGCTTTCCGAATAAAGTCCTGTTTCTTGCCTCAACACCTTGTCTCCAATTCATTGGCCTGTCACGCGGTGAGTAAAACGAACTTGGACTCGGTAACAGTACCATCATGAAAGCGAACACCTAGGCTTAAATTCCCTCAGAGGCAGAGAGCCAAGTGCCATCCATCCTCCTAGAAGTTCACATTTCAAAGAAATGATTCTGAGCCCTCTAAGAAATACATTCCTGAGATGCAAAACTGACATAAAGCTTTTCAAGCTTTTTTAAAGATTTATATACATCTCTAGAAGACAGAGAAAGCAGTTTCAATTTCAAGTTTTCTAAGGAAGATGCTAAAGCGGGAGGGAGAAGTACTCTTCCTTTTTGGCACTAGGGAAAATTTAAAATAAAGTGTTTTTTTAGATCTGTATTTACCATCGCAATTTCCCATTTCGTTACTATTTTATAGTTGCAGTACAGTTTTAAAATTATCTCCAAGACTGTTTCTACTTTTTGCAATTGTATAAGTATGAAGCAAGTCTACAGTAAAATGCCAAACCATACAGTTGTTGGAATTACAATAGAATGAATTTTAAAAATTAATGCAATATTCACCTTGAGGGAATATCTTTAAATATATCATATTAATGGTATGATTCTTGACTAGACTTCCTGATTCTTAATTAGCAACATGTAACATTCTTGTTTTACATTCATCCACAAACCATTGGGTAGATTTTCCTTTGTACTTTCAAATGCTTAACTAATTGAGTGATATTTTGAGTTTCTTGTGAAATATTACCCAATCTGAGCCTAAAAGTGTGTGAAATTGTTAATCGTTCAGTTATGTCTGACTCTTTGTGACCCCATGAACTGTAGCCTGCCAGGCTCTTCTGTCCATGGAATTCTCCAGGAAAGAATACTGGAGTGGGAAGCCTTTCCCTTCTCCAGGCGATCTTCAGGAACCAGGGATTGAATTCAGGTCTCCTGCATTGCAGGCAGATTCTTTACCAGCTGAGCCACTAACTGGATATTCTAAAATTCTAATTAACAGTTTTTTGTGAGACAAATACGTTTCTTTGGAGTTCTTATCAATCACTTAAGCAACATTGCATTTACATGGTAATCTAGGCACCTCAGTAATTATTCCATCTTCTCAAATAATTTTTCCCACATGCAAAACACGATGATAGCCATAGCCACTCTCTAGTACAAAGTTTTCTTATGAAGCATCCACTAAAGATACAGATTGAAATTTTACTGTTTAACATATAATGAGTTGTCCAGAGAACAAACTCAAGCCTAGGGGTCATTTCCTCTATTGGTTCAATCAATAGCTGTATCCTTAGTTGTTGTTGTTTTCAGTTGCTAAGTTGTGTCTGATTCTTTGCTACCCCATGGACTGCAGCATGCCAGGCTGCACTGTCCTTCACTATCTCCTGGAGTTTGCTCAAACTCATGTCCACTGAGTCAGTGATGCTATCTAATCACCTCATCCTCAGCCACCCTCTTCTTCTTTGCCTTCAGTCTTCCCCAGCTTCAGGGTCTTTTCCACTGAGTTGGCTTTTCACATCAGGTGGTCAAAGTATTGGAGTTTCAGCTTCAGCATCAGTCCTTCCAATGAATATTCAGGATTGATTTCCTTTAGGATTGACTGATTTGATCTCCTTTCAGTCCAAGGGACTCTCAAGAGTCTTGCCCAGCACCATACTTCAAAAGCACCAGTTCTTTGGTGCTTAGCCTTCTTTATGGTCCAGTTCTTACATCTGTACATGAATACTGGTAAAACCATAGTTTTGACTATATTGACCTTTGTTGGCAAAGTGATGTCTCTGCTTTTTAATATGCTGTCTAGGTCTGTCATAACTTTCCTCCCAAGAAGCAAGCATCCTTTAATTTCCTGAGTAGTCACTGTCCCCAGTGATTTTGGAGCCCCCAAAATAAAATCTGTCACTGCTTCCACTTTTTCCCCTTTCTATTTGCCATGAAGTTATGGAACCAGATGCCGTGATCTTAGTTTTTTGAATGTTTAGTTTTAAGCCAGCTTTTTCACTCTCCTCTTTCACCCTCATCAAGAGGTTCTTTAGTTCCTCGTTGCTTTCTGCCATTAGACTGGTATTGTCTGCATATCTGAGGTTGTTGATATTTCTTCTGACAATCTTGATTCCAGCCTGTGATTCATCCAGCCTGGCATTTTCCAAGATGTACTCTGCATATAAGTTAAGTAAGCAGGGTGACAATGTACAGCCTTGTTGTACTCTTTTCCCAATTTGGGACCAGTCCATTGTTCCATGTCCTGGTTCTAACTGTTGGTTCTTGACCTGCATACAAGTTTCTCCGGATACAGTTAAGGTGGTCTGATATTCCCATCTCTTTAAGAATTTTCTACAGTTTGTTGTGATCCACAGAATTAAAGGCTTTAGTGTAGTGAATAAAGCAGGAAGTAGATGTTTTTTCTGGAATTCCTTTACTTCCTCTATGATCCAACGAATATTGACAGTTTGATCTGTGGTTCCTCTGCTTAGGGCTTCCTAGTGGCGCTAGTGGTAAAGAATCCACCTGTCAATGCAAGAGACCATGCAGGTTCGACCCCTGGGTCAGAAAGATCCCCTGAAGTAGGAAATGGCAACCTGCTCCAGTATTCTTGCCTGGAAAAATTCCATGGACAGAGGACCCTGGTGGGCTACCTTCCATGGGGTTGCAAAGAGTTGGAAATGACTGAAGCACTGCACCTTTCCTCAAGTAGCCTACATTCTAACGGGATTTCCTCTTCAATTTATTGTCTCAAACACCAACTCAACAAACTTCATTTCTTTTCAAAGTATGATTTAAGAACATTTGATATGTAAGGGCACTTCTCCTCCCACAGTTTAGGAATTGGATAACAGTATCTGAACACACACACAGTACCAGGGCATGCACCCAGCATGTTTGTGGTTGGCTGCAAGCATTAGAAAACAACAATTGCCAAGTTGAGCAGCAGAAGGAAGGGCTTGGGATGGCTCACAGAGCAGCAGTTGCTTTGGAGAACCAGGATGGGAAGATGACCAGGAAGCCAAAAGGTAGTCAGTTGAGAGTCCATCTAGGGAGGGTTTGTTTAGATGTCACGACTGGGAATTTTCTGCCCTTTGTCATGTTATTCTTTCTGAAGTGAAAATTCCAGTCAGCGATATTCGGTTAGATGAGTCAAATTCTAGTAATATTGGCTGCATTAGAGCAAAGGAGAAAAGGGAGGGAAAGTTATTCCATTTTGCTTTTGTTGGGAGAAGGAATTTTCCTTTATTCTTCGTGGGTTCTTTTGGCTGGTCTAATAATCAAATTGACATGAGACAGATTAACAGGAGAAAAACAAATTTAATTTTGTACATACAGAAACCTCCAAATATATGAGGGGTTCAAAGACAGGGTAAAAAGGAGTAGATACGCCATCCTGAGCTAAGAAATGAGAAAAGGATTGAGGCTTCAACTGGAAGGAGGGTAATTAACAGCATAACAAGAAAAAGAAGAGATGCTTGATAATTGGATGTTTGCTCCCTGATTCTGGGAAAGATTGAAGGCAGGAGGAGAACGGGACAACAGAGGATGAGTTGGTTGAATGGCATCACCGACTCAATGCACATGAGTCTGAATAAACTCCGGGAGTTGGTGATGGACAGGGAAGCCTGGCGTGCTGCAGTCCATGTGGTTGCAAATAGTCAGACATGACTGAGCAACTGAACTGAACTGAACTGCCATGCAGATGGGTCACTCACATAAAATTAATCTCTGGCAATAATTTCCATTCTGGGAAAGACTCCCACCCCCCAATTTAAATTCTTTAGATAGTTAGGGAGGGACAGAAGTCTTTCTTGAGCCCACAGGGTCTGGATTACTTTTAGCTTAAAATAATCTACTTGCCAAGCTGGTACATTTTATGGAGGCTCATTCTGAAACCCTTCTCTTTCCAGATTGGGAGACATCACTGCTTCCAGACTGTTTTGATGTTTCTGTCGAATGGTGCTTACTTGATTTGGCAGATATTATTCTTCCCATCTGTACAACAAAGGAACTGGGCACAGGAAGTTCATTTATTTGCCCCAAATCACACATTAAATGATAGAGATAGAATCTGAATATATGCCTTTTTCCACATTCCTCAGTCTTGCAAAGACAAGTGTTCAGAGACTTAGTATCAAAAAGAAAGAAAGAGAAAATGATAGATCAGCAATCAACAACTGTCTCTTTCATTTGATGATAAAATATATGCTTTCTATTTTTTCTTTATTTTGTATATTGTAATTCCATGTAACTTTTTAAACTTGTAATGTTTGTATAATGTTATATTTTACAGAAGATTTGAAAAGATAGTACAAACAGTTCCCATGTATAGTCTTGGCCTCTCTAAGGTTAACACATCAGATAACCATGGCACAATGAGACAAGCAAAGAAATTAGCACTGACACATCAGTATTAACAAACTACAGACTTTGGGGCAGGTGGGGGATAATTTAGGAGTTTGGGATTAATATATATACACTACTATATAAAATGAAGATAAATGACAATTATTAATATATAGGACAGGGAGCTATACTCAATATTTTGTAATAACCTATAATGGAAAAGAATCTGTATAACTAAATCATTTTGCTGTACACCTGAAACTAACACAGTATGATAAATTAACTATATTTCAATTTAAAAAAATGCTTAAAAAAGAACCGCAGACTTTAATTCTATTTTCTTAGCCTTTCTACTAACATTGCTTCTCTGCTCCAAAAGCCAGTCCTAGGACCCTACATGGCATTTACTTACCATATCCCTTTAATCACTTTCAATCTGCCCCAGAGCCTTTGTCTTTCGTTTTGTTTTTTCTTTAGTTCTCTATGACTTTGGTACTTTAAGTACTTTCAAAATACTACAAAGTATTAGAGTATTGTTTTGGATCTTGTGTGATCATTCTTATAAGTAAATTGAAGTTATGCATTTAGAGAAATAATGCCCTTTTTAGTGCATTCATTCAGGGAGTTTGTAATATCAATGTGTTCATTACTACTAGTGATGTTCAATATTGCTCAATTAAGGTGACATGAATTTGAGCAAACTCTGGGAGATCGTGAAGGACAGGGAAGCCTGGCATGCTGCAATCTGTGGGGTTGCAAAGAGACATGACTTTAGAGGCTGAACAGTGACAACAAGATGACTATATTTAACTTTTTAATCATGTTTCTTTTCCTTTTAATAAACTGCTAAATAAACTTTTTTTTGAAACTTAGGTTGGATTAACATTTTCAATTTTAGCAAATTTTATTTATTTTTCTTATTAGGTTTTGTTATACTGCGGCACCTCTAACCATATGGATTCCTGGATCAATAATGCACTCTTGCCTTTCAGTGTCTAAGTTTCTGTGATATAAAACATAATCTGTTCCTTAAGCCACATGTAACTAAATGCTCTATCTGGTGTGTAATAAGCTTAGTGAAAGATGAGTAAGTACTCTGCTCTGTTCACACTTTGGAGTGGACGCCACAGCCAAAGGTAATATTTATTCTGAAACAAAATGTAGTACCACACTAGGGAGTTAGTGAATTATAGTCAAATCTGTCCATTTGATGAGTATCCAAGCCATTTCTTTTGCTGTTTTTGAAAGCTACATTTATTAGTAAGGCCTTCAGGCCAATTTGGCTATTAGCCTAGGTTTTATGATACTGTGTATAGCTCATTAAAACAATCCTCCATACGTAAAATTGTGCATCTGTCTTTTGATATGAGTAAAACATTCGCCAAAAGAGTGATATGAATTATTCTGAAAGAAAATAATTTTGCAGTCATCTGTTTATAATTTGTTTGTTTTGGTTATAATTTTAAAAGTACCCATTTAAAAACCATCATAATTTTATACTTTTGTGTTTAATATCTATCATAAATTTATACACATGTAAGTTTTTCTCATGTTAGAGAAACAATCTTTAAGCGCTCCATAATTTTTTGCAATCTTAGGAGTATTATTATGTGTTGTTTGTGTGTGTTTGTTTCCTCTTAAAAATAAATAGTGACATCTGCTCCAGTTCTCCAACAGATACAGAAAATTTTTGATGTTTGGTAAACCATTTCCTGCCAATTATATTTAGATGAGTGATAGTGAAGTTGTGACTAAATGTAGAAAAAATAAAATTATATACTTGTTATAAGCCACTATTTTGTATGCTAGCAATGCTCTTATATTTATCAACTCAGGACACAGGAATGTTGGTTATTCAGCATTGCATTCTGGTACACATTGCTTTTGCAAAAAACGTTAGCATTTTTGTTTTTAGGTAGAAAAGAATAGCTTTATTAATTTGCCAGGCAAAGGGGAGTATAGGGGCTTCTGCCCTTGAAAACTGTGTGTCCCCCCACAAAATTAGCATTTTTAAAAGTTACATTCTGCTGTGTCATCTAATAGCATAATCACTAGCTTTTATTTCAATGCTTAAGTACTTTAAAAAGCATGTTAGTAATCTTAGTATTAAATTTAAGTTTGTCATATGATTTCTTTTAAACAATTTTATTAGTTTGTTACTACCAAGACTTAAGATCCCCAGAAAACTGGCTTTCAACCTTAATATTTGCGAAGTCTTAAAAATTAAAAAATAACTGTTTACTTCCCAGGATTTGCCACAGATGATATACCTATAAACTATTATTTCCTTTTCCTTTTTCTTTTCAGTGAGTGATGGGGAAGTGGAAAAAGCCATTTGGCAACAGGGAGCTAGACCGAAAATTAAATGTCCTTGTAGATCATTTTAGGTTTCTGGGCAGATTAAAGAGCCCTGACTCAGAGTGTGCAGTAGTGGTGTGCTGAAGCTGCCTTGTAACCAGCTTCAGCTGGTTCTAAGAACCAATTGTTAAATTCTAAGGAGTTTTGTCATCCAGTTATTAAACACAGTCATTATTAAAAATTAAATTGTATAAACACACAAAAAGTACTATTCATAACAAATTAAAAGTTCAAGACATCATTTCCTGGTTTCTAAAATTACTTTTTGCTATTATTGTGTTATTGGTGTTCTTGAGGTTATTTGTCTTTGAAATACTCTCTGATACTGGGGCACTGCACGTCTCTGCCCAGCTCTGTATGCAGGGAGTTCTCATTGGTAGTTTGATAGGCTCATGATTAACAATATGAGTGTGTACTTTCATTGTTGTTTGCCTAGTCACGTCCGACTGTTTGCGACTCCATGGACTGCAGCACGCCAGGCCTCCCTGTCCCTAACTGTCTCCCAGAGTTTACCCAAGTTCATGTCCATTGAATTGGTGATGCACTTTCATAAAGAAAATGAGATATACTGGAAGACTATGTGATTTGAAGACCATACCCATCTCCTATTATTAGTGACTTTTTTCCACCAGTCAAGCACGCTATGCTCATATCTTTCTCAGGTTATTTGAGTTTGCTGTTGTATTCTTTCTACCCAGAATGCTTTCCCCTCAAATATACCCTTGTCTCTTTTTCCCATCTGAATTTATATGTTGTCCCTTCAGAAAGACTTTATCTGATTGTCCTATCTAAAATAGCCCACCCTTGCCTGTGAGAGACAAATTCAAAATAATTAAAAATTATTTAAACAAACTAACAAAAATAGCCCACCTTGTCCTTTGTACCCCTTGACCTGACACATTTGCATTTTATCACCCTGTCTCTACTTTTGTTGAAACTTTTACTACTTGTTAAAACTTTTACTAGTACTTTCTTTGTTTGCTGTTTTTCTCCCTTACTCTAATATAAGCTACTTAAGGGGAGGAATCTTCTATGATCCTTTTATTTCTGATTTTCAATGCCTAAAACAGGACTGAACACACAGTAAATGACCAACATTTTTGTTTTTTAAAAATAATTTAAGATTTGGATAGACTATATCAGTAAAAGGCATCTAAATTAAGATGAGGATTGGGAAATAGAATTCCATGGACAGAGGAGCCTGGTGGGCTGCAGTCCATGGGGTTGCGAAGAGTCAGACACGGTTGAATGACTAAGCACAGCACACAGCACAGCGTGTTAAAATTCTAGTTGGAGATGGAGTTTGTACACTGCATTAATTATGCTGTACTTATCCACAGAAATAATGCTTCCAAAGCAACACTAATTACATGAATGAGAGAGGGTTTTATTTTAGGGAACAGCAGCATATTCAGATTTTTTTGTGGCATTTCTCCAGCTCCAGAAGCTAGCTGTCAAGAACTCTTTTCTTTCCCAGAAGACTTTTGTAAGGTGGAAGCTGAGGCTGCAATTCTATTACAAGCTGAACTTTGTATAAAATGAGCAAATAAAATGCAAAAGAGCATTTTCAGTGACTTTGATGATGGTTGCTATTTCTAATATTTTAGAGCCCAGTCAGGTTTATTGCTGACTTTTAAAAAGTGTGACCTGGAGATAGATAGCCTCTCAGTAACCCATAATGTCCTGGAACATTTGGTTCATAAACTGAGGAGGAAAGGGTAAGCTGTTGCTAAGAGGAGTGGTGTGAAGATTGGCAAATATTTGGGCAAAGACCTTCATTTGTTATTTCCTTAGAATCCCGTGGACGAAGGAGCCTGGTAGGTTACAGTCCATGGGGTCGCAAAGAGTTGGACACGACTGAGCGACTTCACTTTCACTTTACTTATACCACGAATAGGTTTTAAGCACTGATTTTGTGTCAGGCAGTGTTTTAGGTTGCTAGGGACACAATGAAACAAACACTTTCTATTCTCAAACACTCTAACGGGGCAGTAAGGCAAACAGACCATTGCAATACAGGGTGATCAGTGCTAGGGTGATCAAGTTTGAAGCCTTTGAAGACCACAGGAAAGAACCAATTAGCCCAGATTTATAAAGTCTGTGAAGTTGATCACATGATCATGAGTAGCATTATGGATTATAAAGTCTTTGGTATATGAACATAGATTGGAGACAGTGGTGTGCTAACAAATGCTTGAAAAGTGGCTCTTCAGAGGAATGAAAGCCTCTGATGTGTGGTGCTTGTCCATTTCTGTGGTGTACATATTTCCACTATGCTGATTTGAAAGCTACCCATATGATGTCCCTGGGCTTCTCAAGTGGCACTAGTGGTAAAGAACCTGCCTGCCAATGCAGGACATGTGAGACACAGGTTTGATCCCTGGATTGGGAAGATCCCCTGGAGGAAGGCGTGGCCACGCACTCCAGTATTGTTGCCTGGAGAATCCCATGGAAAGAGGAGCCTGGCGGGCTACAGTCCATAGGGTTGCAGAGAGTCAGAAATGACTGAAGTGACTTAGCACCTGTGATGTCACTAAATGTGAAGATAAGAAGGGATAAACAGTTTGCTTTAATGGACTAATAAGAGCAGGTTCTCTAGTGATTTGATATGAGAATATCTCTGGCTGGAGAAGACAGAGTTGAGGTTTAGAGACTAGTTAGAGGCCACTATATTAAACCTGGCAGATTATGTGATTCAGACTATGTTGGTGAGATCTGAGCAGGTTGGAGAAACTTTTAAGGGATAAGGAAGCAGTTTAGAGGAATAGCTGAGGGTTAAGGCCATATATTAAGAACCAAATTTCCAGTCCAAATCCTGGTCATTGCCCTGAATTAGCACTGTGATGCTAGTTCACTGTGATGCTAGGATGCTAGTCATCCTACCCACCCGAGTTTCAGTGTCTCATTTAAAAATTGTGATAGAGATAGTACCAGATACTTTGGGTCATTAAGAGGAATAATAGAGTCAGGACACATGAAGTGCTTCAATCAGTAAATGTTATCTTTGATCAAAAAGGTTATCTTTAGCAATAGAGGAGATATTGGTAAGTAATGAGTAGTGTGTTGGTTTGTGGGCAAAAGGAGAAAGAGGAGTCAAGATTGACTTGTTGTTTTCTAGCCCATCTGAATAGGTATATAGAGATGTAATTTCCATAATCTCCCAAGTGGACTACTAAGGATGGAAACAGAATTGGGTGTATAAATAGGTGAGGAAGTACATTCTAGGGAGTTCCAAACTGGGTAAGTTTAAGATCATCTGGGGCTTTATGAATATAGATTCTACACCATGCTAGGTTTTCTGAATTGACTTTCTCCAAGATAAGACCTAGATATCTGAATTTTTAGAGTATTCCCGAGGTAATTCTGGTGAAGGCAGTTCATAGAACAGCATATGGCTCTACTTCAGAGGAATATTTCAAGAATTTAAATTTATAAAGGGCATTATAGAAGAAAATAGCTCAAGGAAATTAAAGAATGAAAACAGGAGAGATCTAAACATGTAATTCTGATGGGGAGAAGTGAGCAGACACAGGGTATTTTGAAGTTGCAGAAGAGAGTAAATGATAGAGGAAGCTCCTGGACAATGAAATAGGATAGATTCAAGATGAAAGGAGGCTGGTTAGATGCTCCACTAACCAAAGGACATCAGAAGGAATGAGTGTGGATCCAAGTACATTTTTTTTTGTGGCTTTTGGTTAGGGTTAGAATTATGATTTATGGAGCTAATTTGAATAATTCCTGTCTACTGGTTTGATGGATGCTAAATTGCCTCTGGTATTAATTTCCCTTATATTCTTATTTCATAGAATCCTCCTTAATTTTAGCAAGGCACATAGCCTCCCTAACAGCTAATTGTGTTCTGTGATCATATTTGGGCTTGTGGGATGTGACTGGAACAATGTGTGAATCTTCTGGGGAAGATAAAGGGGCTTGTTTCTTCCTACTCACCTCCACCTGGTTGAAATGGAAGTCAGTCTTGGACATTTTCGTCATGTAGGGTCATGAGTCAACATTTGGGGTCCTGGCTGTTATCCTGAGCAGAACCTAGATTGTCTGCCCATTTACTTTTGCGTATTATGTCAGAAGCAAATAAGCATTTGTCTTATTGAAATGCTGAGTTTTACTGCTAATCATTGGTTGCAGCAACATATACTGTTGCAGAGACAAACTCTGTATTCTGTGTGAATGAGATGACATTATTTTCTGAGAATGAAGAGTTGATGGAAAAGGGCATGAAGTTTGAAAAGAATGAAATTAGTTTGAAATAATGGTAAGTGGGAGATGGAATAAAAGAGACAGGTACTAGGAAAATATGGAAACATTGCCTGGTCATCTTGAGAAGCTAGAAGATCATTGATTACGGAAAAATATGAGTTAATTAAATAACTGAACAAAACAAGGGAAAAACTCTTACAAAGAGTTTTCATATAGGCCCCAAATTTCTATCAGAAAGGTTCACAAGACTTAAAAAAATATTTCATGAAACCAAAATATCAAAAGTATATTTTCAGTGTTAACAATACTCATTGAACAAACCTGTACAGATATCGCTGATAGGCTTGCTTGACATTGAAGTCAAATAGGCCTTGAGTACTAGTGACATTTAAATGCCAAATCAAATATGAATGAAGTGTTAGGAAAGTTGAAATTAAGTAGATGGAAATGCTTTAACCTAATCATGAGACGTTTTGTGAAGGGGATGGCTTTTTAGTTAAAACTCAAAATTCATATATCTTTATACTTTGGAAACCAGAGCACATATTTTTATTCTACACTTCTTGTACACCTTTTCTAGAGGCAATAAAACCATATTTGACTTCAGGATCTTTTAGGTCTGGACTGATATAGCCCGATGGGGATCTTTCATAAGTTGAAACTTTCTTGGGTATCTACTATCTTTTGGGCCTTCCACATCTGATAAAATGTGATTTTCAATGTGATGGTCCCAGTATGGACCATGTAGAATTAAGTATGGAGTTGCTCATTAGAAGTAGACTCTAAACATGAGTCATATTTGGGAACACATGTAAGAATTAAAGATTTTAAAATTAAATTAAAAAAAATTAATTAAAAAAAAAAAGAAGTAGACTCTATCATTTTTTTTTGGTCACAGATTTCACTTTTATCTTATCTGAAAAGTTATATAGATTATTTTAAGTTGTGACTTTTAAAATATTCTAGCAAGGGTTATAAACCTAGCAGCCCTATGTTTTACGTAAAATTAGCTAGACTCTTATTCTTTACGTATTGGGTTGGCCAAAATGTTCGTTTTTCCATAACACTGTATGGGAAAACCCAAACAAATTTTTGACCAACCCAATAGATATGGAGATAAGGGTTTTAATATTTTTGCTTATCTATCAGGCAGTATAATTGAAAGTGATCTCTTTAAGCATCCATTAGATCAGAATTGTATGTTTATTTTGTGAAAAAGCTGGTCCACGTTCACCTAGTAACTGTACCAAATGATTACCATTTGTTTAATTTTTTTTAATCAAGACCCTTTGTTTCAGAAAAGTGGAGAAAGTTTATAATGCCAGTAAAGTCAGTTTTGAAGAGGAATAAGATGTGTCTGTACATGTAAAGCCTTAGAGAGGCTTGGTGTACCCTGGGAACATGTTTTAATTTGGGAGACAGAGCCCTAAGCCAAATTCCTTATTATCGTCAATTTAATTGAGAAAATTGCTTAACCTCAGTCTTTCTGTCAAGTTTGATTGACAGATGACTACTCTCTGGAGGTGCACTGGAATGCTGAGTACCTTAAAATACCTTGAGACTTCTCAGAAAGAGGAGATGTATATGTAACAGGGACAGAAGATATCAGTGTGTGAGGAGACATGTTTTTCTCTATTCCCCTGCCTAACCAATTTACTGTGCACATTGGCATAATCTTTAGAGGCTGAACAGTAGAATTAGGGATGAGTATTTGCATGAAGGTATTGCCTTGAGAAAAAAGAGAATAGCAGAGGATAACAAGGAAGCAGGGAAAGGAAAGGGAAGTTCCCATCGAGACAGAAAGGGAAGGAGGTTTAGGAAAAAGAGTAGAAAGTGAGAGTAGGGAGAGTTTAGGAGTGGGAGAAATGGGCAATCAACAGGAATGAGAAAGAAAGGGAAGATTTTAAGAAAATGGGTTGTAAATTGACTCCCTTTTAATAGTTTTCAAGGGGTCCACTGGGAATTGAAGTTACTTTTAATTACTGCTTTCTTTTTCTTTGAATATGACACTTTGTACCAGGTATTTGAGGGCTTCCCTGGTGGTTTAGCAACAAAGAATCTGCCTGCCAATGCAGGAGATGAAGAAGACACCAGTTTGATCCCTGGGTCATGAAGATCCCCTGGAGAAGGAAATGGCAACCTGCTCTAGTATTCTTACCTGGGAAATCCCATGGACAGAGGACCCTAGCAGGCTACAGTCCATGGGGTTGCAAAGGAGTCAGACACTACTTAACAACTAAACAACACCACCCAGGTATTTGAATTTTATATAAAAATCACAGAAGTTATAAATTCAGTTCTTATTTTGAAATACTTTAGAAGAGTGCCATATCAAAATCAAATACGGTGAAGGCAAAAATTTTTATACAGTATTAATATCTGATTGCTCAGAGAGTCAGACTTGGTGACTTTTGGCAGAAAATCAGATTCTCTGGAGATCATAGACACCACTACAAAATTGTGTTAGTTTCTGCTAAAGTGGTTTCTGGCCTTAGTGACCATGAGCTAGTTAATGTCTGTGTTAGAAAAGTACAAGTGAAACATGTTAACTCTTCTCCCTTGGTTGACTTTATTAACAGGATTTTGGAAAAGGAAGAAATGTGAACTGTTATTTCGAGAGATTTTGGAACTCTGTTAATAGGTGCAGCTTATGGCTTGGCTTTGTTAACACCTCAGGAGCAACTGTCTTACTTTTGTTTGGCCTTAGGCAAACTAATTTTGTGCTCATACAGCTTTTATTTTCTTTTTATTACAGTAGAGCTGTGGTTTTCCTAAGGTCAGAATGCTGGTGTGTACTTTATTGTAAATAAAAATGGCATATTTTGTATACCTGTGGCTGATTCATGGTGGGCTTCCCTTCTGGCTCCCTTGGTAAAGAATCCGCCTGCAATGCAGGAGACCCCAGTTAAATTCCTGGGGAAGGGATAGGCTACCCACTCCAGTATTTTGGGGCTTCCCTTCTGGCTCAGCTGGTAAAGAATCCACCTACAGTGCAGGGAGGCCTATTTTTGATTCTTGGGTTGGGAAGATCCCCTGGAGAGGGGAACGGCTACCCACTCCAGTACTCTGGCCTGGAGAATTCCATAGTCCACGGGGTCGCAAAGAATCAGGGTGATGTGTGGCAGAAACCAACACAATATTTTAAAGTAATTATTCCTCCAATTAAATAAAAATTTTAATAAAATAATGAGATCTCATAATTAGATATGTTGAAGTGTTAGGTTTTACTTGGTTATTTTATTTTGTAGAATTTTAAAAAGCCCGTCCGAATAGCATTGTGTAATCTTTATTAAAAAGAGATCTGGCAGTTAACTTAGTCTTTAGTCCCATGGCCAGATAGCAACTGCATGACTGCATGTTTTGGTAGATTTCTGGGTAGAAGTTCAGATCATTTGTCAATGTCGTGCATTTCATAAGAACAGCAGCTGATGTAATCCACTCAATATGCATGTTGACTGAGGAAATGTGAGACCTTCTAAGAAATCTCCTGAGCTTGAGCCATCCAGAAAATATCCTCAGAAAAGGTAGAGTTTGGCCAGAAGCAAATGGCAAAAGCAGTTTGCCCTCTCCAGACCCGTGAACCGTCTTAGTCTGCTTCTGTTTGGACTATTCTTGTGCAGACAGAAGCTATATTAAAAGCAACAACAACATTAAAAAGAAAGCTGGCAAAATGTAAAAGGGAAAAAAAGTAAGTGCTGATGTTAGGTATATGTGTTTTTATGTTTCTCACCTAAAATTTTAATTTAAAATTAATAATGAATATAAATATATGGAAAAAATAAATCTCAAACTCTATTTCACATCATATAGACATTAATTTGAAGTGATTATTGATTTAAACAATAAGCTAAAGCCTTAAAACTTCTGCAAAAAATTTAAAAAATACATTTTACACCTTGTGGATAGATATAGCTTTTTAGATAGGTACCAGAAAGCATTAATGATAAAAAAAAATAATGGTGGAAAAAAAGAGGATAAATTCTGCTTGCCCATAGATAACTGCTAGGAAAATGAAAGGGTAAGTAAGCCACATACTGGAAGGAAATACTTGCAATACAAAATCTGACAAAGGGCTTGTTCCCAGAGTATATTTTTAAAAATTATTATGAATCAATAATAAAATGACAAACAGGCCAGTTGAAGAAATTGGGCAAAAATTGGAATAGACAAAAAAAGAAGATATAGGAAGGGCCAAGAAGCACTTGAAAAGGTGTTAACATTGTTGGTCATCAGGTAAATGCAAATTAAACCACAATGAAATACCATATTATGTCTGCTTGAATATCTATCACTGAAAAGCTGACTACACCAAATGGGTTATGCGGACAACAAAATGGGACATCTTTGAAAAGCAGTTTGTTAGTTTATTAAAAAGTTAACATAGATATACCTATCTCAGTTCAGTTCAGTCGCTCAGTCGTGTCCGACTCTTTGCGACCCCATGAATTGCAGCACACCAGGTCTCCCTGTCCGTCACCAACTCCCGGAGTTCACTCAGACTCATGTCCATTGAGTCAATGATGCCATCCAGCTATCTCATCCTCGGTCGTCCCCTTCTCCTCCTGCCCCCAATCCCTCCCAGCGTCAGAGTTTTTTCCAATGAGTCAACTCTTCGCATGAGGTGGCCAAAGTACTGGAGTTTCAGCTTTAGCATCATACCTTCCAAAGAAATCCCAGGGCTGATCTCCTTTAGGATGGACTAGTTGGATCTCCTTGCAGTCCAAGGGACTCTCAAGAGTCTTCTCCAACACCACACTTCAAAAGCATCAATTCATCTTATCTATTAACCAGTAATTCCTCTCCTAGATGTTTTTTAACAAAGAGACATGAAACATTTTTCCACAAAAAGACCTGTGCTGAGTGTTCAAAGGAGCTTTATTCATAATTGCTCCAACCTGGAAACAACCCAGGAATTTCAACAACAGCTTGAATGGATAAACAAATGGTGATTTATTCATTCAGAGGAATAATACCCATGAATAAAAAAGAATCGACTATCGATGGATATCACAACAGGCATAAATCTTAAAAACATAATTCTGAGAAGTATCCACCAGGCACAAAACATTATACATTACATGTTTTCATATTCTGAAACACAGGAACAGACAACACTCATCTCTGGTGATAGAATTCAAGACAATGGTTGCTGATAAGATGTGGGGTGGTCTAGAAATGAGATGATGGAACTTCATGGGATATTAGAGACATTCTGTATTTTTATTGGAGTAGTGGTTGCAGGATGTAAATATGTATCCAAAATCATTAAATTATGCACTGAATGGTATTTTTTTAAAAATTGAGGTATAGTTGTTTCACAATATCGTATTAGTCTTTGCTGGACAATCAAGTGAGTCAGCTATGTTGTTTAGTCACACATGTGTACATTTATCCCTTGCTTGGACCTCCCTCTCACCCCACCCCATTCCACCCCACTAGGTCATCATCGAGCACTGAGCTGAGTTCCTTGTGCTGTACAACAGGTTCTCACTAGCTATCTATTTTACATATGGAAATGTATGAATGTCAGTCTCAATCTCACCGTCATTTTTATCTCAATTAAGATTTTAATTCTTAATTATCATAGTGTTTCCTAAGTTGCACAGGAAAATGGGTCAAAGGAATAAGTATGAATAATATCTGGTCTTGAAGTCAAAGGTACGTAAAAGTCATTTGATTTAATCTTCTGTTTTATCAGTATGAGTCAAGGAGTATAAGCCTTTGGGACTTAGTAGGACCTGGATTTTCCCTCTTAATTTCATGTATTTTACAACTATCTGGATTCTAGAAATTTTCAGTTAGCATTTCCATATTCTTCTGCACACAAAATTCTAGTTACCTAAATTTAAATTGCAACTGCAAATAGTGGTTTCTTATTTTTGCTCATATCTCACTTTGCTTCATCCTTTCTTGTTTTAGGGAAAAAGTAAATAAAAAAATTATCTCTTAAGAAATACACTAAAATGTTGAGAATCCAAGTTAATTGTCTCATTTTATGAGTTAAAATCCTGAGCAACTTTAGAACAGTAAGATCCTAAATTTCTAGTTGGAATTTTTCTATATTATGTTTGCTTTCCATTTCTGTACCCAAATGGGTGCTGTATAAATTGGTCCATTGCTTTTAAAATATTTTGATTTTCTTGAACAATTTTTAAGATATTTTATAAGCACTGCATTTTTCTTATTTAAAGTTGTAAGCTTTCTCTTATAAATCGATGTAGTAATATGTTTATAATATTCTTCATGATCTTTGCATTATAATATGCAATTATTCATAAGACAGTTTCTGAGTAACATTTTACTTTAAAATTTAGGCTACATTGATATATAAATATCTTTTAATTTGAGTTTCCTTGTTAAATATTTTTACTACTACTTTACAGGATTCTTGCTATTATATGACCTTAAGGACACCAGATATTGAATTTTGCTCATATCATAGCAACTGTATTAGAATGAACTTTAATTGCTTTCTTATAATCTTTATTTTGTTATCTAGGGTTTTGTTATTAATCAGTCTGAGCCTGGGTTTGGGTGAGCAGGTGTTGGCAAGGAGTGTAGTACTTGACGTAGAAGTGCTCTCTGAATAGGAGTAGACACATGGAGGAAAAAATATGAATTAATAAATGGGCTGCATAGAGGCAAGACAGTAGGAACTGAGATGCAGGGCCTTGAGTGCTGAGATAGGATGTACAGACTCAGTGTGTTCGTAAGCACTCAAGCACTTTCTGAATTGAATTATTAAGACCTAGGAAGCGAGAGGAAGAACTTGAGTGCAGTGAGGTAGTCATGGTGATAAAAAGGGAAGATTTTAAAAGACCAAATTTGCATTAACTGGAAGAGGAGATTTGAAGCGTTGAGGCTAGCAAAGAGAAAGTTGAATTTGTCAAAATGACAGGAACCAAAAACATTAAGCAGTGCAGGCAAATGTCATAATGACAGAGCGGCGTACTCACTATACAGCCTAATAGCTCACGCTGCATTAAAATAATTTATGTAGTTTGTATTTAGGAAGTTTGGAGAGAAATGCAGAGAATGTCACATTACATTGCTGAAATTTATTTATTTATCCATCTTTTTCTCTCATAATATGGGTATTTTATTACTTTCACCTTCGTATAGCCTCCATATTTTGAACAGAGAAAAGTACATTTTAGCTATTGGGTAAAGAAGTGTAGGTGGCTCAGTGATCAAGAACCCACCTGCAATGCAGGAGATGCAGGTTCGATCCCTGGGTCAGGAAGATCCCTTGGAGAAGGAAATGGCAACTCACTCCAGTATTCTAGCCTGGGAAATCCCAGACAGAGGAATCTGGTGGGTTATAGTCCATGGGGTTGCCAAAGAGTTGGACATGATTGAGAGACTAAAAAGCAACAAATTCTGGTAGACATTATGAAGTCAGTAATTAAATCATGACTGTATGTATAATACCACATACCACTCCCTATGGTAGACGCTGCAAATATAATGGAGAACCACATAGAAGTAGTCAGGTCCCTCAAAGAGTTTACATCCTGAAGGCAATGGCACCCCACTCCAGTACTCTTGCCTGGAAAATCCCATGGATGGAGGAGCCTGGTAGGCTGCAGTCCATGGGGTCGAGAAGAGTCAGACACGACCGAGCGACTTCCTTTTCACTTTTTACTTTCATGCATTGGAGAAGGAAATGGCAGCCCACTCCAGTGTTCTTGCCTGGAGAGTCCCAGGGATGGGGGAGCCTGGTGGGCTGCCGTCTATGGGGTCGCACAGGGTCAGACATGACTAAAGTGACTTAGCAGCAGGAATAAGACAGTAGAGGAGACAATGACATGTAATTCACTCATTCACCTACTGATAAGTTCTAGAAAACATTAAACATTTGGGTAATGTATAGAAAAAGGGAGGGATTGGCCAGTAACTCTGTCTAGAGCTGGCAGGGAAAGCCCATGGGAGGATGAAATATTTCAGTTAAGACCTGAAATGTAAGGGGAAAGCAGCCATAATGAAGACCTAGAGAAGGAGTTATTCGAGGAGAAGGAACATCGAAAGCAAATAAACAAAGGTGGAGATGATCTTTGCATGTCTAAGAAAGGGAAAGAAAGCCCACCTGATAGGAGTGCGGTGGAGGATGGAGGGAATGAGATCCGAGAGGCAGCCCAGGCATTAATGAAGCACCTGTGGGCTGCAGTGATGATGTTAGATCTTCTTCCAGCTGTAATGAGAAGCCAGAGAGGTGGGGAAGGGATGTACTCTGAACTTATGCTTCAGAACTATCACTTGGTTGTTGGGTGGACATCAAGACTGGGGCAGAAAGCTGTTGTAGCGGTCCAGGTGGAAGTTCCTAAAGGCTTGGGATAGAATTATGGCAGTAAATATGATTAGAAAGTGGCCCAAGGTGGAATTGACTTTTATGGTGGCTTAATGTGGGCATGGCTTCCTGAAGAATTGTATGTGGGGTCTGAGGGCAAGGTGGGACTAAAGATGACAACATAGGCTTTTCACTTGAGCAGTTGGGGGAATAATGGAGCTATTTAGAGAGATGGCAAATTTGGTGGAGGATGTAGTGTGTGTGTGTGTGTGTGTGTGTGTGTGTGTGTGTGTGTGTGACTGGTTCTATTTTGGCTATGTTGCTGTTTCAATGAGTTAATTTCAAGAAATATTTTCTGAGCATGTTATAGATTCCATTCACCATTCCAGATGCTGGGAAAAGAGCCAGAAGGAAAGTAAAGACTGTCCTCCATAGAGATTACATTGTAAGATATTGTTGTGTGTGTGTGTGTGTGTTAGTCACTCAGTCGTGTCTGACTCTTTGTGACCCCACAAACTATAGCCCACCAATCTTCTCTGTCCATGGAATTCTCCAGGCAAGGATACTGGATTAGATTGCCATTCCCTTCTCCAGAGGATCTTCCCGACCCAGGGATCAAACCCTGGTCTCTTGCATCGCAGGCAGATTCTTTACCGTTTGAGCTACAGGGAAGTCCAAGATATGGAAAAATATGGATAAATATAAAAACAGAACGGGGATGAGAGCACTGAAGGTGGAGGTAGCCTTGCAATTTTTTAGTGTGATCACAGAAGGTCATTTTAATAAGGTGATATTTGACCAGGCGTTTTAAGAAAGCGAGGGTACCAGCCATGTGGATATCTAGGGTAAAAGAGTTTCAGGCAGAGAGAACAGAAAATACAGAGGCCATGAAACAGGTGTGTTTTGACTTCTTAGAGAAATGGCATTGAAGGCAATGTGGAATGAAGAGGGGATGGAAGGATAGTAGTTGATGCTTCCAGGGGAGGCCAGGCACCCCAGGATGTGGGGGACCATGGACCATTGCAAGGACTGCTTTTGACTCTGAGTGAGAATCTAATGGTGGATTTTGAGCAGAGGAATGCAGATTCTTTAAAAGCAGTCTATGTCCGATGCAGGATACAGCATGCCTGGGGCTGGTGCACGGGGATGACCCAGAGGGATGTTGTGGGGAGGGAGGTGGGAGGGGGGTTCATGTTTGGGAACGCATGTACACCCGTGGTGGATTCATGTCAATGTATGGCAAAACCAATACAGTATTGTAAAGTAAAATAAAGTAAAAATAAAAATTAAAAAAAATAATAAAATAAAAAAATAAAAGCACCACTTTGGTCGTCATGTTGTATGCCGTGCCTGGGGAGGCAAGGACTGAGGCAGAGATTAAGAGGCTATTTTGATCATTTAGGCCTGAAGTATAGGGTTAGGAAGGTAGTAGGGAGGATGATGACAGGTGATTAAATTATGGAAAAGCAGAGCAGATAGTATTTGTTGACAGACTGGATTTGGGTAAGTAAGAGAAGAATCAATGGCTGCAAGGTTTTGGAAAAATGAAATTGCTGTTTACAGAAATGGGGAAGACCTCAGGGTAGGTAAGTTTTTAGAAGAAAAGCAAGTATCAGTTTTCTGGGCTTTTATTGAGACATCTTTAAACACATCAAATGTGATGTGGAGCATGTGTATGCAAGCACACATGCCCACACACACATCCTCTAGACTTCAGTGGAGAGATCCTGACTTCAACTATAGATCCGAATGTGGGAGTGACCAGCATTAGATGATATTTACAGAAGAAACAGAACGAGGTACCTTAGGAAGGAGAGGAAAGGTCTGAGGACTGAGGTCCAGGCACTTCAATGTCTGCAAGTCAGGAGGTGAGGAAACTGAGGAGATACCAGTTAGGCAGAGAACAAGGAAGCCAAGTGAAGAAATTCTTTCAAGCAGGAGAAAATGGTCAACTGTGTCAAATGATGCTGATAGATCAGGCAGGTTTGGGGTCTGACATTTTAGCATTAGATGTGGTAACATGGAATCACTAAAATTTGACAAGATCTGTTTCAATGGGTGGTAAGGGCAAAAGCCCAACTGATATTGGTTCAAGAGGAAAGGGGAAAAGGAATTTGAAGACAAGAAATGGAGACTTTCAAGGATTTTTGTTGTGAAAGTACATAGAGAAATGGGATGGTAGCTAGAAGGGGACATGAGTTCAACAGACACTTTTGTTTTGTTCTATTTTTAAGTTGGGTAATGTTAACACACATTTGTATGCTGGTGAAAGGATTCAGCAGAGCATGAGAAATCGCCATTGGAAAGGCCTTTGAGAAAATGAGAGCATAATAGAGCAAGTGTTGGAACACAGAGGAAGGGTTGGCAAAGATCTGAGCAGCAATTCTTCTGGCAGTAGAGCAAGAGGAAAGGCAGAGAGAATGAGCAAGAATTTTTGATGGAAAGATGGGGTAGGTCTTTGATTATGTTTGTTTTCTTGAATTATGATATAAGATTATCAGGTGAGAGTGGAGCAGAAGAGGTTTTTTTTGTGTTTTTGTTTTTTTGAAGATTTCAGAAGAATAAGAAGAAGGAATGAAAATCATCTGGGAGAATGGAAATTGAGTTTTTAAGAGAAGAATCATGAATTATTTCTGGCAATACCAAGAAATGTGGATTCCAGTTTGAAGTGCAACTAATCAAGGTGGTCAGGACTTTTTCCAAAAGTGTTCATTTGTTCAGGTTCTGGCAAGAATGATTGGATAGTTGTGTTTAACAGAGGCCAAGGTTTCTCCAGGCAGATGTGATAAAGGAAGAGTCTTCCCAATTTCAGTAAACAGCAACTCTATCCTTCCCTAACCTTGGAGCCATTGTTTATTCTCCTCTCTTCCTTTTCCATTCCGAATCCAATCTGTCAGCAAATCCTATCGGAGAGGGATTATGGTTCTGGACCATGGATGAGATGCTAAATAAAGGAGAGCCAAGATTATGGTGGAGGGGTTGGAAATGAAACGCCAGAGGGGTAATGGATTGGAGATCCTGAGTGAGAATGGGAAAGTACTGGTAAGGATTACTAGATGAGTGGTTTCGATGCAAAAGCGGTATTTTGAAATTGAGATTTGGAGGTTCTGTAATTATTGATGATGGGTAATCCATGGCTCAGTGGTAAAAGAATCTGCCTGCCAATGCAGGAAATGTGGGTTCAATTCCTGGTTCAGGAAGATCCCTGGAGTAGGAAATGGCAACCCACTCTAGTATTCTTGCCTGGAAAATTCCATGGACAGAGAACCTGACAGGCTACAGAGTCCATGGTGTCGCAGAGTCAGACATGACTGAGCACACACATGCTCAGTCCTTGAGAGTAGAGCTTTGTGCGATTGGTGGAGGAAAAGTCACTGGAACTAAGGGAGACAAGGAACGGAGAGACCAGAAGATTCGTTGGTGGATGTTGAAGTCACTGAGAATGGTGACAGAAAACAGTGAGCAAGAGTGAAACAATGAGTTAAATGCTAAGATAATTAGTAAATAGAAGAGAATGACTGAGAGTTGGATTTGTGACCCCCAAAAGAAATGAAAGTAGACTATAATGAAACAGGCTTCAGAGACTTAAGATTTTGAAGGACAAAGAGAGAAAATACTCAGAAAAAGTTCTGGGAAGGAAGGAGCAAACTAACTTTACCTGAAATCTTTGAGAAACATGGGATGTGAAACAAACTAAATCTACCACTTGAGAGCACTGTAAGGGAAACCCTGAGGTCAGTCACAGCAGGGAGGTGGAAAATTGTCTGAGGTCACAGAAGGGAGATAAAAGGCTGAATTGCAGAGAGCAAGGTGGAGGGGCGTCGGTGCATAAGGCCAGGTTAGGGCATGTCTAGGGCAGAATGGGGATCAACCTCCTTGAGAGAGAGAATTCTGGGAATTCCAGTGGCTACTGAAGGAAACAGGGACATGATGCGATTTGTCCTGCAAGCCTCAAAGCAAGTGGTATTTGAAGACCTCAAGAGGCTGACCTCTTCCTTGAGGAAAAGAAGTAGCTGACAGCAGTACTCAGAGAATTAAGATCTCAGGACATCTTGAGACACTGGCAAGAAGCAAAAGGATGTGATGGAATAATTACATTTATGTGGCTTTTGATTCAGGTGCTCTGTTAGAATTTTTCTTTTGTCTACTTATCAAAAGTCAGAGGGCAATTTTATCTTTGCAGAAGCAAATTACAGCATTTGAGGGGAAAAAAAATCTATACTAAAATAATAACTTCTATGCGCTTTTTCATTCAGGACAGCATTTTTTCTTGTAATTATGAATCCATTTCTGGCTGATTGCACCCATTTATGCTTGAATTACACACCTGTTAATTTGTTTCATCTAATATTCAGCAGAGCAGCCTGGGGTTGGAGACTAAAATGGTCCAAACAACTTGGTTGCTCACAGAAATCCGAACTTTGATATAAAAAAAAGTGCGGTACGTAATACATACCCACGTCACCAATGATGGATCTGATCAGGATTGAAATTAAAAAACTTATACTTCTGGGGGGGCATGCTACTTTTTGCTTTGTGTTTTTAGTATTTTGTGTTATCTAGGTCTGATTGTATAGAGGCAGACAGTAATCAATTAAAACTCTAGAGGATTAAGTGACATTCTTCACATTCAGAGTTGCAAACAGAATGAAGCTTCTCAAAATCCTGGTTCATTTATGATTCACGAAGATTTTATTAACACATACTAGTCCATCAGGAAGCAAATATAAAAGCTTCTTTTTTTATTTTACATAATTTGAATAGATATTTATATGGTATATGCCAGTTGCTACTCTAATTGATTTAGGATGGTAGAGAAAGTAGGAAGATGTTTATTGGGCTTAGAGAATGCTATTTAATCTGTTTCCAGATGTTTCTGATGTCATCAACCTATGGGTACAAATGGGATGAAATTCAAACGCTCAAATGTTTGTCATTATTATTGTTACTATTCTAACCATCTGCATGTATAAACCCTTGAAATCTCTCAGCAGTAATGTGAAGTAGGGACTGTTATGATGTCTGTTTTACTCATGAAGAAACCAAAGCACTGTTTATTAAATAACATGCCCAAGGCTATACAGCTGTAAGTGCTAGGCCAGCATTTAAATCTGGGGGCTGACTGCAGAGCTCAGCATCTTATTACAGTATTGCTGTATTATTTCACATACCATGGCAGCTCTCAGCTTGGTACCTGCTGAAAGAGGACCCCATCTTCCAGTTACTGGACATCTCTCCTCTTTTCTTTGGGTGTTTTGTATGCCCAGCCAATGTTAAAGGAAGCTCCACAAAGTTCCTCAGATGTTGTCTTGAACCAATCTGCCAACACTTTTTTATAACATTTCTTTTTTTTAATTTCCACCTTCCCTTTATCCTTCTCTTTATTTATGAAGCTGTCTTGTTTTCAGATGCGAAAATGCTGAGTTAAAGATGTTGTCCCTTGCTGCCCAGGAAACCAGCAATCCTCAAGGTCAGAGCAAGCTTGGCATTCATGCAGAAGGGGTAATGAACCTTGCCTCAACTCTGGGTGGCACATTGACAGTAAAACAGCACTGCTTGTGGGCATCATTAAAAACAAAAACAAAAACAAAAGATTTCTTGAAAATAGTTTCTGCAGTATCTATCTCTAATGCCTCTCTCCATTTGTGCTCCAGGTAAGGGGTGGAAAGAGAATTCAAGCATTCTCCTAATCTTTTTTCATATATCCTCCTTCAGTGCCCATGTATCATAAACAAAGGAAAACAAAATGAAATGATAACCCATACATGTTGTTTTCCCGTCACCAAAGCCAATCCATTCTTTAGATTCTATCAGTGGATACTCAAGGGAGTGGCCCATGAATTCCACAGCCTGGCAGGCCACCTTTGGGCATAGTCATTTCAGCTCAGTTGCTCAGTCGTGTCTGACTCTTTGCGACCCCATGGACGGCAGCATGCCAGACTTTCCTGTCCATCAATTCCCAGAGCTTTCTCAAACCCATGTCCATTGAGTCGGTGATGCCATCCAACCATCTCTTCGTCTGTCGTCTCCTTCTCCTCCTGCCTTCAATCTTTCCCAGCATCAGGGTCTTTTCCAATGAGTCAGTTGGGCATAGAAGGGGCTTTGGATTCCTTTACTTTATAACAGAATATTTTTTAGGTTATTGGGTGAAGAAATGCTTCTGATTGGGCTCAGAATCTCCATGACCCTTAATTCCATGACCATCAAAAACTAAGAGAAGGGGGACTGACTTAACAAGAAAGAAGCACAGTAAGAAATTCTATTCAACTCTTGAAGATCTGGGTGCAGGGCCAGCCTGAGGCACAAATGTGAATTAGGTGATGTTTATTTTCAATGCTCCCAGCCCCATCCTCTCAACCATTCAGTTCCTTCCTTGCTGTAAATCTTTATCAGAATCAGGAAAAAACAAAAGCAAATATAGCTAGACATTTCAATTTAATGACTTTTTGAATTTTAAAGTTATCTCTAGTTATGAGAGGATAGACTTCTTTATTGTCAGAGGAATTTCAGACATCATTGAAGGGGATTAGAATGAAGGGCAGAAGATTTTAAAAAATCCTTTTGGCAGCCTTAAAATGACAATTTGCAACCTACCAGCTCTTCTGACTTTAAGGCTGATATAGTAGTGGGACTTTTAAAAGCTTTTTCTAATGCAGACCAAGAAGTTAAAGAGAAGTATCTTGTTTTCTCATGTTCTTGTGTGGTGTGAAACTCATTTGGCTTGGAAAATTTTTTACTCTTTGAATGTTTGCACTTGAAAGACCATATTCTTAATTTGGACTGGCAACTATGCCAAACATCTTGGCAACTTTACAAAAAATAAAGCTTTAATGTTAAAGGAAAATCATACACTATGAAGCCTGTCATAATATGTTACACTGATAGGGGAAAATGGAATTAACATGGTATTTCTTGTTAACTTCAAATTTCAAAATTTTTTATTATAAGCCAGAAGTAGAAGTCTTGGATACATAACTTCTCTTCTGTTTACTCTGGAGCAACTAGAGGCAATAGAATATTTACCTTCTCTAAGCAACAATTATAATCAGTAATTGTAATCATTTGATATTGTGAGTTTATATGAGAGAAATAGGCAGTGAAGGATTTTTGCACCTAAAGCAGAATTTCAAAATCTCTCTATGAAGAATTGATGCTTTCAAATTGTGGTGCTGGAGAAGACTCTCGAGAGTCCCTTGGACTGCAAGGAGATCAAATCAGTCAATCCTAAAGGAAACAACCCTGAATATTCATTGGGAGGACTGATGCTGAAGCTTCAATACTTTGCCCATGTGACGCAAAGAATTTACTCATTGGAAAAGACCTTGATGCTGGAAAAGATTGAAAGCAAAAGAAGTAGGGGGCGGCAGAGGATGAGATGGTTCGATAGCATCACTGACTCAATGGATGTGAATTTGAGCAAACGCAGAGAGTGGAGGACAGGAGCCTGGCGTGCTGTAGTCCACGGAGTTGCAGAGTCAGACAAGACTTAACAATGGAACAACAACAAATATAGCTGAATGGACCTTTGAAAACGATCCCTTTGTTGGCATGAGCTTTATAATAGGTCTTGGGTTTTAAATATGTTGCAATAATAACATAATCTACCCCCTTTATTCAGTGCATGTTACCTTTTAATATCAATGTACGTCATCTTCAGTGTTTGTTCACATCTTGCAAAATAGGTCTCATTCTCTCTGATTTCCAGAAGAAATGGGAGGTCAGATAGTTCTCTTGACTTGCTCAGGCACCAGCGAAGTGCCACAATGAATATTCAAGCCTTCGTCTATCTGGACCTAAATCCTTGGCTCTTTCAACTATATCCAGCTTTGTCTCCAAAGCAAAAATTAATCCCTGACTACTTGTCATAACAATATATAAGGGGGAGTGTCTATAAGGGCATGGGCAGTTAGTTTGGGCCCAGAAAAATACAGTGAGGTCTTGAGGGGTTGGGTAAGTAAACATCAAGGGTTAGCATTGATTGCAGCTAGATTAGACCGAATTTGGAAATATTGGGAGCACTCAAGGTAGGTCATGACTGGTGGCTGAAGCAGGTGGATACATTAAGAGCAGGAAAATTATTATAAGAAATCTGAAAAATAGCAGAAGCAATGGTGATTCAGTCAGAGTCCTGAAAGACAGTGTACTCACATTTGGTGTTTTGTGGATATTTAAACAGAGACTAATTTAAACATATGGACATAGTGTAGAAAAATAATGAGATAGTATGATCTCCTGAGGAAAGTAGACAGGGAGCTATGACTATGCCTAAGCCTAAAAGTGTTCAGTTCAGTTCAGTTGCTCAGTCATGTCTGACTCTTTGGGACCCCGTGGACTGCAGCACATCAGGCCTCCCTGTCCATCACCAACTCCCAGAGTACACCCAGACCCATGTCCATCCAGTCAGTGATGCCATCCAACCATCTCATCCTCTGTCGGCCCCTTCTCCTCCTGCCCTCAATCTTTCCCAGCATCAGGGTTTTTTCAAATGAGTCAGCTCTTCGCATCAGGTGGCGGAAGTATTGGAGTTTCAGCTTCAACATCAGTCCTTCCAATGAACACCCAGGGTTGATTTCCTTTAGGATGGACTGGTTGGATCCCCTTGCAGTCCAAGGGACTCTCAAGAGTCTTCTCCAACATCACAGTTCAAAAGCATCAATTCTTCGGTGCTCAGCTTTCTTTACAGTCCAACTCTCACTCTCTACTAAAGGGTTAGGGGTTGGTGGTTCCTGAAACCTGGAGATGTGACCTTTAGTAGCTTCATAGTAGCTGTGACTTTTACAGCTACTCGATGATGACTGTGACAATGACCTCCTTATGATGTGCTCCACAAGGCAGGAGTTGGTGAAAAAAATATCCCAACCTCCTGTTTTGCAAATGTGCTCAGTCGATAAGTTGTGTCTGACTCTTTTGTGACCCCATGGATTGTAGCCCACCAGGCTCCTCTGTTCATGGGATTTCCCAGGCAAGATTTCTGGCGTGGGTTGCCATTTCCTTCTCCAGGGGAATTTCCTGACCCAGGAATTGAACCTACATCAAATCAAACTTGTACTGAGCCACCAGGGAAGCCAACTTTACCCTCCCTTTAATCTCTGTGGTGCTCCTTAGCGGTTCAACAGGAAGCAGCTGGGCAAGGCAGTGCATGAAGTGCACGCTGGCCATCCTCCTGGACACAGGGCAGATGGAGGAAACTGGAGAGGAACTACAGAAGTGCAGGTAGAAGTTCCCCAGTGCAAGAGGTCAGGCAGAGGATCAATAAGTGGATTGAAGATCAAGGAGACAGTCGAGCTATGACAACTGAGTTAGGATCACTGTTTCCTCAGTTAGGAAAACTGAGTTAGGATCAAATGGGGCTTGAGAGCTGAGGCTCTAATTTCTTTCAGTCATTGCATTGGTGAGAATCATTAATTCATTCACTCATTTATTTATTCACTTACTCAACAATCTTCAGTTTCTGTTAGACGTCAGGCATATGGTTATTGTATTAGGTAGAGTACACAGTATGAGTCCAGTTAATGAAGTATGTTATAAAGGGCAATCAGAAGCATCTTCCTGGTGTGTTTATTCATTATTTATGTGTTGTTCTGTTATCTGCCATTACTCTACTTTAAGCTCTGAAGGCAAGGCCAGGGCTTTTTTTTTTTTTTTAAGTTCCACTGAAGAATCAGATTCGTAAGATGACCATAAGTCATCCATGGCCTCAAATTCACTTAGAAGTGCATGGGCCAGGAACGCCAGCTGGGCAGCAGGGCAACATCAGATATTGCTCTTTTGTGAGACCAGCCCTTGCAGAAATTCCTGAAGTCTGTACAACAGTTTAAACTGTACCATTTGGTTTCCCAGGTGACAGCTCAGGTTTGAAAGAATGATTCTCAGATGGAGCAGGTGTCAAAGTTCTCTTGTCTTTAAAGCCCCCTGCTCCACAGGAGCCAATATCTCTAGTAACAACTCCTTAGACAGGGCTCCTCCAGCCTTTGCAAAAGACATGCCAGTTACAAGAGTCTAAAACTGTCAGGTATTCATCATTCATTTATAGTTTTTCCCAACCCAGATGCAATTGACCAAGCATAGATTATTTTTACCATAAGCAATGCTATCTGGTAACTTAGTTGATATATCTCCTCTATCAGGTTGCCAAGGTAACAGATCTAAAAAGTGAATTGAATGTCAAATTCTAAGAGAGAAAGAAAAAAAGATTTTGTTAACCCTTTGCCCCACATATTATGCTTCTAATTAGTATTTGCTGCATTTCCTGTACAGCAACAGAGAAAGACGTGAAAAAGGGCAGGACACAAGGTTCTTAACTGGGCTAAGGTTTCAAACATCAGAAGACCTATTCAGCTCCTGTTACAAAAAAGAAAGCCCACATTCCATTTTGTACCAGCAGATGATTTTAAATAGCCAGTGAGCCAACAGGATCTTCCAAAGAGATGGTTCATGATGGAACATGATGAATTATTGTTTTGACTATTATTATATGAAGAGCATTGAGCAACAGCTAGTTCTGTATTCAGGCAGCCCCTTGAATTAGTTGATATCGTAATGCTTAGTTTGCAAAGTGTGTGTGTTAGTTGCTTGGTTGTGTCCGACTCTGTGATCCCATGGATTATAGCTCACCAGACTCCTCTGTCCATGGAATTCTCCAGGAAAGAATACTGGAGTGGGTTGCCATTTCCTTCTCCAGGTTTGCAAAGTGAAAAGATATGAAAAAGATGATGTGTTTTTTTCTGTGCCCTAAAAAATGTGTTAATGTGAAGTAAGTCAGAAAGAGAAAAACAAATATCGGATATTAACGCATATATGTGGAATCTAGAAAAATGGTACAAATGAACCTATTAGCAGGGAAGGAAGAGAGATGCAGATGAAGAGACCAAACATGTGGGCTGGAGGGGGGAGAGGGATGAATTGGGAGCTTGGGAGAGTGTATGTATGTCATAAACATATATACACTAATTGTGTAAAATAGATAGCTAGTGGGAACCTGCTACAAAGCACAGGAAGCTCAGCTCAGTGCTCAGTGGTGACCTAAATGGGTAAGATGGGGAGAGGGCCAAGAAGGGAGGGCTTTATGTATACATATAGCTGATTCTCTTCATTGTATAACACTGGAAAGCAACTATACCCTGATTTTAAATATACTGTCATATTGTCTTCCAAACAATGTATTAGCATGGGCTTTCATATATATGCCACATGTCTCATGGCCTCTCCTGTCCTCCTAAACCATACTATACTTCTCATCATGTTGCATTATAATACTTTTGTGAAAAAATGTGAAAAAATTTGCCCTACTGGACAATAACCCTGTGAGGACAGTAGTCTTATCCGTCTCATCATTGCATCTGTGACATCTAATGCAGTGGCCTGCATGGTAAATACTCAGTAAAGTTTGTTGAATGAATGAGTGAATAAATGAAAGAACATAACGGCAATGCATGCTATAGTGGATTAAAACTTTGGACCAAATTTTTCTTATGGGCAAGTGCCTTTGTTAAATGGCATTAAAACTTGATTTTCGTAGATTTGTTTTTTTTTTTTTAATAGAGAGCCAGTTATATCTGTTTCCTTTTAAGGATGACAGATGAAAATTTATCCATTAAGTTGGTGAGGAATGCAAATAAGGTTTGAGCTGTGTGTTTTTCTTTAGTGCACTACTATAAGAATATTTGTCAGGATGCCTGAGAGCTCTCCTCTGAATATTAGTAGACTTTCAGTGTTATCTTTAAGATCCCTGCAGAGTAACTCTTAAGACTCAACAATGAAATTCAAATCAGAGAATCCACTACATGAAGGAAATAGCTTCTCAAATCCATTTAGGCAGTGATGCAGTACAAATCCTAACGAAAGAAAGAAACCACTTCTTGGAGTTTATCATTTACTAGGTTAATAATTTTATTTTATTTTTGTTTATTTACTTTTGCTAATTTTTATTGGAGTATAGTTGGTTTGCAATGTTACTTTATGCTGTACAGCAGAGTGAATCATCTATCTGTTGTTGTTCAGTTGCTAAGTTGTGTCTGACTCTTTGTGACCCCATGGAATGCAGCACGCCAGGCTTCCCTGTTCTTCACCATCTCCTGGAGTTTGCTCAAACTCATGTCCATTGAGTTGGTGATGCTATCCAGCCATCTCATCCTCGGCCACTTCCTTCTCTTCCTGTCTTCAGTCTTTCCCAGCATCAGTGTCTTTACCAATGAGTCCAGTCTTTGTATGATGTGACCAAAGTATTGGAGCTTCAGCAACAGTCCTTCCAATGAATATTCAGGGTTGATTTTCTTGAGAACTGACTGATTTTACCTCCTTGCAGTCCAAGGACTCTCAAGAGTCTTCTCCAGCACCACAGTTCAAAAGCATCATTCTTTGGCTCTCATCCTGCTTTATGGTCCAACTCTCACATCTGTACATAACTACTGGAAAAACCATAGCTTTGACCATACAGACCTTTGTTGGTGAAGCAATGTCTCTGCTTTTTAATATGCTGTCTAGCTTTATCAGCTATACGTTTGCATATATCCCCTCTTTTTTAGATTTCCTTCCTGTTTAGGTCACCACAGGGCATTGAGTAGAGTTCCCTGTGCTATAGGGTAGTTTCTCAATAGTTATCTATTTTATACATAGTATCAATAGTGTATATGTATCAATCTCAGTCGTCCAGTTCATCCCACGCCCCCCTTTCCCCTTGGTGTCTGTATATTTGTTCTCTACACCTGTGTCTCTATAGACTAGTAATTTTATATCTTACATTTGAGAGTATTTTAAAACCTGCAAAAAGACGTTTTTATATGCTATCTTAACTAAACCTTGATTTTTGATATGAAACCTCTATTTTATAAATGGCAAACCCTCAAAACACAATTTGGGCCCTGGAACTAAACAACCTAGATTTGAAACACGAATGCCAGCTACAAAGTGTGATCTTGAATAAGTTATTTCTACATTCCTCGGTTTCTTCATCTGGAAATTGAGAAACACGACGGTGCCTGTTGTGTAGGGTTGTCATGAAAATTGAAAAATGCAAAACTATTAGAAAAGTAAACAGCATATAGTAAGTACTCAGTATGTATTCACTATTACTGACTCGCTTGAAGCCAAACAATTAAGTAGAAGTAAACTTTGAACCCAAGTCATCAGTTTTTAACTTTAGTACTCTTTCCCCCAGTCCACAGTATATGTATGTTATTTATTTAAAATTTATTTAGAATAGGGTATGCTTTGCCCATGTCACACTTTTCTGGTGTTTGGAGATCATGCTACATGGTTTTAATTATATGTTTTGCTTCTGAAATGCGATCATCTTGGTTAAATTTATTAGATAATGGTTGCTAGTTTATGGCTTTCATTTGTAGACACAAATGGCTTGGAGGGTAAATTAAAAAAAATTTTTTTTCTCTATAAGTACTTGTAACAGAAAATTCAGTATACTAAGTCATTATTTTCCTGATTATCAGAATTATAGATAAAATATCACTGAGGGTTGAGACCAAAGGTTTCCTTGATCTACCCATAAATATTTCCCTTTCATACAATTAGAATTCTAAATCTCTAGATGTGGTTTGATCACTTCCTGGTTAAATAAAACATAGGTTCAGTTTCACATCCAGAGTATCATTCACCTCCACCATGAGATTTTAGGTAAAATATTGTCCTTAACTTAGAAATGATACTTTACAGAAGACATGTAAATACATAGCTGGTGAAGGGTTGTAGTAGGTTGGAGTTTGAACATGTTGAGTTTGAGTTCCCTACGGGAACTTTAAGTGTAGATGTGTAGGAAGAAGTGAGATACATGGGTCTGAATTCAGGAGAAAGATATGGACTCGAAATACAGGGATTTCATGTTTAACATAAGGGAAGTAGCTCAAATCCTAATAGTGGCTGAGATCTCTCAGGGGGATATGAAAAAGGGGCCTATGGACAGAAGACTAAAAGTTAGAGTGTATAGAGGGGGTTGCAAAGGAAATGGGAAAGACAAATCCAACATTCATGAGAAAAAGTGAGAGGGACTTTTGTCCTGGAAACCAAGAGACCGATTCTTTTTACAAATAGTTTTTGAGTTATTACTTTGTGTGAGATGTTGAGATAAATTGGGGAACACAGCAGATAAATTTCTTTGTTGCTAGGGAGAGATAGACGAAAATATAATAAATAAGTAAATTCTATATTTTGTTGAAAGATGAAAATGCAATAAAACATAATAAAGCAAAATGTAAGGGGGACCGAGAGTGCAGGGGTCAGTGTTGACATTTTAAAATCAGGTAACCTAGGTAGGTAGATAAGAAAGTGACATCCGAGTAAAGACTTGACGGAAGTTAAGGGAGAGAGATATAATTTCAAAAAGGATACAGTAGTCCATATGTTTCAGAAGGTTAAGTAAGGTAGTAGTTGAAAAGTTTCCATTTGATTTTTAGAGTCAATGTTACCTGGACAAAAGGAAGTGTGGAAGCATGGGGAGAAGGTAGAAGGTAGATTGCCTTGGTAGAATAAATGTAAGGTGAAGGACGTGAGGGAAAGCACGTGATCCCCTCTTTCTAGTGGTATAATTATGAAGGGAAAGGAAAAACAAAGTGGTATTCAGACATGCAGTTTAGTAAATATTTTGTTTAAGAAAAATCTTGTTGTATTATTAGAGGAAAGACTTGAACATAATTATAGACAAAGAGAGGGTGAAACCAGAATAGAAGAGATTAAAAATCCAGTTGGGCAAGATGGTGTGAATTTATAGGAAGAGATATCTATATACATGGGAAATGAGGGGAAGAGAATGGACTCTAATGGGTTGGCCAAAATGTTTGTTTGAATTTTTCTGTAACATACTATGTTGTTATTTGGTTGCTGAGTCATGTTGGATTCTTTGTGACCCCATGAACTATGGCATGCCAGGCTTCCCTGTCCTTTCCTATCTCCCAGAGTTTGCTCAAACTCATGTCCATTGAGTCACTAATGCCATCCAATCATCTCATCCTCTGTAAGATGGTATGGAAAACCCCAAACTAACATACTTCCCACCCAATACATGGAGAAAGATCTCTTCTGCTGGGACAAAAATGAATGAGGAAATGTTGTTCAATCACTGCTGCTGCTGCTGCTGCTAAGTAGCTTCAGTCGTGTCTGACTCTGTGCGACCCCACAGACGGCAGCCCACCAGGCTCCCCCGTCTCTGGGATTCTCCAGGCAAGAACACTGGAGTGGGTTGCCATTTCCTTCTGCAATGCATGAAAGTGAAAAGTGAAAGTGAAGTCGCTCAGTCGTGTCCGACAATCACTAAGTTGTGTCTAACTTTGCAACCCCAAGGAAATATTGAGTTGCTTGTAAATAATTCAGTGTTGAGGGGAGGCAAATGACAACTTTAGTTTTTTCTTGGAAGTAGGGAATCGATGCTGTTTGTTAAAAATGATAAAGTAGGGTAGAAGCGTGGGATGATTTCACACAGCCACTGTGGGGCAAGGAATACGATGACAAGAAAGGCAGAGCAATTTTGAAGGTACAGTTGAAGCTGGCCTCCATGAATTTTTCATACGCTTCTTCTTCCTGATTGTGCATTCTGTCTTTTCCGTCGTACGCCTTATCAGTCTAGGCATAGAGGAGGAGGAAATAGGCAGCCAAATGGATCCAGGCTTGAGGTTTTGCTTGGTACGTGTGATGAATTGATTGAGAGAATGGGAGTTAAGGGGATTGGTGAGATTGAATTTAAAACGATGCTTAGGTTGCTCAGAAAGAAGAGAGAAAATAAATAGGAGTAGACTGATGAATTAGAACCAATTGGAGAGATTAAAGGGCAGAAAAGATGGAGTGGTGTGAAGGAACTGGAGATATGAGAGGATGTGGTTCAGTGGATTTGACATCGGAAAATGGGGCAGTTTTGACTGATACAAATGCTTCAGATGAAGATGCCTAAAGCAAAGTGGAGGTGGGTAGTAAATGGAACCGAGAAGGACAAAGAACTGGGATGCAAGTCTACTGGATGGTTAGCAGTGTGAGGATCGAATTCACCCAGCACAGCTGCAGGGGTTAAGAGGGAGTCTGTGAACCTGTATGAAGTTATTGCTGACTCAGTGGAAAATTGCAATCAGTAAAAAAGAGGGAGGTGATATATGGATCACATGAGCCCTGTAGAATGAGTTCATGAGATTTAAGACATTCTGTGGGACTCAGAAAGACTGCCTGGGAAATTCACTCTCAGTGGGTATGATATGTAGATTCGGTATCTGTCCTCTCTAATAGCAAATTAAGCCTCAGTTGATCATAATCCAAACCAACCTAAAATGATCCATTAATTAGTTGGGCTTTGCTTCTTCTTCCTTTTTGGGTGAGATAAAATCGTAAGAAAATAAATTATTATTAGGGTTAATAAAAATACCAATTTATTAGTCATGTATAGTTGAGAATATATTCATGCTTGCATCCTATCTTTTCTGTAATTCTTTAAAATAGTACAGTGAGACATGATATTCACAAAAAAGGCAGAGTAATATAGCACATGGCCAGTTACCTGATATAAAGACCTAGTGCAACCATTATCAGTGGAATATAGTACATAAAGCTTCAGATATCCAATGATATATATTTGAAAAGAATGTGGTTATTTGCTCAGAAGAAATATAGGTACTTATTAAATAAATTGAAATATTTGTTCATTTTGCAATATATATCCTGTTCCTATGAAAATAAAAGAAGGAAAATTATCTAATTTTATGGAAATATTCAGTTTTCAGAATAAGCAAAACAGAAACATAATGTAATTTTGGCCAATTTCAAAACAGGAGTGGAAACTTTTATAATATGATTTTACAGCTATAATTTTCTCATTGTAACTAACTCCCTAAGTTTCTGATTATTGGCAATTAAAATAAACAGGCAGATTTTAGTTAAATGTATATTTCCACTCTCCTCTGAAGAGGATATTCAAGCTGTGGACACAGTTATGGCTTTTTAAAGGCACCAGATCAGTCTGTCTCTATGTAGGGACATTGGTTGATTATAGACATGAAAGCCATTGATAATGTTAAATAAAGCACAGTAAAAATTATTTGTGAGAAAGAATGGGGACAATTTCTTGGCTCTTATGTGCTTGCTGTATGTGAGTTTCCCAGATGCAGAAACTTTTGTCCAGCACCTATAAATGTGTAACTCAGCTTACTTACCTGATACCTGGACTCCCTCCTTTCCATTTGTCTTCTCCATTCTCTTTCTTTGTATCTTCTGGCAAATTTTCTGTTGAGTGATTATATATTGTAAAAGTCACTCAGTGATGTCAGACTTTTTACGACTCCATGGACTATTCAGTATATGGAATTCTCCAGGCCAGAATACTGGAGTGGGTAGCTTTTCCCTTCTCCAGGGGATCTTCTCAACCCAGGGATCAAACCCAGGTCTTGTGCATTGCAGGTGGATTCTTTACCAGGGAAGCCCAAGAATACTGGACTGGGTAGCCTATCCGTTCTCCAGCAGATCTTCCTGACCCAGGAATTGAACTGGGGTCACCTGCAT
Source organism: Capricornis sumatraensis (assembly GCF_032405125.1). NCBI lineage: Eukaryota > Metazoa > Chordata > Mammalia > Artiodactyla > Bovidae > Capricornis > Capricornis sumatraensis. Next base: position 103,499,621 of record NC_091075.1, on the reverse strand, counting down.
CACAGGTGAATTCTTTGCCAGCTAAGCTGACAGGGAAGCCTGGTGTCTATCATGTGCTAAGTATATGCTGGTGTTCCCAGGGGCACTAGTGGTAAAGAACCCAGTTGCCAATGCAGGAGACATAAGACATAGGTTTGATCCCTGGGTCAGGAAGATCCCCTGGAAGAGGGCATGGCAACCCACTCCAGCATTCTTGCCTGGAGAATCCCACGGACAGAAGAGCCTGACAGGCTACAACCCCCACATCTCTTCCCCCACAAAAAGAAAATTCAGTTTGTATCAACTTCTCTCAAATTTTGCAATCAAAAAAAGCAGAGAGAATCATGATTTCTAAAATATTTCAGTATTCAGATGTAAAAGCCATCATTCAAGACCAGATTGTGGTTTTAATTAGATCTAAACACAGGTCTCCAAAGTCCTTTCCCTGTTGCATATAAGAGCAGGTGCAGTGGAAAATGTCTTAAGGCAGCATTTATGTGTTGATAAAGGAAGAGCGTTCTTCCATTTGAGACTATCCCCTTCTGCCGCAGCATCCTATCTAGATGAAGCTATTATGCAGGGCAGGAATAGAGATGAAGAGGTAGAGAACGGACATTATAGACACAGTGGGGGAAGAAGAGGGATGAACTGAGAGCAGCATTGGCTTATGCACGCTACCAGGTACGGGATAGACAGCTGGTGGGAAGCTGCTTCATAGCACAAGGAGCGCAGCTTGGTGCCCGTGATGACCCGGAGGGGTGGGATGGGGGAACTGGGAGGGAGGCTCACGGGGGAGGGGAGGTATGTATACATATGGCCGATTCAAGTTGTTGTTCGGCAGAAACCAACGCAACATTGTAAAGCAATCATACTCAAATAAAACCAAAGTATATACAGACTAAAACTAAAAATGTTACATGCATTGAAGAAGAAGTCAGGAAGAGTGAGACATGTTATAGACTGAAAACCTCGATATCAAATTCCGTTCATGTTCTTCATTCACTGACACCAAGAAATGCATTTTGAAAAACTATACGTTAAAAAAGCAGGTGCACTAATTTTTCTAATTTTTTAAACTGGGAAGTAGTGATAGTCCCAGGCGAAACCAAACCAGAACACCTTCTCACCCACTTCCATCCTCTATCCTATTCAGGCTTCCATCTTAGTCGGGTTTTTTTTTTTTTTTTTAATGTAATGAGAGTCTCTTTATCATTGTTTATCTTCAGAAAATAGGATTTCAAAAATACATTACTCTGATTAACATATTAATTATATTAATTAAGCAGATTGGTCGACTCAGTGATATCACTCATGTATTGCATCCTTGTAGAGGAGCTGTATTTTTGTATGTTAGTTTATCTTCTTTTGAAAAATAAGCATTATTTTAAGCATTTTGATACTTTGGGGAAAATATTTTATTTTTTTAATTTTATGTTTATTGTAAAGTTTTTTTAAAAAAGATGTTTACTTAACATTGAGAATTGTAGATTGCTGTCTTTGCTCAGTGATTTGAAGAACTAGAATCTTTTTTAGACTTTGAGCAATTATTTGTTGTGATGGGTAACTCCTTCACTTCTAGGGGTTGCTCCCTGAAGTTTTACTTCAGTGAGAAAATTATTGGTCAGTTGGTTGAAAACAACACTTTAACTGCATGATTGAGCTTACTTCTTCCCAGCTATGATTTCAACAGTTACAGCATTGGTCACAGAGGAAAAATAATAGTTTCCTCCAACAGTCAATCTGTCATGTCCCCTGGCTGTGTTGTGGCTCATGACTGCTGGTGAAATTAATCAGCTTGGCTCTTTGAAAACATGTTTCCTGGACACTAGTACATCGTTAAGGCCCCAGGAAGCTTGTCCATGACTTGTTTACAGCAGTGACTGCATTTCCAGAAATTGTGTAATTGACTATTTATTCTTTCTTTGCTACTTTCTCTATTCCATAACAAGGAAATTTAAAGACAGGGGATGTCAAATGACTCCCCTATAAAATTTAGACTTAATCTAATTAAAATTTAAGAAATCAACTTGATTCTTTACTTCAAAATTGGGTAAATATTGCCTCTTTCTAATTTTTTTTCACCCTGAAAGTCTCTAGGCTTTCAGTCGGTTTTAACAGCAGAAACATGGTTCACTAGGAATAACAGCTATTTTTATGATACACTTATCTTGAGACTGTATAATCTCCTTCTGCTAACGTTGTTTAAAATAGAACATAGAATAGAGCTCGTCTGTCTGAGATCTTTTAAAACCTCTGATGAGAATACTTAAGATGACCACAAGTACAGTACAAGGATTGCTAGGAAATCAGTCGTTTGCCTCTGTGATTGAGTGAGTGAGCGTAGTCCTTCAGTCATGTCCGACTCTTTGTGACCCCATGGGTTGTAGCCTCCAGGCTCCTCTGTCCTTGGGATTTTCCAGGCAAGCATACTGGAGTGGGTTGCTATTTCCTTCTCCAGGGGATCTTCCCGATGCAGGGATTGAACCCTGGTCTCCTGCATTACAGGCAGATTCTATACTATCTGAGTCACCAGGGAAGCCTCTGTGATTATTGGACAGAAATGTTTATTTCAAAGCTCTGTAGGATAGACAAACAAATATATTTAACTAATGGCCACAGCTCCATGGCTCTGACAAATTCCTTGCAGAAAGTCTGTAAAGATCGTCATTCCTGTGAGCATAACTGGATAATTTACTACATGCTTCTGTGTGCTCAGTCATGTCTGACTCTTTGTGACTCCATGGGCTTTAACCTGCCAGGCTCTTCCGTCAGTGGGATTCTCCAGGCAAGAATACTGGAGTGTGTTGCTATTTCCTCCTCCAGGGTATCTTCCCAACCCAGGGATTGAACACAAGTCTCCTGTGGTGCCAGGGTCCAGCCCCTGCAGGATCCAGGGAAACCCGAAGGAGAAACGGCTTCGGTGATTGTGATTGATTTAGAGAGAGAGATAAGGAAAGAATGTTGAAGATACGAAAATAGAGGAGAGAAAGAGGCTGATATTCCTTGGTTTACATAGAAAGCCAATAAAACTCTGAGACAAGAAGTTTGCCCTGTTCATGGAGGCCACAGGTGCCCTCCCAGTCTCCCGAGGGAATGAACATACAGAACGTCTTTCCGTTCAGGTCTTAGAAACCTGGGCAGATAAGTGAACACAGGGAGCCTCTATGCTCCAAGGGATCAGCCTGAAAAAGAGAGGGAGAGGGAGAGAAAGAGAGAGAGAGAGAAAGAAAGATAGAAGAAAAAACATGGGGTGACCAAGCTGTTTTGATGAGCGAGGCCCAAAAGCTTTATTTTTCAAAAGGTACTTTTATACCTTGCCTTATACATAGAGGGAAATGAAAGATGCAAGGTCATACAGAGTCAGCCCAGACATTCCAGCAGTTTTGCCCTTATCGAAACCAGGATTTTTTCTGCATACCTTTCCCACAAATGATGTTGTGTACAGTATCTTCTGGCCTTGGAGGCCTGTGAACATTTTACGACCGTCTTTTGATAAAGGCTGCTCAACCATAAAACTTATTTACCCTCAAAGTGTTTTTTCTTCATATTTCTAATCTATGTCAGCCTCAGAAAATGCCAAACAGAGTTACATTTTTCACAGAGCAAAGGTGCAGTGAGTTACAAGAAAGAACCAATTAGCTCAAAGATCTAATGTGGTTAATTTCAAGGCTACACTTGTTTTTCTTACATTCTCACTGTGTTAACTAATGCATTCCCAGGGGCACAGTGGATAAGAGATATGGGAACTTAGCAACAAGCATTGGCCCAATAATGAAATCCTACATTAGCACTACTCTAATAACTTTTAACTCTTTCAAAGGCTCTATGTTTTAGGCTTTCCGTGCCTCTCACAGTTGGGAGGCTGTAAATAATCACATGCATAGCTGTAAGAGTCTGGATATACCTGCCGAGCAAGCTAGAATGCTAACAGAGGGGGTTTGATTTGAAATATTCCTCTCATGTCCAGGAGGCTTATTAGCTATAGCCCTAAGTTGATTTTTTCCAGAGAAAGGTGGTCAGGGTTAGCCCCCTGTTAATGTCAGAGGAGTTGGTGAAAGTCATGAAATAGTAAAACAGACAGATTCTGGTTTTGGGGTAGATGCTTGAGGAAGCCTAGAGAGCCCGTTGAGTCCTGAAGCCTTGCCTAACAGTTCTCTTCCACGTGACCCTGTCATGGGGGTGATCTCCTGTGGCGGCTCCCGGCACTGCGGCTCCTGCATTGCAGGCGGATTCTTCACCTGCTGAGCCATGGAGGAAGCCCACAGTTTTACCATGGAAAGACCTTAAAAGGTCAGTTAGCCAATCTTCCCACTTTTGGATAAAGACAAATGATAAGAAATAGTCAAAGGTACTATTCTTCGCTGCCCTACTTTTGTGCATGTGTTCTGACCTCACTTCATGTGATTTCCTCCTTTTTAGACATGAAGCTTTTTTTAGTATAGTCACTTAATATCCCTATTTAACATTCCCATTAGGGTTCAATGATGTGTAGGCTATACAGTCAGGAGTGAGTTTGTTAAGGCTTCATTGTATAATCATAATGTTTTCTCAGATTATTCCCTCAGGTATAAACCTCTTGGCTGAATTTGTCTTTAGAGTGCCTACTTGGTCAAGAAATCTCTCTTAAAAATATCTGAAAAGACTCTTTAGTGTGGGATTCAGTGTCAATGATTTGTTGGCATTGGTCAAACCCACTATACGGCCAAAAAGCTGTATCCCACCATACTGATCAATGAGTTCCTGCGTTTGCAGGCTGACCTGGTTCAGACTGACCTGCAGTCCTTTCCAATCCTTTTTCTCTCTTGCTTTCATCTTTCACTATAGAGGCTGGAAAAGGTTTCTAAAAAATTCTCTCTCCCGCCTCTTTTGCTAAAAGGGGCCACCCCTGGGACACAGTTCTGCCCAAGTGGAAGTCTGCTAAGACTGTGTCTCAGAAAATGTCACTTTCTAAGTTAACAGGGACTGACTTGGCGAGTCTGGTCCTCCACTGCTTGTTTTAGCAGCTAACAAGGATGAGCCTAGAGTTACAGCAACCATCTTGGGATGGTTCCATTCCACCCAGCACAGGGGAATCACAGAAACAAGGGTGTTACATAACTGAGCTTCTAGATCAATGCCAGCAACCACCTACCTCCAGATGGCTTTTTAAGTGACAAAAATAAATTTCTATTTAATTTCAGCTACTGTTTCATTATATGTACCTGAAAGCATACGGTATATGTATACATACATATATATATAATGTATAAATATAACAAAGTTCTGGGTTTCTATCAATCAGTTTATCTTCACTAGGGATCTGATAAGAAGCTGGAGGTTGAAATGGCAAAGAGATTTTTCTTGGACCCAGTCAGATTTCTTCTCTTTTGTTATTTTTGTTTGCTGACTCAAATTAGTGTCATAATTGCCTGTGCTAAATTCTACTTTTTAAAACAATTTCAGAACATTCTAAGTCTTTCAGAATTAATTCAAAATTTAGATTTTGAACAGAATCTTTACTGACAGCATTTCTGTCTCCTCACCATTGTGATACCGAAATTTATGATTTGTTCTTTGAAATATTTAATAAGATTGACAATTCAGCTGCTCTTTCATCTAAAAATAATGGCGTTGCTGCTTGGGGGGGCGTCACTAGTCTGCTTCACTGTTGCCTCTCACTGTGAGAGAGAGTGAATCTTCCCAGTTGACCCCAAATTACATTGAATGGAGATCTCAACCTAGATAGGAAAGAAGAGTTGCTTGGTGGGGTCATGCACTCTATGAAATTTCCTCTGTGGTACCATCAGAAATATTTTCTGGCTACAGCCACTTGAGATTTTATTATTTAACCATTTCCTGTGGACTTAGTTCTAAAGCTACATTTGAATAAAAATCTGCAGTGCTTATTATGCATTTATTAGGTGCCCAGTAAAAATATAGTATTTATATGCTAAGTGACAAATTGAGATTAAAAGAAACTTTATTGATTTCTCTTGTTTGACTCTCTTGACTCATTTAGAATACAGTTTGTATATAAGTTAAGGTTGTGAGTCAGCTTTACAGGAAGAAGTTAGCAAATTAACATTGTAATTGAAATAGCCAGAAAATTTCAAAGAATACATCAAAACTAATTGTGGAAGAAAAGTTTAGGAAAATTAATAAAGTAACATGTTTAGTTCAGTTCAGTCGCTCAGTCATGTCTGACTTTTCAACCCATGAATCGCAGCACGCCAGGCCTCCCTGTCCATCACCAACTCCTGCAGTTCACTCAAACTCACGTCCATCGAGTTAGTGATGCCATCCAGCCATCTCATCCTCGGTCGTCCCCTTCTCCTCCTGCCCCCAATCCCTCCCAGCATCAGAGTCTTTTCCAATGAGTCAACTCTTCTCATGAGGTGGCCAAAGTACTGGAGTTTCAGCTTTAGCATCTTTCCTTCCAAAGAACACCCAGGGCTGATCTCTTTCAGAATGGACTGGTTGGATCTCCTTGCAGTCCAAGGGACTCTCAAGAGTCTTCTCCTTCACCACAGTTCAAAAGCATCAATTCTTCGGCACTCAGCTTTCTTCAGAGTTCAACTCTCACATCCATACCTGACCACTGGAAAAACCATAGCCTTGACTAGACGGACCTTTGTTGGCAAAGTAATGTCTCTGCTTTTCTATATGCTATCTAGGTTGGTCATAACTTTCCTTCCAAGGAGTAAGTATCTTTTAATTTCATGGCTGCAGTCACCATCTGCAATGATTTTTGAGCCCCCCCAAAATAACATGAAGCACTAACAAATTATGATTTTCAAGAAAGTAATACCAGAGATTTACAAATCACTATTAGCGTCTCACAAATGCCGTACTGGTAATTAAATACATCTCTTGAGCTTTTTGCGTCTGGTCTTGGATGGAGGACTAGAAAAGCCAGAGAAACACAGCTTTGACTTTTTTGTTGTTGTTCAGTCACTTGGTCATGTCTTACTATTTGTGACCCCGTGGACTGCAGCGTGCCAGCCTTCCCTGTCCTTCACTATTTCCCGGACATTGCTCAAACTCATGTCCATTGAGTCAATGATACCATCCAAACACCTCATCCTCTGTCTCCCAATTCTGTTCTTGCCCTTAATCTTTCTCAGCATTAGGGTCTTTCCCAATGAGTCAGCTCTTCACATCAGGTGGCCAAAGTATTGGAGCTTAACCCTTTGTTTGGCTGTATTAATTCAACTGAGGGTAATGCAGCTTAAGTGAAGGAAAGTAAAGTATGAGAATAAAAAACCAGAAAGACCTTTGAGACTAAGCCAGGGCTGGAGCCCTAGAACTTGGCCCTTTTCTTACTTTTTTGAAGCACAACATCACTTGGAACTTTCTGCCATTCTCAAACCTTCCCAGCACTTGTAGTCATAGGCTTCTGATCAGATGCTTCCCCTAGAAGTCCTTTTCTCTGCTGTAAAACTCCTAGTCAAGGATAAAATGTTAAGCCTTCTGCAAAACATTCATAAAGACTTCAAAACATTTTGATTTCTATCCTGTATGCTCTCAGGGCACCTGCACAGCTTGTGTACACACGCAGAGTTTATATATTCTAACACCATCACATATTATGGTAATTTGTTGATTTATATGCCTTTCTCCCTTCCTAGACATTAATTCTGTGAGAGTAGGAGCTGTGACTCATTTATCTCCCTAAACCAGGACCTCACAATGCCTGAGACAGAGTAAGTGTGCAATAAATCTTTGTCAAGTTGATGAGTGTCCTAGAAAGGGAATGACTCAGCAGTAAGTTCAGTGGCGGTAACATAAATGTTGCATTACCACAGGTCTCAGGATCAGGGTAGGGGGAAAATCAGTTCAGATTAAATAATGATTTTTAGCAATTTAGAACTTGTGCATGCATACTTAGTCACTCAGTTGTGTCTGACTCTTTGCGGCCCCATGGACTGTAGCCAACCAGGCTCCGCTGTCAATGGGATTTCTCAGGTAAGAATACTGGAATGGGTTGCCATTTCCTCCTCCAGGGGATCTTCCTGACTTAGGGATAAAAATCCTGTGTCTTCTGTATTGTAAGCAGATTCTTTATCTGCTGAACCATCAAGGGAGCCCCTAGAATTTGTTTATAAGGTGCTTAATCATGCCAATATTTATCAGCTACCTTCAGGTGTAAGGAAGAGACATCTTGATTCAAGTTGGCTCAGACAATAAGGGAACTTGTTGTCCAAACAAAAGAAAGTACTGAGACAGAGCAGGCTGAGAGTGGAATGAAATCAGGACTCCAGCTTCATGACTTCAGGATTCTTTTGGCTCCTCCTCCTTCCTTCCTGTGGGCTTTGACCTCAGACTGGCTTTCTTCATCATTGGCAGGTGGCTGCCAGCAGTATGGGCAGTAACACACATTCTTTTCTGGAGTAGACCTCCCTTCTTATCACAGAGCAAATACTCCTCCCTTTAGGCTGATTGGTTCCTCTTAAAGTGAAAGAAAATCAAGTTGCTCAGATGTGTCCGACTCTTTGTGACCCCATGGACTGCAGCCTACCAGGCTCCTCTGTCCATGGGATTTTCCAGGCAAGAGTACTGGAGTGGGTTGCCATTGTCTTCTCCAGGGGATCTTCTCAACTCAGGGATTGAACCCGGGTCTCCTGCATTGCAGGCAGACACTTTACCATCTGAGCCACCAGGGAAGTTCTTAAGTTCCACTTAAGTTGTGGATTAGCCCTGACTATTATGATATTATGATTGCAGTGTAGCCCTGGTTTCTTTAAAAATATTTTCTGTAATTCATTTGCATATAGGATTATTTTAGTAGGTAGCATCAGGGCCTCAGTAGAAGGCCTTGTCCTGTGAAATATTCTCTAGCACATCTACTCCCATACTTAATATTCACAGTATTTGAACGAAGCAAAGATGAGATGCTTTCCACGGTGGGATGGAAGCTGGTTTGGGAAGCAGTCTCTAGGAAGACTCAGCCAATGACTCTTCTCACCTGCCAATCGGATGTGTTCAGATGGGAGTCTTAGTAAGGGACATGGTCACTAACGCCACCTGACAGGTTCCTGAGAAAAAGAGTGAGGACTTCCTTTCTGCAAACTGCTCTATGGTATGAAAGAGGTACTAAATGGGATGCATTTAGCTCCTGTGAAAAGTAACTCTGGCAGTGAGAGAAGGTGAATTCTCACCAGCTAATTAAGGTCATTTTGTGAATACCATGTCACTTCCTGGAAATATATTGGTTGGCCCAAAAGTTTGTTGGGGTTTTTCCATGAAATGTTACAAAACACCCAAATGAACGTTGGGGCCAACCCTATAGTAAATATGGAGAAGGGTGTGGCACCCCACTCCAGTATTCTTGCCTGGAGAATCCTGTGGATGGAGGAGCCTGGTGGGCTGCTGTCCATGGGGTCACACAGAGTTGGACACGACTGAAGCGACTTAGCGTTAGCATTATGATTGACAAGGAAAGCCATTTAATGAACCCAGGTGGCACTAGTGGTAAAGAACCCACCTGCCAGTGCAGGAGAAATAAGAGACACAGGTTCCATCCCTGGGTCAGGAAGAGCCCGTGGAGGAGGTGATGGCAACCTACTCCAGTATCCTTGCCTGGAGAATCCCATGGACAGAGGAGCCTGGTGGGCTACAGTCCATGGGGTCACAAAGAGTTGGACATGACTGAAGTGACTTGAATTCATGCAATATAGTTGGAATGACTGTGATTGGCTTACTAGTCTGGAGACTCTCTTGAAATTGTAGGAAATTAACTTCCCCCAACCAAGCAGGCTGAGCGTGGGAAGGTGTGAAGGCTAAGAGCACAGACAGCCCCACTGCCTGCATTCAGATTTCCGCCTCTTCTGCTTACCTGCTCTGTGAATTAGCACAAGCTAACTCTAACTCAGATTCTTCATTTTTAGTAGGAGTGACAACAGTACTTACTTCATAAAGTTACCCTGAGGTTTAGTGTGTCATTAGATGTAAATTATTAAGAAACAGAGAAGGCACTACTGAAGTGTTAGCTCTCACTTTTTGATTATTTAACCAAAATTGGTGTTATGTTAAAAAGGTGAAAGCAATGGATAGATTCTATATAGGCAAGCGGCAATGGTCATTACGTAAGTTTTTGTTTTCCTTATCAAGTTAGCTGTTGGGCCAGTGTGTGTTCTGTAATTTATTGTTTAGAGCCATGTACACAGTTATACTAAGAAAATCAGTGTCTTCAAAGCAACTCGAATATAAGATGTAAAAAGAACTCTTACAGGGACTTCCCTGGTGGTCCAGTGGTTAAGAATCCACCTTGCAGTGCAGGGGACTCAAATTCGATCCCTGGTCAGGCAACAAAGATCCCACAAGTCACAGAGCAATTAAGCTTGTGAACCACAACTACTGAACCTACACACGACAACTAAAAAGTCCCTGTGCTGCAACAAAAGATCCCAAATGATGCAACAAAGATTCCATGTGCTTCAACTAAGACCTGATGCAGCCAAATAAATTAAAAAAAATATTAAAGAGCTCTTACAGTTAGTATTATGTCATACACACAGGATTGAAAGAGATAGGTTACGCAAGCAATTGGATATCCTAAGAAGAGATTGTGTCAGTGTCCAAGGATTAGGGAGTCTTCTAGAGTTTCCCAAATTTCAGTGTTAAGTTTGACAAGAAAATTTCTTAGGCTCAAAGAGACCACATGATGCCATTCAAAATAGAAAAGCCAGGGACACTTAGGCTCAGCCCTTTGATTATCCCTCTGAAAGTTACCTTTTAAACTGGTTGCTGTCATTTTATTGCTCTCCAACACGTCCTCTGGGAACCACAAAATGCACATATGCACTCTGTATGGTACTTGATAGTCCCTTCCGGATGTTCGCAGGAAGTGTCATAAGCCACATTATGGTTCTTACAGGACGCTGTGTTTATTAGAGTTGCTTCTAAGCTGGCACTTCACTTATTAATGCTGAAAGGTGTTATTAAGGACTATTGTGAATTCAACCACTAGAAATGACCTTTTGTTTGATGCATATTAAAGAGAAGCATAAGATCCAGTAAGTATTCAGTTCAGTTCAGTCGCTCAGTCGTGTCCGACTCTTTGCAACCCCATGAATTGCAGCACGCCAGGCCTCCCTGTCCATCACCATCTCCCGGAGTTCACTCAGACTCATGTCCATCGAGTCAGTGATGCCATCCAGCCATCTCATCCTCGGTTGTCCCCTTGTCCTCCTGCCCCCAATCCCTCCCAGCATCAGAGTCTTTTCCAATGAGTCAACTCTTCGCATGAGGTGGCCAGAGTACTGGAGCTTCAGCTTTAACATCATTCCTTCCAAAGAAATCCCAGGGTTGATCTCCTTCAGAATGGACTGGTTGGATCTCCTTGCAGTCCAAGGGACTCTCAAGAGTCTTCTCCAACACCACACTTCAAAAGCATAAATTCTTCGGCGCTCAGTCTTCTTCACAGTCCAACTCTCACATCCATACATGACCGCAGGAAAAACCATAGCCTTGACTAGACGGACCTTAGTCAGCAAAGTAATGTCTCTGCTTTTGAATATACTATCTAGGTTGGTCATAACTTTCCTTCCAAGGAGTAAGTGTCTTTTAATTTCATGGCTGCAATCACCATCTGCAGTGATTTTGGAGCCCAAAAAAATAAAGTCTGATGCTGTTTCTACTGTTTCCCCATCTATTTCCCATGAAGTGATGGGACCAGATGCCATGATCTTCGTTTTCTGAATGTTGAGCTTTAAGCCAGCTTTTTCACTCTCTTCTTTCACTTTTATCAAGAGGCTTTTTAGCTCCTCTTCACTTTCTGCCATAAGGGTGGTGTCATCTGCATATCTGAGGTTATTGATATTTCTCCCGGCAATCTTGATTCCAGCTTGTGTTTCTTCCAACCCAGCATTTCTCATGACGTACTCTGCAAAAAAGTTAAATAAGCAGGGTGACAACATACAGCCTTGACGTCCTCCTTTTCCTATTTGGAACCAGTCTGTTGTTCCATGTCCAGTTCTAACTGTTGCTTCCTGACCTGCATATAGGTTTGTCAAGAGGCAGGTCAGGTGGTCTGGTATTCCCATCTCTTTCAGAATTTTCCAGTTGATTGGGATGAAATTGCAGGTGTCTCAAATATAAGAAGCTTTACCTTTTGCATAACCCTTGTTGCAGTGTCTTCTCTGATTTCATGTTGTCATTCATTAAACATGATTCTACGTGGATGTGTTGTAGTGTCACAGATTATTAAGATGCACAAAACGGTTGGCATTATTTTTCTAAATGTTTTTAAAAAGTATGTAATACTTCTCTTTTTCATACAGATTTTCTCCCCTAAGCTTTATGCTTCTTTAGTTGTAATGTAAGAATTATAAAGAACACCTGGAAAAGTGTGTATCTGTGTAGCACTGTGGATGTGCTAGTATAGGTCTCTACTTGTGTGACTTTAAGAAATATAGCTGTGTTGGGTCTTAGTTGTGTCACGTGGAATCTTTGTTGTAGCACACTGGCTCAGTAGTTGCAGAGTGTAAGGTTAGTTGTCCTACGGCATGGCACGTGCATATTAGTTCCCTGACCAGGGATGGAACCTGCATCCCCTGCACTGGAAAGTGGATTCTTAACCTCTAGACCACCAGGGAAGTCCACACTTATGTGACTCTTAAATACGTGCTTCCATTTGGTCTTCTTCTTTGCACTCCAGCATTAATCAGGAAACGAATATTTATTGAATTGCCACTACCTGCCAGGTAGTGTTCCCTGTATAGTGGTGAATCAAAAGTCACACCTGCCGTTGTGAAACTCACTGCATTCTCGTGGGTTCAGGAGGAGGTTAGGCTTACAGGGGAGGACAGACAGTAAACAAGCCAAGAAAGAAACTGTAAGTTTGCAAAGAACAGGGCCATGTGAGCAAAGCAGGAAACAGGGATTCAGAGTACTAGGGCTGGCAGATAATCACTTCATTACCTAGGTGATCAGGGAAGATGTCAGTGGGCATGTGATGTTTGAACCAAGACTGGAAGCACCCCAAGGCAGGAGATACAAGAGAGTTTCAGATGGAGCGAAGAATGTGTGCAAAGGTCCTGAGGTGGGAGTGTGCCTAAGGTATCTGGGGAGCTACCAAGAGTGTCTGGAGTGGAACAGGTGAGGTAAGGAAGAGTAGAGAACAAGCTTAGGGACTCTGAGGGTGCCAGACTGTCTACCCTGATAGAGAGGATTTGGGATTTGACTCTGAATGCATTTGGAGTCATTTGGGGTTTTGACCAGGGAAGAAAGCATGGTTTCTCTGGTGACTGTGTATTGAATAGACCAAATGTGCATGCTAAGTTGCTTCAGTCGTGTCCAACTCTTTGCAGTCCAGGCTTCTCTGTCCATGGGATTCTCCAGGCAAGAATACTGCAGTGGGTTGCCATGCCATCCCCAGAGGATCTTCCAACTCAGAGATCAAACGTGTGTCTCCTGCACTAGTGGGCAGATTCTTTATGACTGAGCCACCTGGGAAGCCTGAGGTTATGCAGAGCGTTAAAGTATTTTAAAAAATACACATCAGATCACATCACTCTTCTGCTTTAAATTCCTCTGTGTTTCATTTTGTGATATGAACTTTCTACCTTGGCAGTTGACCTTGATGGCTACTCCATTTCTTCCAAGGGATTCTTGCCCACAGTAGTAAATATAATGGTCATCTGAATTTAATTCACCCATTCCAGTCCATTTTAGTTCACTGATTCATAAAATGTCAATCTTTTCTCTTGCCATCTCCTGTTTGACCACTTCCAGTTTACCTTGATTCATGGACCTAGCATTCCAGGTTCCTATGCAATATTTCTCTTTATAGCATCAGACTTTGCTTCTATCACCAGTCACATCCACAACTGGGTGTCGTTTTTGCTTTGGCTCCATCTCTTCCTTCTTTCTGGAGTTATTTCTCCACTGCTCTCCAATAGCATATTGGACACCTACTGACCTGGGGAGTTCATCTTTCAGTGTCCTATCTTTTTGCCTTTTCATACTGTTCATGGGGTTCTCAAGGCATGAATACTGAAGTGGGTTGCCATTCCCTTCTCCAGTGGAGCACGTTTTATCAGAACTCTCCACCATGACCTGTTCATCTTAGGTGGCCCTACGCAGCATGACTCATAGTTTCAATGAGTTAGACAAGGCTGTGGTCCATGTGATCAGATTGGTTAGTTTCCTGTGCTTGTGGTTTTCAGTCTGTCTGCCCTCTGATGGAGAAGGTTAAGACCCTTATGGCAGAAAGCGAAGAATAACTAAAGAGCCTCTTGTTGAAAGTAAAAGAGGAGAGTGAAAAAGTTGGCTTAAAACTCAACATTAAAAAGATTAAGATCATGGCATCTGGTCCCATCACTTCATGGCAAATAGATGGTGAAACAGTGGAAACAATGACAGACTTTATTTTTTTGGGCTCCAAAATCACTGCAGATGGTGACTGCAGCCATGAAATTAAAAGAGACTTGCTCTTTGAAAGAAAAGTTATGACCAACATAGACAGCATATTAAAAAGCAGAGACATTACTTTGTCAACAAAGGTCCATCTAGTCAAAGCTATGGTTTTTCCAGCACTCATGTATGGACGTGAGAGTTGGACTATAAAGAAAGCTGAGTGCCGAAGAATTGATGCTTTTGAACTGTGGTGTTGGAGAAGACTCTTGAGAGTCCCTTGGACTGCAAGGAAATCCAACCTAAAGGAAATCAGTCCTGAATATTCATTGGAAGGACTGATGCTGAAACTGAAACTCCAATCCTTTGGCCACCTGATTCGAAGAACTGTCTCATTTGAAAAGACCCTGATGCTGGGAAAGATTGAAGGCAGGAGGAGAAGGGGACGACAGAGGATGAGATGTTTGGATGGCATCACCGACTCAATGGACATGAGTTTGAGTAAACTCTGGGAGTTGATAATGGACAGGGAGGCCTGGTGTGCTGCGGTCCATGGGGTCACAAAGAGTCAGACACGACTGAACAACTGAACTGAACTGACGACCTTGGCAGTATTAATCACATTATAATCTGACCTACGTTTCTATCTGTCCTTATCAAAGGCCTCAAGACTTGACTCCCTTTTCCAGGCGTATTCTTTTCTCTCTTTTCCAGTTGGCTCACATCTACTCATCTTTCAGGACATGTGGTAAACTGAATAATGTCCTCTCACTCCAAATATCTACATCCAGATTTCCAGAACTCATGACGATGATACCTTACATAGTAAAACACTTTGCAGGTGTGATTGAATTTAGACTCTTGCCATCAGGCTGTTACCCTGTATTACTCAGGTGGACTCAGTGTAACCACAAGAGTCCCTATGAATTGGGGAGGAGGGTCAGAGTCAGGAGAAAGAGATTTGGTAACTGAAGCAGAGATCAGAAGGAGAGAGATTTGAAAGTCCTACATTGCTATTGACTTTGAAGATGCAGGAAGGTGGTCACGATCCAAGGAGTGTAGGAGGCCCTGGAAGCTGGTCAAGGCAGCTGATGCTCCCTCAGAGCCTCCAAGGGGAGCTATCTCAGCCAACACCTTGACTTTTCCTGGGGGAACTGACTGTGGACTTGACCTCCGGGAACTGTTGTTCAGTTGCTCAGTCGTGTTCGACTCTTTTCAACCCTGTGGAGTGCAGCACACCAGCCTTCCCTGTCTTTCACTGTCTCCTGGAGATTGCTCAAACTCTTGTCCATTAAGTTGATGATGCCATCCAACCATCTCATCCTCTGTTGCCCCCTTTCCTCCTGCCCCCAATCTTTCCCAGCATCAGGGTCTTTTCCAATGAGTTGCTTCTTTGCGTCAGATGGCCAAAGTATTGGAGCTTCAGCATCAGTCCTTACAGTGAATACTCAGGGTTGATTTCCTTTAGAATTGACTGGTTTGATCTCCTTGCTGTTCAAGGGACTTTCAAGAGCCTTTTCTAGTACCACAACTCAAAAGCATCAGTTCTTCAACACTCAGCCTTCTTTGTGGTCCAACTCTCACATCCGTACATGACTACTGGAAAAACCATAGCTTTGACCACAAAGACTTTTGTAGGCAAAATAATGCCTCTGCTTTTTAGTACGCTGTCTATATTTGTCATAGCTTTTCTTCCAAGGAGCACGCATCTTTTAATTTCATAGCTGCAGTCACTGCCCACAGTGATTTTGGAGCCCAAGAAAATAAAATCTGTCACTATTTACATTTTTTTCCCCTATTTATTTGCCATGACATGATGGGACTGGATGCCATGGTCTTTGTTTTTTGAATGTTGAGTTTTAAGCCAGATTTTTCACTCTCCTCTTTCACCTTCATCAAGAGGCTGTTTAGATCCTCTTTGTTTTCTGCCATTAGGGTGGTGTCATCCACATATCAGAGGTTATTGATATTTCTGCCAGCAGTCTTTAAGGTATTATGCTTGTAATAATTTGTTGCAGCAGCAGTGGGAAATTAATAGGGGACATAAATCTCTCTCTCTCTCTTTTTTGTAGTGAAACAAGGAGGGAAAAGAGTACACTACATATGACTAGACACGCAGGTGCTCTCAGAGAGAGAGTTACATATTCATAGCAGTTTGAATCACCTATGTGGGGCATTTCTTCTGGGATTCCTTTGGCCAGTCAGTTTGATTTGGCTTATTCTAAGTCTGCGTTGGGCTTATCTCAGGATCCTCCCATGTGCAGGCATGCATTGCTCAGCCAAGATGGATTCCAGTGAAGAGGCCTATGGGTAGCTTTGGCATCACTCCCCTTTTGACCTTCAAGGAGCTTTCTAGTCAAGAAGGTCTCCCTGACTTTGAGAATGAGAAATATGTGGTCTCTTTGCTGGCCAGGGCCCAGCCTCCTCTCTCAGTTGTCCTCCTGTTGATATTTCGGAGTTTCTGTCCTCAGAGAATGAACTCCAGGGCTCACCTGGGGTGGGAGGGGCATCTTCTCTTTCTGAAACTTGTCCTCAGCACTGTTCACCTCCAGCCCTGCTGACTCAGGTGCTGGAGTCCAGCAGCTCCTCGTCTACTCAGCTATCAGCACTTTGCTCACAGCTTTGCAACTGTTTACTTGTCTGTCTTTCTCTAGACTGTGAAAGATGCTTGAGGGAAGTGGTTTTTGTTTTTGTTTTTTTAATCTCATTTATCTTTATATTTTCAGTACAAATCACTGGACTTGGCAAATAGTGGATATTCAATAAAAGATGAGTGACTTTCCACTACTATGTGATATATGTCAATTAGCACTAACAGAGAGTAGAAATGCATCTTACTACATTTTAATGAAATATAACAAGTATATTGAGAAGTGTACAGAGCCCAAGTGTGCAGTATGATGGATTTTCATGAGGTGAACACATCCACATCATTAGCCAGATCAAGAAATGAAACATTGTGGGCACCCAGGAGCCCTCCTTGTGTCCCACCCCTGTCCTGACCTCTAATACCAGGGAGTCTGTGCAAACAAAACATATTTTTGATAGGAATTAGGAATATTGAATTTCAAAATGAATTTCCCTTTTGATCAAGTAAGGGTGATCAACAGAAATGTTTGAGACTCAGATAAAAATCTTTGCTTCTAAGGCCTCAGTTTCTTCATCTAGAAAGCAAGGAGGTGCCCAGTAATCTCAGTTCATTTCTGTGTGCGAGTCTAAGAATTGGTTTCTGTGATGTCTGGGTGAATTTAATAATGCAGGAAAATTGGATTTTATCATTAAAGCTTGTATGTTATTAAATTATAGGAGTAATATGATATAATCCAGATTCTTTACCTGGAAAATGAATGTAGCACCAGAGTAGAGGAGCATTGACTTGTTATGATTTTTATTTTTCTTGATTCCTCTCTTTCCTCCTAATCTGCTGTTGCATGCTTTCAGTAAATGCATGAAGGCATATGCCTACTTTATTAAGTAAATAAGATGGTTAAAATTTTTCTTACAAAGACATGGACTTCCTGAAAAGGTCTTAGAGATTGCTGATTTCAGTCTAATATTATAACTTCCCCCTTAATGTACAGGACAGTGTTTCTAGAGTATTATAAACTTTGAGAGCTAGAGGATTAACTCTGGGGTCAGTGAGTAAAAATCCATGTTAATAAGGAAACTGACAATGATGATATTAAATAGAAAAGTTGATTTGTTCAATTGTTTAGAAAAGAAAACAAATTCTCTTTACTTGTTAATAGATTTGTCAGAGGATCACTCATTTATTTTACTAAAGTGTTTCGTGTTGAAGATTTGGGCTAGGTATTCATGGTTTAAATGAAAGTAGTCAAGATACTATTTTAAAGAAAATGAAAGTGAAAACCAAATATCTAACAAGGACATAAAAAGAAAATGGTTCTTATTTTGTAAGTAGCATTATAATTTATATCAAATTCAACTCAGAATTTTGAATATAACCTATCCTGAATTTTGGAATATATTTTTGTAAGAATATTATTGTCTATTACTCAAAGGATGATAGAAAAAGTACTATTTATTGAACAAATAATATATATCAGAATTTTTACATTAATTTCTTATTTTTATGACTCCATATGTCAACCCTGAAACAGAGATACTATTTTTCCCATTTTATGTATAAGTTAATGGAAGCACTGAAAGATCAAATTCAAGGTCACATAGTTAGTTCACTGTGAGTCCTGCATTTTAGTGCAGAGACACTGACTCTATAGTTTCATTTTTTAAAATTTTCTTCATGCTAGGCAGCTTCACTCTGATACATATTATGATTGAGAAGACAGTCATTTTACATATGATTCTTGGTTTTAAAGGAAAAGCCTTGGCCTATTATCTTTTTTCCTCTTCTTTCATCTAAAATCAGTGTCACCTAGAATGTGTAACTTGGAAAGCACACAACCTTGGGAAACACAATACTGTATCCTGGGCTTCTGAGCATCTCTTCTTGGTTCTTGCAATGACTGCCACAAGGATGGGTAGGTTAAGAAAACCTGATCAAAGTGAAATGGTCAGAAAAATCTGTGGTTGCTTTAGAAGGTGCCTAGGGTAGAGAGGTGCTAAACCAAAGGGGTGGGAAATAGTTCTTTCCAGCCTGCTGTACAAGGTGGTACCTTTCCACTTTTTTTCAGACTCAGGGGGTAAGGATAGCCTTGAAAATCCACCACCAAAATGTTAGTTAGAAGAAATCGAGCGTTGAAAAACATCATGCTCTTTTATTCCCATTAATAGAATAGAAGGATAAATTGTGGTTTATTTACTCAATGAAATCTTTTACAATAGTAAAAATGATACATTGAGTGGCATGCACCAGCATGGATGAATTTGGGGAGTATAATGTTGAGTGAAAGGAAAATTTCAAAGATTGTATATAATATGATTCTAGACTGCCAAGCACTTGCTTGTCACTGGTGTGTCAACTTTCAAAGGATGCTCTCTGGGGAGGGAGATTCATGCCTGGAAGAAGCAAAATAGCTGAGACATACCTATTCAGCCAAATCTTTGTGGCAGTCACTCAGAAAATTTATTTTTCCCTAGAATGTTTTTAAACTAGTTCTTCCCCATACTATGAAAGTGAAAAATGAAAGCCAAAGTCATTCAGTCGTGTCTGACTCTGCAACCCTACGGACTATAGAGTCCATGGAATTCTCCAGGGCAGAATATTGGAGTGGGTAGCCTTTCTCTTCTCCACTGTGTCTTCCAAACCCAGGAATCAAAGCCAGGTCTCCTGCATTGGAGGCAGATTCTTTACCAGCTGAGCCACAAGGGAAGCCCAAGAATACTGGAGTGGATAGCTTTAACTTCCAGTTATTCCTATAACTAGGCCTTATGTAACCATCAGTTATTCTGACTTTACTGAGTACTTAGATTCTGTATTATAACATATGTATTCCTGAATTACCCAAATTAGTTAAATGTATGGTTTTGCTCCTTGGGTCTTTGTGCTTGCTTCTTTGTCTATATTTGACTACTGGCTGCTCAAAAACAAGGGCCATGACTACTTTGTGCACTTTCTGTGAAACCAAGAGCTCAGAAGATTGGAACATAAGCCTGACCTTTCTATTTCTGACATGATTCTTGGAAGATATTTAACCTCTTTGGGTCTTAGTTTTCTTAGCTTCAAAATGGGAATAGTAACTCTTTCACCTATTTACTATTAAGGGGCTTGCATTATGTAAAAAAAAAAAACTCTTGGAACCCCAAGAAGGGCTTTGAGGCTTGTATACATGAACAGTTTTCAGCCCTGCATGGCCTGTCATGTAGCCACCACTCCAGAAAGGACAGACCAGGAGTCACTTGTCTATGCTTTTCTTCATGTTTTTTCCTTTGACTATTTTTTTTAAAACCAATAAAAAGGCATATGAAAGTAAATAAAAATTAAATAGGAGAGGAAGATAAAGGGAACTTTTATTACATTTCTTATTATGCATTCCCTAATACACATTTTTAGAGTATCTAGTACTCTTGCCTGGAAAATTCCATGGATGGAGGAGCCTGGAAGGCTGCAGTCCATGGGGTCGCTGAGAGTCAGACATGACTGAACGACTTCACTTTCACTTTTCACTTTCATGCATTGGAGAAGGAAATGGCAACCCACTCCAGTGTTCTTGCCTGGAGAATCCCAGGGACAGGGGAGCCTGGTGGGCTGCCGTCTATGGGGTCGCACAGAGTCGGACACGACTGAAGCGACTTAGCAGCAGCAGCAGAAGACTGAGGCAGTGGTTTGAGTAAATTACATGGTTGCATTTAGTGTGAAGATACATACTTAATAAACTCTGTTATCTATTTTTGCAAAATTGTTTTAATGTCTTGTGGAAATGAGTATAATCCAAATGTCTACCTTAGGTGTTATATTTGTGTAGACTGTGAACAGATCTAACCGATAAATTTGCTCATGTTTGTAGTACAGTCTAGCGGTCAGCAAACAATAGACCATGGGTCAATTTGGTCCACAGCTCCTTTGTAAAAATAAAGCTTTATTGGAACACAGCTATGCACTTTTGTTTATGTACAGCAGAGTTTATAGTTGTAACAGAAACTGCCTGGCCTAAAAGCCTAAAATATTTACTAATACTTTGTGACCCTTTATAGATGAAGTTTGGTGACCCCTGGTATAGACCAGTTCCAGTTAAAAATGGCCCCATTTGTTTCTCTGTAATGTAAGAGTACTTGATTCAGATATAACCTAATGTCTGGGATGCTAAACTTCTAAGAATGGGACTGGCTTCGTGGATACTTGGCTTAAGACTCTATTGCTGCCATCTTGAAATAATAATAAATTTTGAAAGGGGGCCTGTGTTTACATTTTGAAGGGAGCCCCACACCTTATGTAGCTAGTCCTGTCTAAAAACATGTATTTTTATAACGTTTAGAGTCAAAAACATGAGGGGAAATGATTAGTATCCCTCTACTTGGGATTCCAGGTGGCTCTGGGGTAAAGAATCCACCTGCCAATGCAGGACACGCAGGAGACACTGGTTTGATCCCTGAATTAGGAAGAGTCCCTGCAGGAGGGAATGGCAACATTCCAGTATTTTTGCCTAAAAAATCCCATGGACAGAAGAGCCTGGCAGACTACAGTCCATGGGATTGCAAAGAGTCAGATATGACTGAGTGACTGAGCACATCCCTCTAATTACTTCAACAGAAGTTAGCACATCCCTCTAATTACTTCAACAGAAGTTGCAAGATTTAGCTAATAAAAATACAAATGCCCAATTAAATTAGAATTTCAAATAACGACCAATAAATAAGCTTTTTAGTATAAGTGTGTCTCAAATATTGCAGGTATTTTATTTGGATGTTCAACTTCTACACAATTGGTAAAAGTTCTCTAGGGATGATAATAAATATGTATCTTAAATATCTACAGTGCAATTACAGGATACACTACAGAAATCATTTTAATAACCAGGGTAATATATTAGGCTATTAAAAGTCCCCTCCTTGCATTTTGACTTTCTTGTCATCATTAGTTTTGGGTGAAGATTCTAATGCTTATCAATTCATCTTTTCTGACAAAATATTCAGCTGGAACTAAAATTGTAATATTCCTTCAGTGTATCTTTTCTAGTTATCTCAGCTTTAGATTTTTCATATTAATTTATCTTAATTGAAGGCTAATTACTTTACAATATTGTGGTGGTTTTTGCCATAGATCGACATGAGTCAGTCATGGGTGCACATGTGTCCCCCATCCTGAACCCCCTCCCACTTCCCTCCCCACCCCATCTCCCTGGGTTGTCCCAGAGCACCAGCTTTGAGTGCTCTGCTTCATGCATCAAACTTGCACTGGTCGTCTATTTTATATATGGTAATATACATGCTTCAATGACCACTTTTTCTAGGACTGTTAAATTGCCTTTCATATCTGAGCAGATAAAAAAGGTAATTAATAAAACAAAAAGTAGCCTGAACAAGAAGTGCCAAGATTTTATAATTTCCAATAAAACTAGAGATGATAAAAATGTTGACTAGATGTTAGGCAATATTTTAGGATTAAAATCATTGCGGCAGTAACATTTTGCTGAAATTCAAATTGTACGGAAATAAAGGTGAACAAATCAAGGGTGGTTTTAAAGAATTAATTTATAAATTAGTTCTATAGTAGGGAGTTAGTAAGGTGAGCTTGTACAAGTACAATTTCCTTAGTACAGAGGTACTGTATTAACTTTGATGTATTTAAATATTAGGCTTATAAGTGATATGAATCAATAATTCCAATAATCCTCTTGATTCCTCACTTGCATAGAAAGTAGAATATTCACAAAAAAAATCCTGAGATAAAATTAGTAGAGATAGTTTATTTCAAAAATTAGTAGCAAACAGTAGGCTGTCATGATAGGCAAAGGTACTTCATAGTCTTTTTGAATGTTTTCTTAGAAATGAGTAAGGGAAGCTCTCTTTATATGTTACATGTTATTTTCTTTAAGTGGTAAAATTTAAAATCATATGGTAATTCATGCAGTGACATTTCACATGCTTAATCTCCCATTTAAGAAAGAAATTAATAACCTTCAAAAAGAAATACAGTCCTGAATGGGAAATATATTTTGGAATCAACCTAACTGTGTTATTTTGGTTTTTTAAATAATCATTTATATATAAAAACTGAGAAACACTTTTTCCCAAACTGTGATTGATTATTTTCAGTTCTGATAATTCAGAATTATTCTCTGAGCATGTCATTTTAATTTTGTCAGAAAATTATATTATGCATGTGGTTTTCATAAAATAAAATCCAAAAAAGTTACATTTATCATCTTGCAAAAAGTAATAAAGTTCCTATATATTTCATGTTTTTAATCTGGTCTTCAATGAAAAGCCAGTTATTTCTCTGCATTTAAAAAAATTAATTTCTTTGATGTGGACCATCTTAAAAGCCTGTATTGAATTTGTTGCAATATTACTTGTGTTTTATGTTTTTTTTTTGGCCCTAAGTCTTGTGGGATCTTAGATTCCTGACCAGGGATCAAACCTGCACCCCCTGCATTGGAAGTCAAAGTCTTAATCACTGGACCACCAGGGAAGTCCCGTCCTTGCATTTTTGTTGTTCAGCTGCTCAGTCATGTCCGACTCTTTGTGACACCATGGATTGCAACACACCAGGCTTCCTTGTCCTTCACTGTCTCCGGGAGTTTGCTCAAACTCAAGTCCACTGAGCTGATGATGCCATGCAACCAGCTCATCCTCTGTTGCCCTCTTCTCCTCCTGCCCTCAGTCTTTCCCACCATGAGGGTCTTTTCGAACGAGTCAGCTCTTCGCATCAGGTGGCCAAAGTCTTGGAGCTTCAACTTCAGCATCAATCCTTCCAGTGAATACTCAGGGTTTATTTCCTTTAGGACTGACTAGTTTGATCTCCTTGTCCAAGGGTCTCTCAAGAGTCTTCTCCAGGACCATAGTTCGAAAGCATCAATTCTTCAGTGCTTGGCCTTCTGTATGGTCCAACTCTCACATCCCTACACAACTACAGGGAAAACCATAGCTTTGAATAGATGGACCTTTGTCGGCAAAGTGATGTCTCTGTTTTTTAATATGCTGTCTAGGTTTGTCATAGCTTTTCTTCCAAGGAGCAAGCGTTGTTTAATTTCATGGCTGAAGTCACTGAATTTTTGATGAATATCAAAATATGAATAATTTTCTTCACAACAATATATCAGTTTCTCCTGATGGATAGTGTTTGGAGAGTGTTTACCTACAAAGACAAGTGCTGGAGAAAAGAGTTTTGTAAGTCATTTCTATATGATTAATCCTTGATAAACATTGACTAATATGCTAGGGCTTTCCCTTTTAGGTGTGGGTATTAGGTAGATTAATCTTGATGGCTCTGCATGCATATTGCTGCCATATGGTCTTTTCACAGTGACTAGTTTATTATTTTATTACAACCAAATTTTAGCTCATTGAAGATATTTTAATGATCCATAATTCATATATCTGGGAGTGTAGGCAGTAGATATGAACAAATTAGACTTCATATGGCTCCTGGAATGTGAATGGGTCCTTTGTTCTTCCCATTAGGATTTAACTGGGATTTTTATGTTTAAACTTTACAGAAGTTCAATGGGGTATTGGTGGACAATCTTTAGCTGCCTTGCAAACTCAAAAAGGAGGTTGAAAATGTCAATATATGGAGAATTTATTTAAAGTTTTGATTTTTGCTTTCTCTCAAAAGGTAAATTTAGAGGTGCTGTAGAATTTTAATTGCTGCATGTTTAGAACCGTGCATAGTCTTGTTTCTTAATAAAATGAGTATCATTGAAGCATGGACTCAACCTGTAATTTGTAGTCATTGTTATTCATGACGGATTCAAATTAAGACATAAAGATAGGTTGACTGAAACCATACCTTACCAGGAGTCAGTGTTCATTTATTCAGCAAATATGTATTGTGTGTCTACCGTTGTGTCTGGTCCTGTGTAAGGTGCTAGGTATACAAACACGAGTAAGAGGTATCCTCTTTTTCCAGATGCCCATTGTACAGTGAGTAGCAGACATTGTAATTCTAAGGTAAAGAGAGCGGCAGAAATATACCTGTGGTATCTTATCGTTGTTGCGGTTTAGTCACTAAGTTGTGTCTGATCCTTTTGTAGCCCCATGGAGTGTAGCCTGCCAGGCTCCTCCGCTGTCCATGGGATTTTCCAGGTACCTTGGGAGCATAGTTTTCCTAGTCTAGATCTGGTAGGAGTGGTCTGCTGAGGCTTCTAAGATGAATTTATATCTTCAGTGAAAGAAAGTATAAAAATAAAACAGAAGTGTGTGAGAGAAGGATTTCAGGCAGAAGAAATTGCATGAGGAAAGGAGAAGGGAGACAGAACATGGTATTATATGACATCATAAGCAGTTTAAGGTTGGTAAAGCAGGATGTGAGGTGAGGATGGGAAGGAGGTATGTCTACAGAGGTGGGCAGTGTCCAGTCGGAGGATCAGAGAAGGGAAGGTGGAAAGATCCATATCATTATTACTTTTTGTTTCTTCTCTACCTATTCATGTAAGAAGAACATTTTTTGAGAGTCTCTGAAGATTTTTGGTTTGGCCATACATAATCTCCAAGGCTGGTCTAAGTGTCTTTTAGGACAACCCCTATCTTATAATCAATTTTGCTGACAGATGGAAAAATAATCTTAAAAACCTGAGAATAATACCATCTACGTGTCTTTTTTCAAATAGTTTTTGGTGTTCTGCAAAGAAGATATTTACATTTTGCTACCACCAGAACAAATATGGGAGGAACAGTGTGAGAAAGGCCCTTTCTCAATTTTGGTTCATTGTGGGTTTTATATTATCATCAGTGACAAGATGAATTGTGACATTCACAATGTGTTATTATTGGACATAAAATGTCTTTTTCAAAAATCAGTTAAAATAATGCATCAAATATATTGAAAATGTGCTACCAAGTTTAGCCAGATAAATTGAATTTACAAAGCCTTGTGAGTGCACATTTCTCACATGGAGGACTTATGCTCATTTGACACGATATTGGTAAAAGTTAAAGGACAGCCATATCAGACTCTTAAGGAATTACTTCTCACTATGGAAATGGTCTTCAGTTATACTTGTAACGTAAAACACAGAATTCTCAAATATATTGTGCTAACATGAAATAGAAAATTAAACACCTGGCACATCTGTCATTTCTTGTTTTCTGGAACTATTTTTAAAATTCTTGAGGAGAAATCAAAGTGATAGCTTCCTCCTGGGTTCTTCCATCAAGGATCACTCATTCTGAAACTGACTGAAATAATATTCGATTACAGGACTGAATTAAAATCTTAAAAGAAAAAATACGGTTTCATGCTCTTTACTAACCCGTGTGTCCAATAAAGAAGTTTCAAAATATCTTTACATTCTGGCATAATGTACTATTAATATAATGATGGGCACTAAAATAATAATCTTTCAACCTATCACTAATAATGTGCTTTTTTCTTCTATTTTAAGATTTAATTACACCTGAAATGAACACCACATTGTAAATCAACTATACCTCAATAAAAAATTAATTTTAAAAATATAATTACATTTGTCCCCATTGTATCTGACAGCATCTAAGGACTCTAAAATGTACCATGATCTTAAAATTGCTCTCTGAAAGTCTGGTAAAGTCTGGCTTTACATGGGGAGTAAGCCTTGGATATTTAGACACCCAGGTGATAGAAACTTGCCTGATAATTATCATGTGGACCCCTACAAACTTAGATTATTTTTTCATGAAATCATGCCTGTTTGCCAAGCTCACCTCAAAGTGTGCGAGACAAGCTGAAAGCCAGAAAGCCCCAGGTAGTGAAAAATATTTTTAACCTTAATAAAATGAAATTCCATGTTTATTTAGTGTGGTATAAGGACCACTTGCATTACACTGTCATAATTAAAAGGGTTTTCTTGATCTACTCTCAGAGAAATCTGTTGTTAGAAGTGTCTCTTCTTTCTCTTTTGAAATATACGTATATATATATGTACATCTGTCTTATCTAGATCTCTGTTTGTGTCCACATATGTCTGTGTTTGCATGCTCAGTCGCCCAATAGTGGCTGACTTTTTGTGATCCCACGGACTGTAACCTTCCAGGTTCCTCTGTCCATGAAATTTTCCAGGCAATAATACTAGAGTGGATTGACATTTCTTACTCCAGGAAATCTTCCTGATCCAGGGATTGAACTTGCATCAACTGTGTCTTCTGCATTGCAGGCAGTTTTTTACTGCTGAGCCACCAGGGAAACCCCTATGTATATATATATCTAACAGACTGTATATGTGGGCTCAGTTGCTTCAATCCTGTCCGACTCATTGCCACCTATAGCCCACCAGGCTCCTCAGTCCATGGGATTCTCCAGACAAGAACAGTGGAGTGGGTTGTCATGCCTTCCTCCAGGGAATCTTCCAGATCTAGGAATTGAATTCATGTCTCTTGCATTGCAGGCAGATTCTTTACCCACAGAGTCACCTGGGAAGACCAACAGAGTATATATCCATGGAAAAATTTGTAGAGAATATATAGGAGAGAAACTTAACTATGATGCTTAGATCAGTGGGCACCAGGAATACAGTATCTTCTAGAAATGCTTATTACTTTTAAATATGACTAGGCAAATAATATGTTAATATTTTATTAAAAATTATTAAGTATAAGAATTCCAAAATAGGAATAAATGATATATTTGTTCATTCCTATTATTTTACTGATAAAATATGGAAACTGTGTCAGGGTCACAAGACTGTTGTCAGGTTTGGAGATGGATTCAGGGACTCTTAGGACTGAGTATAGCCATACTCACAGCCAAGATTTATTAGAGTGAAAGGATGCAAGGCAGGGTCAGCAAAAGAAACAGACAGGTGGGCTGACGTCTGAGGGGAATCACATTCCAGCTTCCTAAGTCTTGCTTCTCCCAGCAGAGTCTCAGAGGACCTGACTAATCCCTCCAGCAAAAAATTGTGACAACATGGCTACTGGGGAAGCTCACTGGAGACTCATTGCCCAAGAAGTCTAGTCACATTGTCCTGTTTGCCTGGTATGTACCAATACTGAGAGTCTCAGAAGGAAAGCACGTGTTTGGCCAAAACCACATTGTGTGTACACACAATTTTGGCATGGCCAGTTCTAGTAATGGTGGAAATGTGCCTCAAATACAAGTTCCCATACTTCAGCCAATGGCCCAACTTTCATGCAAGCCTTTTTAGAATTAGCAGTCTCAAGCCTGCTATTGGATTCCCAGTTGGCACTAGTGGTAAAGAACCCACTTGCCAATTCAGGAGACGTAAAAGACATGGGTTTGATCCCTGGGTCAGGAAGATCCCCTGGAAGAGGACATGGCAACCCACTCCAGGATTCTTGCTTGGAGAATCCCATGAACAGAGGAGCCAGGCAGGCTTTGGTTCACAGGATCACAAAGAGTCAGACATGACATGACCGAAGTGACTTAGTATGCACACACGGCCTGCTACGGACTGTTTCCTCCACAGAAACCAAATGTATTAAACTATTTAGATTCTTGTGTGGGTATTAAACTGTTTTTCCCTCTAGGGTATTAATATACTTTAGCAGTTGAATTTCCACACTAATTGGGAACAGTCAGCTTCAAGGTTTCTTTAGGCCAACTAAACATCTGCTGTCTCTAAGTTTTAGATTACTGTAAAATAAACGAGGCTTAATTTTCATTGCTATAGAGAATCATATTTAAGATATTACTTCTATAAATGGTGAAGGCATTAATTGTGAGTAATTTTTCTTTAAATGTCCATTTCAGAAGATGAAGTTCTCTGAACTTAACCTAAACATAGAAGAAAACACAAACTGAGGTATATACCATCCTCTGCAGTGACTATGTACTGGTATTTGGTTATTGACACTTGATCTACTACTCAACCTTCTTCAATTCATTCTTCCTGCTGACTCAGAGTGATCATTTAAAAACACAAGTCTGCTGATGTTTTGCTTACCCTGAAACCATTTGATGGCATTGACTGCTCTGAGTTTCAGGCCCTCAGATTTCCCTAAGCTCCCCCTGTCCTGTGTTAGTCCTGCCTGAAATTCTCATCACTATCTACTAGTTCACTTCTCATTCTTCAGCTTTCAGCACAGATATCAGTTCCTTAAATTTCCTGTCTAGGATTGATCCCATCCATTATAACAGACAGGTCCACCCAGTATCATAGACTTTTCTTCCCTGGAACTTGTCACAATTGAAAATTAGCATTTGCTGAAATGGCTTTGATCTGTTTATGTAGTATATATCCAATAAATGTTTTGTAGTATGTATTCAATAAATGTTTTTTTTTAAATATTTATTTATTTGGCTGCCTCAGATCTTAGCTGTGGCACACGGGATCTTCATTTCTTGTGTGGGATCTTCCTTTGCAGTGCAAAGGTGCATGGGCTTAGTTGCCCCACTGCATGTGGGATCCTAGGTCCCCCAAACAGGGACTGAACTAGCATTTCCTGCATCTCAAAGTGGATTCTTAACCACTGGGCCACCAGGGATGTCCCATAAATGTTTGTTACATGAAAGCTCAGGGAAAGCTTTGTTTCTATATGTACTCAGATCATCAGAATTGAAAAATGAAAAGTGAAAGTGTTTGTCTCTCAGTTGTGTTGACTCTTTGCGATCCCATGGACTGTAGCCCATCAGGCTCTTCTGTCCATGGAATTTCCCAGGCAATGATGGTGGAATGGGTTGCCATTCCTTTCTTCAGGGGATCGCCCCAACCCAGGGATCAAACCCAGGTTTCCTGCATTGTAGGCAGATACTTTACCATCTGAGCCACCAGGGAAGCTCATCAGAATTGAGGTAGAGATCTAATTCTTACAAATGGAATTTTGGGTATTACAAAATGTTAAGTAAGCCATAGTTCAAAAAAGTTTTAAAATAAAAACTGTGGCATGTTTAACCCATTAATGTAGAGGGGTGTTGTGCTCAGCCTGCAGAGGGAGGCTGTACACCCACCCCAAATTTGGTTCTTATGTTGAGTAATGATGCTACGCATGTACTGAGAGGGTACGAAAAGGCTTATTGCTCATATAATGGAATTGTTGGGGGACAGCAGGGTATGTTCCTAAGCAGGTTCAAAAATGGCATGAGAAAGCAAGGGAAAGAGGCTGGCTTGGGGTTTCTTTATGGTTAGGGGTGAGAGTTTCTTTATGCATGGTACAGAGGTTGTGTGATCCAAATGTCCTGCTGGTGCCAAATCAGGGAGCATCTGGTGCTTTCTTATCAGCTTGCCCGGAAGTGGAAAGGGGGTGAGGGGTGAGGGTGGAACTGGGTGGGCCACTTCCTCCTGCAGGGAAGTGATAAGGGGCCCGGGTTTGGCGCAGTTCTGTAGCAAGGAGGCCTCAGTGGTGGTGCGATTCTTGCAGGTTGTGCTTCCATGACTCAAGGCAGCTGAGTGTGGAGGATCTTGGACTCAGACCCTGTGAGAGTGCCTCTTTTCAGAAGAGTACTGAATGCAAGCAGCAAATGCCACTCTGATGGAATGTAACTGAGGAGGGCAGTGTCTTGTGCCACAGTCCATGGGCAATTCCTGTCCATCACAAGTGGTCCAGAGATTCCAGGAAATGAGATTAAAAAACTACTGAAGTCTTTGCACTGAAGAAATCTCAAGAAAGCAGGGGGCACTAGTGGGAAGACCTTCTGTATTGCAATTTGGATAGATTTTAGAGCCTTTTTTTTGGGAGGTCCCATTCTAGATGGGCTTATTTGTAAATAACAGCATAAATGGGTTTGAAAGTGAAAGTGTTAGTTGCTCAGTCATGTCTGACTCTTTGCAACCCTGTGGCTGCCAGGCTCCTCTGTCTATGGAATTCTCCAGGCAAGAATACTGGAGTGGGTTGCCATTCCCTTCTTCATAGGATCTTCCCAACTCAGGAATTGAACCCAGGACTCCTGCATTGCAGGCGGATTCTTTAGGAGAGCCCCTAAATGGGCTTAAGTAAAATTTGCAAGTGAGGCATATAGTGTGTCCTGAACCCAGAAAGGCATAAAAGATGCTGGGCTTGTTTAACACTGAGTGCTGAGGGTTAACAACTATTTCTTGATAGAGATATAGTGACACCAGGCTTACCAAATAATTTTCAGGAATTTAACTGAGATGGTGGGAACTTCTACTTTGTGTGGGGCATCCCGTTTTTTTTATGAGCTTCTTTGTAAATGTTTGTATGTCTTGACTAAGTGTTTCAACGGAATCTCTTTGGAGAAAAATGTCATCAGTGTGATATAACACTTGCCCCTGGAGAAAGCTGGATAAAGTTTAGACTTTGCCACAAACACTGTATGTCATGGCAGGACAGTTGAAGTATTCAACCATGGGTAGCCAGGATGTGTGTTCTGTCCCTTCAAAGGTGAAGGCAAGCTGTAAACTGTGACTGAGAGGCTGTTGAAATAGGCACTGAAGACAGCATATTAACCAAATCTATAACACCAAAATATGCACCAATAGCTGATTGGATCCATCCAATCAATAATTTTAATAGTATTGGGTGTGGAGACCTTAAATGGGTAAGACTGTGGTATTAGGTAATAGTAATAGTAAATATTAGTAATCCACCCTGAGGTGCTATTCATTCATTCAGATTTAAGAAAAACCCAAATCTGGCTGTTGATGAAGGAATAGGGGTCATTATCACCCTTTTCCTAAATAGGTCTTATAATAGTCCTCTAAGGGGAAGGTCCATGGAGTTCCTTTTTAAGAAGCCAGTTGCGAGTACCAAAGACTTAATTTAATTTGGTTCAGAGTATCCATGACCTCTGGAAGATATTTTAGAGCAGTGGACATCATGTGTGCATTTGTGCTAAGTTGTTTCAGTTGTGTTTCACTCTTTGTGACCCTATGGACTGTAGCCCACCAGGCTTCTCTGTCCATGGGATTCTCCAGGCAAGAATACTAGAATCAGTTGCCATGGCTTCCTCCATGGGGTCTTCATGGCTATGTGAAATTTAGGCAAAGAATAGTTCTGGTGGTTAAGATGAGAATGGATTCTATCTCTATTTTATATCTTATAACTTTCCTGTGAGTATAAAAAATACTTTGTATAAGTTTAGTAGATGCCCTGCTGCTTCTGCTGCTAAGTCACTCCAGTTGTGTCCGACTCTGTGTGACCCCATAGACGGCAGCCCACCAGGTTCCCCCGTTCCTGGGATTCTCCAGGCAAGAACACTGGAGTGGGTTGCCATTTCCTTCTCCAATGTATGAAAGTGGAAAGTGAAAAGTGAAAGAGAAGTCGCTCAGTCATGTCCATCTCTTCGCAACCGCATGGACTGCAGCCTACCAGGCTCCTCCATCCATGCAATTTTCCGGGAAAGAGTAATGGAGTGGGGTGCCATCGCCCTCGTTTAAATTAATTTGAGTCCCCAAATTGATGGAGGTTGTGAGAGTCTTTGAAAAACAAGGAAATCAAAAAAAAAAAAAAGAAAAACAAGGAAATCAAACCACCCAATCCTAAAGGAACTCAACCCTGAGTATTCATTACAAGGCTGCACTTTGCTGGAGCAGCTGTGAAGAGAGACTCCATGTCCAAGGTAAGTGAAACCCAAGTAAGACGGTAGGCACTGAGAGAGGGGATCAGACAGCAGACAGACTGAAACTACAATCGCAGACAACAAGCCAATCTGATCACATGGACCACAGCCTTGTCTAACTCAGTGAAACTATGAGCCATGCCATATGGGGCTACCCAAGATGGACGGGTCATGGTGGAGAGGCCTGACAGAATGTGGTCCACTGGAGAAGGGAATGGTAAACCACATCAGTATTCTTGCCTTAAGAACCCCATGAACAGTATGAAAAGGCAAAAAGATAGGACACTGAAAGATGAACTCCCCAGCTCGGTAGGTGCCCAATATGCTACTGGAGATCAGTGGAGAAATAACTCCAGAAAGAATGAAGAGATGGAGCCAAAGCAAAAACAACATCCAGTTGTGAATGGAACGGGTGATAGAAGCAAGGTTCAATGCTGTAAAGAGCAATATTGCATAGCAACCTGGAATGTTAGGTCTGTGAGTCAA
The DNA here is from genome assembly GCF_032405125.1 of Capricornis sumatraensis. Taxonomy (NCBI): domain Eukaryota; kingdom Metazoa; phylum Chordata; class Mammalia; order Artiodactyla; family Bovidae; genus Capricornis; species Capricornis sumatraensis. The sequence goes on along the minus strand of NC_091075.1, from coordinate 103,466,788 downwards.
GGCAAATTGGAAGTGGTCAAACAGGAGATGGCAAGAATGAATGTTGACATTTTAGGAATCAGAGAACTGAAATGGACTGGAATGGGTGAATTTAACTCAGATGACCATTATATCTACTATTGTGGACAGGAATCCCTCAGAAGAGATGGAGTAGCCGTCATAGTCAACAAGAGTCCAAAATGCAGTACTTGGATGCAATCTCAAAAGCTACAGAATGATCTCTATTCATTTTCAAGGCAAACCATTCAATATCATGGTAATCCAAGTCTATACTTGACCAGTAATGCTGAAAAGCTGAAGTTGAACAGTTCTATGAAGACCTACAAGACCTTCTGGAACTAACACCCCCAAAAGATGTCCTTTTCATTATAGGGGGCTGGAATGCAAAAGTAGGAAGTCAAAAAACACCTGGAATAACAGGCAAATTTGGCCTTGGAGTACAGAATGAAGCAGGGCAAAGGCTAATAGAGTTCTACCAAGAGAACACACTGGTCATAGCAAACACCCTCTTCCAACAAAACAAGAGAAGACTCCACACATGGACATCACCAGATGGCCAACACTGAAATCACATTGATTATATTCTTTGTAGCCAAAGATGGAGAAGCTCTATACAGTCATCAAAAACAAGACCTGGAGCTGACTGTGGTTCGGATCATGAACTCCTATTGCCAAATTCAGACTGAAATTGAAGAAAGCAGGGAAAACCACTAGACCTGTCAGGTATGACCTAAATCAAATCTCTTCTGACTATACAATAGAAGTGAGAAATAGATTTAAGGGACTAGATCTGATAGACAGAGTGCCTGATGAACTATATATGGAGGTTGGTGACATTGTACAGGAGACAGGGATCATGACCATCCCGATGGAAAAGAAATGTATAAAAAGCAAAATGGCTGTCTGGGGAGGCATTACAAATAGCTGTGAAAAGAAGAGAAAAGCAAAGGAGAAAAGGAAAAATATACCCATCTGAAGGCAGAGTTCCAAAGAATAGCAAGAGATAAGAAAGCCTTCTTCAGTGATCAATGCAAAGAAATAGAAGAAAACAATAGAATGGGAAAGACTAGAGATCTCTTCAAGAATATTAGAGATGCCAAGGGAACACTTCATGCAAAGATGGGCTCGATAAAGGACAGACATGGTATGGACCTAACAGAAGCAGAAGATATTAAGAAGAGGTGGCAAGAATACACAGAAGAACTATACAAAAAAGATCTTCAGGACCCAGATAACCACGATGGTGTGATCACTCAGCTAGAGCCAAATATCCTGGAATGTGAAGTCAAGTGGGCATTAGAAGGCATCACTACAAACAAAGCTAGTGGAGATGATGGAATTCCAGTTGAGCTATTTCAAATCCTGAAAGATGATGCTGTGAAAGTGCTGCACTCAATATGCCAGCAAATTTGGAAAACTCAGCAATGGTCACAGGACTGGAAAAGGTCAGTTTTCATTCCAATCCCAAAGACAGGCAATGCCAAAGAATGCTCAAACTACTGCACAATTGCACTCATCTCACATGCTAGTAAAGTAATGCTCAAAATTCTCCAAGCCAGGCTTCAGCAATACGTGAACCATGAACTTCCAGATGTTCAAGCTGGTTTTAGAAAAGGCAGAGGAACCAGAGATCAAATTGCCAACATCCGCTGGATCATCAAAAAAGAGAATTCAAAAAAAAATATCTATTTCTGCTTTATTGACTATGCCAAAGCCTTTGACTGTGTGGATCACAATAAACTGTGGAAAATTCGGAAAGAGATGGGCATACCAGACCACCTGACCTGCCTCTTGACAAACCTGTATGCAGGTCAGGAAGCAAGAGTTAGAACTGGAGATGGAACAACAGACTGGTTCCAAATAGGAAAAGGAGTACGTCAAGGCTGTATATTGTCACCCTGCTTATTTAACTTCTATGCAGAGTACATCATGAGAAATGCTGGGCTGGAAGAAGCACAAGCTGGAATCAAGATTGCTGGGAGAAATATCAATAACCTCAGATATGCAGATGACACCACCCTTATAGCAGAAAGTGAAGAAGAACTAAAGAGCCTCTTGATGAGTGAAAGAGGAGAGTGAAAAAGTTAGCTTAAAACTCAACATTCAGAAAACGAAGATCATGGCATCCGGTCCCATCACTTCATGGCAAATAGATGGGGAAACAATGGAACAAGTGGCTGACTTTATTTTTGGGGGCTCCAAAATCACTGCAGATGGTGATTGCCGCCATGAAATTAAAAGACACTTACTCCTTGGAAGGAAAGTTATGATCAACCTAGACAGCACATTAAAAAGCAGAGACATTACTTTCCCAACAAAGGTCCATCTAGTCAAGGCTATGGTTTTTCCAGTGGTCATGTGTGGATGTGAGAGTTGAACTATAAAGAAAGCTGAGCACCGAAGCATTGATGTTTTTGAAGTGTGATGTTGGAGAAGACTCTCGAGAGTCCCTTGGACTGCAAGGAGATCCATCCAGTCCATCCTAAAGGAGATCAGTCCTGGGTGTTCTTTGGAAGGACTGCTGTAGGAGCTGAAACTCCAATATTTTAGCCACCTGATGTGAAGAGTTGACTCATTTGAAAAGACCCTGATGCTGGGAAAGATTGAAAGCAGGAAGAGAAGGGGATGACAGAGGATGAGATGGTTGGATGGCATCACCGACTCGATGGACATGGGTTTGGGTGGACTCCGGGAGTTGGTGATGGACAGGAAGGCCTGACGTCCTGTGTTCATAAGGTCTCAATGAGTCGGACATGACCTAGCGACTGAACTGAACTGAACTGAACTGAACTGAACTGATGCTGAAACTGAAACTCCAATACTTTTGCCACCTGATGCAAAGAGCTGACTCATTGGGAAAGACCCTAATGCTGGGAAAAATTGAGGTCAGGAGGAGAAGGGGTGATAGTGGATGAGATGTTGAATGGTATCACTGACTCAATGAACATGAGTTTGAGCAAACTTTGGGGGATAGTGAAGGACAGGGAATCCGGGCGTGCTGCAGTCCATGAGGTTGTTAAGCATCAGATATGACTTAGTGATTGAACAACGTGAGAATTTGACAGTTGGTGCATTTCAATATTTGTTAAAATTGATTCAGAACCAACACTGTAAAGGCATGAAAGCTAATTATGTTCCTTTTATCTTTTTGTTGTATAAATTTTCTTTTTAGTAAAATTTGGTGTTCCAGTTAGTCAAGGTATGGACCTCTGTTTCATTTTTTTGTTTGTTTGTTTCCATCTCCTGTATTAGTTTTCTCTTTATGGTTGTTGTGTTCAGTATACCTCAATGTCCTCTATACACTTCATATTTATGTTTCTTCTTTCAGAAGCCTCAAATCAGTATCTGAAAGATTAGAGTTCTCCTCCATGTCAATGGTTACTTTGTGGAATTTAAGAAATCCAGGTTGATGTGTTTGGCTTAACCCTTGGCTGTGTCATGGGGTGGGGCATGGGGGGGGTGGGGGGAGCGTGGCTGTTTTTCTTGGTAATCCTAAGGTAAAGACCTTTATTGTTGACAGAGGTATAGGCAGCAGCATTAGCAAAGGCAGTTAATAGTGTCCTAGTTTCAGCCATCTGTTCTTAGAGTGGGACCTTAGCATGCCGCATAGTAACTGCTTTTCCTCCACACAAGAGATCAGCCAGGGGGCCCATCCCTTGTACAGGATATTGGTCTTTCTCCTGAGCACTCTACAGCAGGGGTCCCCGAACCCTGGGTCAGTACCACGTGTACTTGTTAGGAACTGGGTTGCACCACAGAGGGTGAACAGCGGGTGAGTGAGTGAAGCTTCATCTGTACTGACAGCTGTTCCTCTTCACTCGCTTGACCACCTGAGCTCCGCCTCCTTTCAGATCAGCAGCAACATTAGATTCTCATAAGAGCATGAACCCTAAATGTGCTTCAGTCCTTCCCAAACCATACCCCTTGTCCTGTTTGTAAAAAAAAGAAAAATTGTCTTCCATGATACCCAAAAGACTGAGGACTGCTGCTCTAAAAAAGGGTCAGTTCCTCAGTGAAACACATACTCTGAGTCTAGCATCAGTGGCATTGTGTGCTGGAATCAAGACACATGACTCACAGATAGGCCCAGGGTGAGATGCATGATCACAGTCACTTTGAGGTGGGCCCCAATTCCATACTCCTGTCCTAAGTGCCAAAGAGTGAAACTTTTGGTGCAGGTCAGTTGAATCCACAACAGAAGCTTGAGCAGGGACTCAGCAAATGCAGCAAAGAGAGGCACAGCTCAAAGCACAAGGCAGCAGAGCTAGTTAGCAAGCCTAAGCAAGAGGAGAAAGACCTCCCCCAACCTTCCTGACCCTACCATCGCTGGTTGATTATCATTTGGACATGCCTGCTGGGTCAGTTGTTCTGGTCACCCTGAAGAGGAGAGATGGATCTCCCACCCGATATTTGCTTCAGATGTTAAGACTGATGATACCATACTTGCTTCAAAAAGCTGTGCAAAGTTTTGTATGCATACTAAGTTACTTCAGTTGTGTCCAGCTCTTTGTAACCCTATGGACCACCAGGACTTGAGTATTTTGAACTTCCTGACATCACCAAGAGAGGGGGCATCTGAGCTTTCTTCTCAGTTTTCCTATATGTGGGGCAGGAGGGGAGGGGAAAGGGGAAAACTGGATAAGTGTCAGCAATCAAGCATCAAAAATGGAATCAGACTCTGTTACGTGTGTGGGAAAGAGCTGCATGTATATTTCTGAGTGGCCTGTTTTTGTATTAGAGGTATGTATCTTTATAAGGAAATGTTGGGTGTCTCATTTTTATGTAAATACTACTTTTACTTTTGTTCTAAACCATGCTGAGATAACCTTTTTTGCTCTTTTTTAACTCTCAAATTTTATATTATCTGATATAGAAATTTAATAATACTGATTTACTAAGTCTGTTATTAGCACTGCAGACTTTAATTACTATTCTGTAAGTCCAGTTCAAAATCATGAATTCCATCTGAATTTTATTATATTCTCATACAGAATTCATCTGGGAAGTCAGCCAACCAGAATGGGCATGTGCATATAAGTTTCTCATTTTGGACAGTCATTATAATTTATGACTTATCTATGCCCACACTGTGTAAATAGTTCTTAAAAAGGTCAAACATAGAATTCCAACAGTGGGCACATTTAGGGAGAGTTCTCATAAGTGTTCTCTTTTTCAATTATGTGGATGAACTTGGTCCGCTCTGGCCATGCAGTTTGAAGTTGTGGTTTGGCATCATTCTTCTAGAAGCTGTCTATTGGTATGGATCTTGTACTACACCACATTAATTTTTTTCAATTGTCTTGTACAAATAGAATGCAAATTCAGTGAAGGCAGGAATTCTTTCATTGTTTGATTGATTCATTGTTACATCTTCAGTGCCTAGAACCATGCAATAATAGCTGCTGAATGAATATTTATAATTGAGTTCCTTGATAAGCACTCTGTCCCTCTTTGATAATTAAAAATGCTTAATTGTGATTTTGGTAAATTATAAGCTCAATTTCAAGTTCAACATCACAGTGTTCCTCAAACCAAGAGTACAATGGTAATTAAAAAATATATATATATGGAAAGTACTTTTTTTGGTGACTGTTCAAATTTATATATATTAAGACAGGGTAGAAGGACTCATAAGTAGAACAATTTGTTGAGCATATAGAAGTGTATGTATCAATTATGTTTACTTGGCACATTTGACTTTGAGGATTTAGAAATCTTACATAAGCCCAAGGAGAGGATGTATATTGTAGTCAATCTTTTGGGGACTAGATATACAAGATTCTTGCTTTAGATTGTCTTTCCTTTTCAGGAAAGGACATGATCTTTTCTTATGGTTTTTTAGTTGCCATTTTCTTATATAACTGTCAGGATTGTACAGTGGATAAGTATAAGAAATATGGATTCAGATACTCATGTTCTATACTAATTCTGGTTTTACACAAATATTTGACTTTGGGCAAATTACTTACCCTCTCTGTGACTCAGTTTGCTACTCTGTAAATTGTGACTAAAAAGGATATCTATTACATAGGGTTATCATTAAGATTGGAGAAGGCAATGGCACCCCACTCCAGTACTCTTGCCTGGAAAATCCCATGGATGGAGGAGCCTGGTAGGCTGTAGTCCATGCTAAGGGTTGGACACGACTGAGCGACTTCACTTTCACTTTTCACTTTCATGCATTAGAGAAGGAAATGGCAACCCACTCCAGTGTTCTTGCCTGGAGAATCCCAGGGATGGGGGAGCCTGGTGGGCTGCCATCTATGGGGTCGCACAGAGTCGGACAAACTGACGTGACTTAGCATCATTAAGATTACATGAGATGATGCATGTAACATATTTAGCATAGTTTTGGGCACATAGGATAAGCACTCAGTTCAGTTCAGTTCATTTTAGTCACTCAGTCGTGTCTGACTCTTTGCAGTCCCATGGACTGCAGCACGCCAAGCTTCCCTGTCCATCACCAACTCCCGAAGCCTACTCAAACTCACGTGCACTGAGTTGGTGATGCCATTCAAACATCTCATCTTCTGTTGTCCCCTTCTCCTCCCAACTTCAATCTTTCAAAACTTCAGAGTCTTTTCCAATGAGTTGGTTCTTTGCATCAAGAGGACGAGGTATTGGATTTTCAGCTTCAGCATCAGTCCTTCCAATGAATATTCAGGACTGATTTCCTTTAGGATGGACTGGTTGGATCTCCTTCCAGTCCAAGGGACTCTCACGAGTCTTTTCCAACACCATAGTTCAAAATCATCAATTCTTCTGTGCTCAGATTTCTTTATAGTCCAACTCTCACATCTATACCTGACTACTGGAAAAACTGTAACTTTGACTAGATGAACCTGTTTTGGTAAAGTAATGTCTCTGCTTTTTAATATGCTGTCTAGGGGTCATAACTTTTCTACCAACGAGTAAGTGTCTTAATTTCATGGCTGCAGTCAATATCTGCAGTGATTTTGGAGCCCCCCCAAAATAAAGTCAGCCACTTGTTCCACTGTTTCCCCATCTATTTGCCATGAAGTGATGGGACCAGATGCCATGATCTAAGTTTTCTGAATGTTGAGTTTTAAGCCAACTTTTTCACTCTTCTCTTTCACTTCCATCAAGAGGCTCTTTAGTTCTTCTTCGCTTTCTACCATAAGGGTGGGGTCATCTCTGTATCTGAGATTATTGATATTTCTCCTGGAAATCTTGATACCAGGTTGTGTTTCATCCAACCTGGCATTTCTCATGATGTACTCTGCATATAAGTTAAATGAGCATGGTGACAATATATAGCCTTGACGTACTCCTTTCCAGTTTGGAACCATTCTGTTGTTCCATGTCCAGTTCTAACTGTTGCTTCTTGACCTGCATACAGATTTCCCAGGAGACAGGTCAGGTGGTCTGGTATTCCCATCTCTCTCAGAATTTTCCACAGTTTGTTGTGATCCACACAGTCAAAGGCTTTGGTGTAGTCAATAAAGCCAAATTAGATGTTATTCTGGAACTCTTGCATTTTCGATGATCTAACAGTTGTTGGTAATTTGATCTCTGGTTCCTCTGCCTTTTCTAAATCCAGCTTGAACATCTGAAAGTTCATGGTTCACATAGTGTTGTACTGTTGAAGCCTGGCTTGGAGAATTTTGAGCATTACTTTACTACCATGTGAGATGAGTGCAATTGTGCAGTAGTTTGAGTATTCTTTGGCATTGCCTTTCTTTGGGATTGGAATGAAAACTGACCTTTCCCAGTCCTGTGGCCACTGCTGAGTTTTCCAAATTTGCTGGCATATTGAGTGCAGCACTTTCACAGCATCATCTTTTAGGATTTGAAATAGCTCAACTGGAATTCCATCATCTCCACTAGCTTTGTTTGTAGTGATGCTTCCTAAGGCCCACTTGACTTTGCATTCCAGGATATCTGGCTCTAGGTGAGTGATCACACCATTGTGGTTATCTGGGTCCTGAAGATCTTTTTTGTATGGTTCTTCTGTGTATTCTTGCCACCTCTTCTTAATATCTTCTGCTTCTGTTAGGTCCATACCATTTCTGTCCTTTATTGTGCCTATGTTTGCATGAAATGTTCCCTTGATATCTCTAATTTTTTTGAAGAGATCTCTAGTCTTTTCCATTTTATTGTTTTCCTCTATTTCTTTGCATTGATTACTGAGGAAGGTTTTCTTATCTCTCTGTGCTCTTCTTTGGAACTCTACATTCAAATGCGTATATCTTTCCTTTTCTCCCTTGCCTTTGGCTTCTCTTCTTTACATTTGTTTGTAAGCCCTCCTCAGACAACCATTTTGCCTGTTTGCATTTCTTTTTCTTGGGGATAGTCTTGATCCCTGACTCCTATACAATGTCACAAACCCCTGTCCATAGTTCTTCAGGCACTCTGTCTATCAGATCTAATCCCTTACATCTATTTGTCACTTCCACTGTATAATCATAAGGGATTTGATATAGGTCATACCCCAATGGTCTGGTGGTTTTCCCTACTTTCTTCAATTTAAGTGTGAATTTGGCAATAAGGAGTTCATGATCTAAGCCACAGTCAGCTCCTGGCCCTGTTTTTGCTGACTGTATAGAGCTTTTCCATCTTTGACTGCAAAGAATATAATCAGTCTGATTTCAGTGTTGGCCATCTGGTGATGTCCATGTGTCTCTACAGGTCTCTTGTTTTGTTGGAAGAGGATGTTTGCTATAACCAGTGCGTTCTCTTGGTAGAACTCTATTAGCCTTTGCCCTGCTTCATTCTATACTCCAAGGCCAAATTTGCCTGTTACTCCAGGTGTTTCTTGACTTCCTACTTTTGCATTCCAGTCCCCTATAATGAGAAGGACATCTTTTTCGGTTGTTAATTCTAAAAGGTCTTGTAGGTCTTCATAGAACCATTCAACTTCAGCTTCTTCAGCATTACTGGTTGGGGCATAGACTTGGATTACCATGATATTGAATGGTTTGCCTTGGGAAAGAACAGAGATCTTTCTGTCATTTTAGAGATTGCATCCAAGTACTGCATTTCGGACTCTTTTGTTGACCATGATGGCTACTCCATTTCTTCTAAGGAATTCCTGCCCACAGTAGTAGACATAATGGTCATCTGAGTTAAATTCACCCATTCCAGTCCATTTCAGTTTGCTGATTCCTAAAATGTCAATGTTCATTCTTGCCATCTCCTGTTTGACCACGTCCAATTTGCCTTGATTCATGGACCTGACATTCCAGGTTCCTATGCAGTATTGCTACTTACAGTATCAGACTTTGTTTCTATCCCCAGTCACATCTACAACTTGGTGCTGTTTTTGCTATGGCTCCATCTCTTCATTCTTTCTGGAGTTATTTCTCCACTGATCTCCAGCAGCATATTGGGCACCTACTGACCTGGGGAGTTCATCTTTCAGTGTCCTATCTTTTTGTGTTTTCATACTGTTCATGGGGTTCCCAAGGTAAAAATACTGAAGTGGCTTTCCATTCCCTTCTCCAGTGGGCCACGTTTTGTCAGAACTCTCCGCCATGACCTGTCTGTCTTGGGTGTCCCTACATGGCATGGCTAATGGTTTCATTGAGCTAGACAAGGCTGTGGACCTTGTGATCAGTTTGGTTAGTTTACTGTGATTGTGCTTTTCAGTCTGTCTGCCCTTTGATGGCAGAGAAGGCAATGGCACCCCACTGCAGTACTCTTGCCTGGAAAATCCCATAGATGGAGGAGCCTGGTGGGCTGCAGTCCATGGGGTTGCTAAGAGTAGGACATGACTGAATGACTTCACTTTCACTTTTCACTTTCATGCATTGGAGAAGGAAATGGCAACCCACTCCAGTGTTCTTGTCTGGAGAGTCCCAGGGACAAGGGAGCCTGGTGGGCTGCTGTCTATGGGGTCACACAGAATCAGACATGACTGAAGCAACTTAGCAGCAGCAGCCAGCAGCAGCCCTCTGATGGATAAGGATAAAAGGTTTATGGAAGCTTCCTGATGGGAGAGACTGACTTGGGGGAAAACTGGGTCTTATTCTGGTGGGCGGGACCATGTTCAGTAAATCTTTAATCCAATTTTTTCTGTTGATGGGCAGGCCTGTGTTCCTTCCCTATAGTTGACCTGAGGCCAAACTATGATGGAGGTAATGAAGATAATGGGGACCTCCTTCAAAATGTCCCATGCACACATGACTGCACTCAGTGACTGACCCTGAAGCAGGCCACCACCAACCCATGCCTCTGCCGGAGACTCCTGGACACTCATGGTCCTGTCTAAGTCAGTTTCTTGTGGGTTCACTGCTCCTTTCTCCTGGGTCCTGGTGCATACAAGGTCTTGTTTGTGCCCTCCAAGAGTCTGTTTCCCCCAGTCCCGTGTAGGTTCTGATGGTTCTATGGTGGGGTTAATGGTGACCTCCTCCAAGAAGGCTTGTGCTGTACTCAGGTCTGCTGCACCCAGAGCCCCTGCCCCTGTGACAGGCCACCGCTGACCCTTATCTTCTCAAGAGACACTCAGACACAGTTCTGGCTCAGTCTCTGTGGGTTGGGTGTGCATTTTGTGCCCTTCCCAGGTCTGAGCAGCTCAGGTGACCAGGTTCTTGGTGAGCACACTGTCAGGTGGACCATGTGTCTTAATCACCTCCCTGGTCCAGGCTGCGCAGTTTCCTGGGTGTGTCATGAGAGCACCATTTCAGGTGCACTGTATGTCTCTTCTAGAGAGCTGATCTCAGACTATGACCCTCCTGGCAGATGTCAACTATCCAGGATCACAGGAAGACCTGGTTAGCAGCTGGGAGCCTGCTTACAGTGTGGTGGAAGGTGCCATCTCTGTGGCTGAGACTGCAACAGCCTGTTGCCTTCTGGCTCTGGCTGTAGGAAGCCTGCCTCTCTGCTTCCAGGTGGGGAGGGGCTGGTATGCAGCTCTCCTTTGGTATTTGCTCAATCCTTTGTACTGTGAGCCAGTTCAGTTCAGTTCAGTCACTCAGTTGTGTCCGACTCTTTGCGACCCCATGAATCGCAGCACGCCAGGCCTCCCTGTCCATCACCAACTCCCGGAGTTCACTCAGACTCGCATCCATTGAGTCAGTGATGCCATCCAGCCATCTCATCCTCTGTCATCCCCTTCTTCTCCTGCCCCCAATCCCTCCCAGCATCAAAGTCTTTTCAAATGAGTCAACACTTCGCATGAGGTGGCCAGAGTACTGGAGTTTCAGCTTTAGCATCATTCCTTCCAAAGAAATCCCAGGGTTGATCTCCTTCAGAATGGACTGGTTGGATCTCCTTGCAGTCCAAGGGACTCTCAAGAGTCTTCTCCAACACCACAGTTCAAAAGCATCAATTCTTCAGTGCTCAGCCTTCTTCACAGTCTAATTCTCACATCCATACATGATCACTGGAAAAACCATTGCCTTGACTAGACGGACCTTAGTCGGCAAAGTAATGTCTCTGCTTTTGAATATGCTATCTAGGATTGGTCATAACTTTTCTTCCAAGGAGTAAGCCTCTTTTAATTTCATGGGTGCAGTCACCATCTGCAGTGATTTTGGAGCCCAGAAAAATAAAGTCTGACACTGTTTCCACTGTTTCCCCATCTATTTGCCATGGAGTGATGGGACCAGATGCCATGATCTTCATTTTCTGAATGTTGAGTTTTAAGCTAACTTTTTTACTCTCCTCTTTTACTTTCATCAAGAGGCTTTTTAATTCTTCTTCACTTTCTGCCATAAGGGTGGGGTCATCTGCATATCTGAGGTTATTGATATTTCTCTCGGCAATCTTGATTCCAGCTTGTGTTTCTTCCAGTCCAGCGTTTCTCATGATGTACTCTGCATAGAATTTAAATAAGCAGGGTGACAATATACAGCCTTGATGTACTCCTTTTCCTATTTGGAACCAGACTGTTGTTCCATGTCCAGTTCTAACTGTTGCTTCCTGACCTGCATACAGGTTTGTCAAGAGGCAGGTCAGGTGGTCTGGTATTCCCATCTCTTTCCGAATTTTCCACAGTTTATTGTGATCAACACAGTCAAGGCTTTGGCACAGTCAATAAAGCAGACATAGATGATTTTCTGGAACTGTCTTGCTTTTTTCATGATCCAGCAGATGTTGGCAATTTGATCTCTGTTTCCTCTGCCTTTTCTAAAACCAACTTGAACATCTGGAAGTTCACGGTTCACGTATTGCTGAAGCCTGGCTTGGAGAATTTTGAGCATTACTTTACTAGTGTGTGAGATGAGTGCAATTGTGTGGTAGTCTGAGCATTCTTTGGCATTTCCTTTCTTTGGAATTGGAATGAAAACTGACCTTTTCCAGTCCTGTGACCATTGCTGAGTTTTCCAAATTTGCTGGCATATTGAGTGCAGCACTTTCACAGCATCATCTTTCAGGATTTGAAATAGCTCTACTGGAATTCCATCACCTCCACTAGCTTTGTTCGTAGTGATGCCTTCTAAGGCCCACTTGACTTCACATTCCAGGATGTCTGGCTCTAGATGAGTGATCACACCATCGTGATTGTCCGGATCATGAAGATCTTTTTTGCACAGTTCTTCTGTGTATTCTTGCCACCTCTTCTTAATATCTTCTGCTTCTGTTAGGTCCATACCATTTCTGTCCTTTATCGAGCCCATCTTTGCATGAAATGTTCCCTTGGTATCTCTAGTTTTCTTGAAGAGATCTCTAGTCTTTCCCATTCTATTGTTTTCCTCTATTTCTTTGCATTGATCGCTGAAGAAGGCTTTCTTATCTCTTCTTGCTATTCTTTGGAACTCTGCATTCAGATGCTTATATCTTTCCTTTTCTCCTTGGTGTTTCGCTTCTCTTCTTTTCACAGCTTTTTGTAAGGCTTCCCCAGACAGCCATTTTGCATTTTTACATTTCTTTTCCATTGGGATGGTCATGATCCCTGTCTCCTGTACAGTGTCACGAACCTCATTACATAGTTCATCAGGCACTGTATCTATCAGATCTAGTCCCTTAAATCTATTTCTCACTTCCACTGTATAGTCATAAGGGATTTGATTTAGGTCATACCTGAATGGTCTAGCGGTTTTCCCTGCTTTTTTCAATTTCAGTCTGAATTTGGTAATAAGGAGTTCATGATCTGAGCCACAGTCAGCTCCTTGTCTTGTTTTTGTTGACTGTATAGAGCTTCTCCATCTTTGGCTGCAGAGAATATAATCAATCTGATTTTGGTGTTGACCATCTGGTGATGTCCATGTGTAGAGTCTTCTCTTGTGTTGTTGGAAGAGGGTGTTTGCTATGACCAGTGCGTTCTCTTAGAAAAACTCTATTAGTCTTTGCCCTGCTTCATTCCATATTCCAAGGCCAAATTTGCCTATTACTCCAGGTGTTTCTTGACTCCCTACTTTTGCATTACAGTCCCCTATAATGAAAAGGACATCTTTTTTAGGTGTTGTTCTAAAAGGTCTTGTAGGTCTTCATAGAACCGTTCAACTTCAGCTTCTTCAGTGTTACTGGTTGGGGCATAGACTTGGATTACTGTGATATTGAATGGTTTACCTTGGAGACGAACAGAGATCATTCTGTCGTTTTTGAGATTGCATCCAAGTACTGCATTTTGGACTGTTTTGTTGACCATGATGGCTACTCCATTTCTTCTGAGGGATTCCTGACTGCAGTAGTATATATAATGGTCATCTTAGAGCCTATCAAGGGAAAGTTCTCTTTCTGCAATTAGGTGTGTATTCCATGGGGTTTTTTTGTTTTGTTTGTTTTGTGTTGCCTTCTGAGATGTGAAAACTCCCCACAGACCTGCCTGTGAGAGGGCTTCCTACTGTGTGGAAACTTTTTCACAACTCCTTCTGCAGAACAGGTCTCCATCCCTAACTCTTTTGTCTCCCTTTTTGTCTTATATTTTGTCCTACCTCCTGCTACGTTTTAATTTTAACTGATGTGTATTGTTACAGTAGCATGTACTTTCTTCTTACACTTCCATAGCCTCATTTTAAAGCACAACTTATTCTTTCATTTAATTTGTACAGTCTCTTAATTTTCCTGTTTCAAATTTCAAGGAAAAATATAGTTGACCCAAGTCACAATTTTGAGCCAGAGCACAAGAGGTTTGATGTAGCTCTCTATCCTAGGTCGGCCCAGTCCAGTCGGCTGTGATGGTAGGGTTGGCCCAAAAAAGTGCAGAATATGGCTGCTTAGACAGTAGGAGCTATGGACCTAAGGACCAACATAGGTAGTTTAGTAACACATATGCCATTATACACATCTACAAATACTCATGTATATGTACTGCTTGTTTTTAAATAATTGCCTGGATAAAATATATAATATCAATTAAACCACTTTATTGATGGAAATTATGATTATTTAGTGATGTAAAATATATTTATACAATTGGTTTATGTAAAAAAAATTGTGTTTTTTCCACATTTGGGAATACTTAATCCATTTGATTTTGAAAGTATTTCAAAATTGAAATAATATTTATATTAATAGAGGTTGAGACTTATTTGGGAATATTTTTATATTTATTTATGCAACTAATTCATTGACATACAGATTTTAACAAATAAAAAGCATAATTGAAAAGATTATGTGGCTTAAATGTGGCTTAAGATAAAGAAGGCTTAAGATAAAGAAATATTTTAGATTTGTTTTGCCAATTCAGGCTAATGTTGTTGTCTTTAACTGTTGTGTCTTTGATAAAATACATTTTTATGGCAATTTTATTCTGTTTGTATTTTGCAGCTGAATATTTCCATATATTTGTAGCTTAGGGTAACATTTCTTAGTACTAGGACTATCTAATTTGAACTAAAATTATCTCAAGACAAGTAAAGAAGATCTTCTCTTGTACATTTCTAGTTCTGTTCATCTGGATAACATATTATTGGACTTAATTATCCAGTCAAGATATCTATATGTGAAAAAAAAAAACACACTAGAAGTCTTCAACTCAGGATGTTATGAGAATGATGATAAAATTTGTTGAGAATGTCAAACCAATTTTCCTAATGAGATCAACATATAATTGAATATAAAGAAGTAAATAGATTCCGGCAGTTATCTCCACTTCCTCTCCATTAAGGAGCTAGTGATAATCTTTAACCATTGACTGAGAAAGTCCTTGTATTGGACCTAATTGTAACTTTCCTGGGTACCATGTAGTTTGTTTTTTTTTTTTTCTGTATAGTTTCTACCCTGCAAAGGTATCTTTTTTGCTCTTGCTAGTTCAAGCAGAAGAATTCGGTAAAAGGGCATTAGGTGGCTTATCTTATGGATGACTGGAGGACCAGTCAAGAACCAAGGGTGATGAGCAGAGGCAAAAAGCCAAAGAAAGGGATGTTTCTGGACTCTGGTGCTTCTGAACACCTGCTACCACTGCCCTCTCTCGTTTCCAATACTGCCCAGCAATAATCTCCATCTGATGCATAGCTCTGAATTACTTCCTTACGATGACTGTGCTTAAATCACTGACCACATTCCATCTTACAGGAGGCAGGCAAAAGAAATATTTTCCCCCTTTCCACTCTAGTAGGAAAAAGTTGGACCCATTTTCTATGCCAGGGATCTTCCAGACCCAGGGATTGAACCTATATCTCCTACACTATAGGCAGATTCTTTTCCACTGAACCACTAGGGAAACCCCAAAGTTTGTACGGGATTGGCCAAGAAGTTCCATTGGGTTTTTCTGTAACACAGATAAACTTTTTGGCCAACCCAGTAGATATGCATAAGTGAACAGAACAACATGCATGTCACGTTTTTACCCAGTTTTTTTGAATAAGCATGATTAAGGCAAGCTTTGAAGTGTCTCCCATTGAGTTACTTACAAGGACAGTCTCATGCAGTTGACTTTGGAGTGATATATTATGCAGTAAGAAACTTGATAAGTCATTGTGGCTAAATTTAGTTTTTTTAACCCTGTCTTTTCAACTTTGGTTTATGAGATAGTTTAGATAAAATGATTGTCTACAAAGTCTTTAAATTTATCCAAAATAAATGCAAATTCTTTGTGCAGTAATAGTATCTCATTATCCATATAGCAATAGATTATCAAGAATGTTCTAGACTTTTCCTTGGAGTGTGAACGCTGCAGGCAGTTGGCATCTCCCTGTCCCCTTTTGCTCAGTGGTCTCTATCCCAGCAGAGCTATCCAAGGTCTGCTTTTAAGTCAAGGAAAGGGAGAACTTTCATAAACATGTTCAATCGAGAGGAAAGTGGTACAAAATGCTAATCCTTAGGCATATCAAATTGTTCCTTCACAAGTACCTTATGTTGTCATATAATTAAGATACAACTGAATCTATGACCATATTCAAAGGTTATAGAGAACCTGGAGATTAAGACAGAAATAAATTAGGTAAAATAAACGAAAAGAGAGATATTTGCCTTGATCCAAACATTAGAATCCTAGATAGAAATGCCATAACAAACACAATATACTAGGCTGAAAATGTCACTAGAATAAACATTAGCTACTGTTTTTTATTCAGAAGTAATTGCAAAAATTTGAACTTGCTTTTCTAACTTTAAACTCAAATGGAGTTTAATATGTATACATACATTTGCTTCTAGATACTAACCAGTTAATTATATGATCAATGTATATAAAAGAAGAAAATAAAATATTCCTCTGTCACTTTTCATATGTTAAGACGAAACGGAACTTAAGGAGGATTCATGGCACCACTGCCTTTTCTTTCCTGACTCCACCCATCCACTTATCAAAGTGTTATTACTTTCAGAAAGAGAGTGGATATAATTCATGATTCATATCTTCTTTTGAAATCATATTACTCCTATAATGATCTTATATTTTTCCACATTACCCATTGTTAAATTAAAAAACATATAGGTTCAAAATGTTAGAATCTTGTGAAACTTGAATTTTTGTTTTTGTTCTTTTTATTTAACTGTGAATGAAACATTCAACCTGAGTGGCTCTCATAAGTGGGGCTTCCCAGGTGGTGCTAGTGGTAAAGAATCCGCCTGCCAATACAAGAGACTCAAGAGACGCAGGTTCTATCCCAGGGTCTGGAAGATCCCCTACAGTAGGAAATGGCAATCCACTCAAGTTTTCTTTTCTGGAAAATGCCATGGACAGAGGAGCCTGGCTGGCTATTGCCCCTGTCCATGGGGCCGCAGACTGTTGGACATGACTAAGCACATACACAGCTCTTGCAAGTGATGGCTAAATACAGGTCAGCTTTCTAATAGTGCTTTTTTGAACTTTGTTTTTTGTTGTGACATTTCAACTAATCATGAAATATCATAGATGAAATTAAAGCAAACTCAATGTGTATGGCATAACATTTTATTTTGTCATGAGTCATATTAAAATACCTTTTTGTTTGATTCAGTTCAGTTCAGTTCAGTTCAGTCGCTCAGTCGTGTCTGACTCTGTGTGACGCCTTGAACCACAGCACACCAGGCCTCCCTGTCCATCGCCAACTCTCACATTTCACCCAAACCCATGTCCATTGAGTTGGTGATGCCATCCAACCATCTCATCCTCTGTCGTCCCCTTCTCCTCCTACCTTCAATCTTGCCCAGCATCAGGGTCTTTTCAAATGAGTCAGTTCTTTGCATGAGGTGGCCAAAGTATTGGAGTTTCAGCTTTAGCATCAGTCCTTCCAATGAACACCCAGCACTAATCTCTAGAATAGACTGGTTGGATTGCCTTGCAGTCTAAGGGACTCTCAAGAGTCTTCTCCAACATCACAGTTCAAAAGCATCAGTTCTTCTGTGCTCAGCTTTCTTTATAGTCCAACTCTCACATCCATACATGACCACTGGAAAAACCATAGCCTTGACTAGATGGACCTTAGTCAGCAAAGTAATGTCTCTGCTTTTTAATATGCTGTCTAGGTAGGTTGGTGTTCTTTGGAAGGAATGATGCTAAAGCTGAAACTCCAGTACTTTGGCTACCTCATGCGAAGAGTTGACTCATTGGAAAAGACTTTCATGCTGGTAGGGACTGGGGGCAAGAGGAGAAGGGGACAACAGAGGATGAGATGGCTGGATGGCATCACTGACTCCATGGATGTGAGTCTGAGTGAACTCCGGGAGTTGGTGATGGACAGGGAGGCCTGGTGTGCTGAGATTCATGGGGTCTCAAAGAGTCGGACATGACTGAGCGACTGAACTGAACTGAGGCTGGTCATAACTTTCCTTTCAAGGAGTAAGCATCTTTTAATTTCATGGCTGCAGTCTCCATCTGCAGTGATTTTGGAGCCCAGAAAAATAAAGTCAGCCACTGTTTCCACTGCTTCCCCATCTATATGCCATGAAGTGATGATTACACATTTTTAAAACAAATAGTTTGTTGGCATTTATGTAGTGTACATTTTAAAATAGTTTTTTCTGTGCAACTTAGTATATCATAATTTATTTAGATTGGATAGAGATAAGGTTTCTAAACATAAGCTTTGCAGAAGCATGTGCAGGTTTATGCTGTAAGATTAGGAGATACACTGTTGTTCATATATGTATTTCTGAAAAAATATTAAACAATTAATTATTTTAAAAAGCAGTTAGCAGGGAATTCTGTCTGTAGATGATTTTCAGTAGATGTTTTTTGCCTTCTCCTTACTTCATTTCATAATCTATGGGTTACACTGCTGCTGCTGTCATGTCTGACTCTGTGCAACCCCATAGACAGCAGCCCATCAGACTCCCCCGTCCCTGGGATTTTCCAGGGAAGTACACTGGAGTGGGTTGCCATTTCCTTCTCCAGTGCATGAAAGTGAAAAGTGAAAGTGAAGTCGCTCAGTCGTGTCCAACTCTTAGTGACCCCATGGACTGCAGCCTACCAGGCTCCTCCATCCATGGGATTTTCCAGGCAAGAGTACTGGAGTGGGGTGCCATTGCCTTCTCCGATGGGTTACACCAGCAGGTAATTAAAACAATTTGAATGCAAAAAAATAAATATTCTACTTAAAGAATATAAAATATTTTTTCTATGAAATAATTATCTAAAGAAAAAAATCTTCAAATTGTCTCCTAATTTAATTATTATTAAAGAAAATACTTTTTTCTAAAAGGTTAAGGATTATTTGGTTAAACCTGCTGCAATCTTTGTAATAACCACAAGACAATATCACTGTATATTACTACATTTCCTAAAATTACAGACATATTATTCTTATACTTGGAGGAGGAAATAGCAATCCATTCCAGGAGTCTTGCCTGAAAAATTCCATGAACTGAGGAGCCTGACGGGCTAAAGTCATGGCATTGCAAGAGTCAGGCACAACTGAATGACTAAGCACACACATTGTTCTTATAAGAAACATACTTTTAAAATACACACTTTAAGAAATTAATTTAAAAGAATAAATTGAGGGAACATTTGATCTCATGTGAATTTATGATTTATTCTGCTGGAATAAATGGGTTGTGATATGAGTTTGCATTGGTCATATCCCAAGTATCCTCCTTTTCTTTCTTTAATATAAATAAACATGTTACTAAATGAAATGAATAGCTGTTTATATATTTGATTCCTTAAATTTTTGGTTTATATTTTAAATTAATTTTCATTGGATTATCAGTCAGTTCAGTTGCTCAGTCATGTCCGACTCTTTGCGATGCCAAGGACTGCAGCATGCCAGGCTTCCCTGTCTATCCCCAACTCCTGAAGCTTGCTCAAACTCATGTCCGTCGAGTTGGTGATGCCATCTAACCATCTCATCCTCTTTCGTCCCCATTCTCCTGCCTTCAATCTTGTCTGGCATCTTTTCCAATGAGTCAGTTTTTCACATCAGGAACGACTTCACTTTGACTTTTCACTTTCATGCATTGGAGAAGGAAATGGCAACCCACTCCAGTGTTCTTGCCTGGAGAATCCCAGGGACGGGGGAGCCTGGTGGGCTGCCATCTCTGGGGTGGCACAGAGTCGGACACGACTGAAGTGACTTAGCAGCAGCAGCAGCAGCAGCCAAAGTATAGTTGCAGTATAGTTGTTTTAAAATATTGTGTTTTTACTGTACTGCAAAGTAAATCAGCTATAGGTATACATATATTCCATCTTTTTTGGATTTCTTTCCCATTTAGGTCACCACTGTGCATTAAGTAGAGTTCCCTGTGCTACACAGTACTTCTCATTAGTTATTTATTTTGTGCATAGTATCAAAAGTGTATCTGTCAGTCCGAGTCTCCCAGGTCCTCTCACCACCTTGGTATCCATATATTTGTTCTCTACGTCTGTGTCTGCGTCATCTTTCTAGATTCCATGTATGTGCTTCCCAGGTGCCAATGCAGGAGACATAAGAGAAGTGGGTTCAGTCCCTGGGTTGGGAAGATTCTCTGGAGAAGGAAATGGCAACCCACCCCAGTATTCTTGCTTAGGAAATCCCATGGACAAAGGATTCTAGTGGGCTAAGGTCCATAGGGTCTCAAAGAGTCAGACACTCATGGAGCAACTGAGTATATATTTATTTTTCTCTTTCTGACTTCACTGTTTGATGCTAAGTCTATCTGGGCTGTGCTTTACTTTAGAATTTAAAAAGATTTGGCTCTGCGAGATAGGATGTGTGCTAATTGTGCCTGCAGCAAGAGGCTAGTCCTCCTTGCCTGCAGCAAGAGGAATCTGTCCTGCAAACCCGAGGTGGAAGGAGGGCACAAAGAAGACAAAGAACATGGCTTTAGTTTTGTGTGTGTGTGTGTGTGTGTGTGTGTGTGTGTGCGTGTGAAGCAGAGCAGTAGAAAGAAGTTGGTGGGGACAGAGGGATGTATGGATGAAAAGAAAGGGTGGTAAGCCTTATCTCTGCTTTGTGTGATGATAAATAAATATGTTCCTACTAGGAGAGCTGGCTTGAAGCCCTGGGTAAAAGCTGCTTCCTCTGTACTAATCTCTGCTTCAGAGTTGATGGTTAATTATTTTTACAAATCATTTCCCTCTTGCCCTCTTCACTCCAATTCAGTTGCTAAGTGACTGGAAGATAAAGTGACCTCTGAATTTATTCTTCTCATTACATTGTTAGATTTTTTTCCGCATCACTTAAAGGATGGATTTGTTCGTTGTAAGTTCAACACCTCTCAAAGATTCAAGTTGACATTTCACCTAATTAATAGCCCCTGTTGGCCTAGTTATTCTGCGGATGCATAATTAAGGCAATAATGCTACTTGTTCAGTGGAATTGGATTTTATTTTGCCTTTTAAATGGATTGCCCAAAGGTTTATTGCTTTTTCTGCCTTAACACATATTATTATGCCCATCTGTGTTAAAATAAACGTCCTTAGAAAATTCCATCCTTAGAAAAATTTTTAAAATTACTCTAATGGAAAATTTTGAACTCCGAGGATTAAAAAAAAATATATATATGAACAGTATTTTAATTTAATGGGAACTCATTAAAGGCACTAATTTTTACCTCTTATCTTTGTTTTTTTTTTTTTTTTTTACCTCTTATCTTTGAATTGTTCACTTTCGTACTTGGAGTCCTCTCTGTAGCACCTGACAGAGTGGATACTGGATATATACATATATTGTTCATTGACTTCATGTGCTAAGAATTCAAATTTTCCTTTTAAAGTGAAGTTAGTATAAAAATGGTTGTACATATCATAAGTAATTCTGACTAAAAATCAAAATAAAACTACAAACATTGTTTTTATTTTTACTCTTTGGGACTTGTAGTCTGTGTGTATTATCCTCTGTGATGTGAAATGTTATTTACTTATCAAATCAAATGTATATATAAAGATCCATAGTTAACTCTTACTATATAAAAAATATTCTGCTCCATGCTTTACAAATATTGTTAATGTGGAATCACTAAGGAAAAAATTAATCATCTTTTCCCTTACCTGGGCTTCCCTGGTGGCTCAGAAGGTAAGGAATCTGCCTGCAATGCAGGTTTCAATCCCTGGGTCGGGAAGATGCCTTGGAGAAGGGAATGGCTACCCACTCCAGTATTCTTGCTTGGAGGATTCCATGGACAGAGGAGCCTGGCAGGCTGCAGTCCATGGAATTTCAGAGTCAGACACAACTTTCTTTTCTCTTTACCTCAGGTAACTATTTAGAAAAAAAGACCACATGTAATTCATGCATGTACACACACACAAACCTACAAATGACTGTGGGTGAATGGAGCATGCAGATGTCAGATGCTGAGTTTTCTGTGAATATGATGATGGCTGTGGTGGTGGGAGGTACATAGGTTTCTTGCAGTAACTGAGGAGCCGAGCTTTACATTTCTTGATATTTAGATGGAAAATGTCATGACAAACAAGATATAACCAGGCAAAAAAAAATAGTAGTTTAGATCTCATACCTAGACAAAGTAAGTTTTGTGATAATGAGATCTGAATGGAGGTGTCTGTTAAACCCACTAGAACCAATTCAAGAAATATTTTATTAGATTTATAAATTATAAGGATGATGAAAAATCTTGTTTCTCTGTGTTAATGTAATTGTATATGGGATAGTCTAGAAAAATAAGTAAAACACTTGTGTCTGAGTGCAAGCCCCATATACATGAATTTCAGGAACATTTAGAAGAGGAAAAAAATCAGTTGCTCAGAGGCTATTTTTGTTGTTGTTTAGCCGGGTCCAACTCTTTTGCAACCCTATGGACTTTAGCCCGCTAGGCTCCTCCCTCCACGGAATTCTCCAGGCAAGAATACTGGAGGGGGTTGCCATTTCCTTCTCCAGGGGATCTTCCCAACACAGGGGTCAAACCCTGCAGGGATCAATCTCTTGCATTGGCAGGTGTGTTCTTTACCGTTAAGCCATCTCAGAAGCCTCAGAGGCCATCACTGGTATATTTAAAATGTTTGCCAGCCAACATTTTGAGGAATCTTAATCTGTGTTTACTGCATAGCATTTGGGACATTTGGGTTAGATTCCTTATTGCCTCGCTGATGAGGTATATGAATTTGGAAGATTTAGTAACTGTTTACCGTTAGGCCTCAGTTTCTCATCTGTGAAAAGAAGTTGCTTAGATGCTTGCTCTGTTTTATTTTGCTTCAAAAGCTTTGCATCTGTTATTTTACCATATCCTGTAATAACATTTTTCCTTATTAAAAAGAGGTAGTCGTCATTGTAGAAACTGGAAAATACATAAAAGCACAAAGCACATTTCTAGCTCTGTAAAGTTATATTCATATCTATCCATATCCATTTAGTTTTTAAAAGATTGAAGTTGTTGCTGTTTAGTCACCAGATAGCATCTGACTTTTTGCGACCCCATGGACTGTAGCCCACCAGGTTCCTCTGTTCATGGGATTTCTGAGGCAGGAATACTGGAGTGGGTTGCCTTTTCCTCCTACAGGGGATCTTCCCCACCCAGGAATCGAACCTTTGTCTCCAGCATTGGCAGGCATATTATTTACCACTGGGCCATCAGGGATGCCCAAAAGACTGAGGACATATTGTCATATATTTTGTTATGTTTTTCCACTTTATAATATATTGTGAACATTCATCTATCTTATAATTTATAAATGCTTAAATGAAATTTGATATATGCTTTTACAGTAATTATTTTATTAACCCATTTTACTGAACACTTAATTTTGCAATTATTTTACTATATATAGTGCTATGGTGAACATTCTTAGAGATTAATATTTGTAAGATATTTGATTATATCTTTAGCACAAATTCTTAGGTTTAGAATTACTTGTCTTAAATGCATTTTTAAGCAATTGAATACCTGTTGTCAAGCTACCCCCATAGTGAATGGATATTTATTTGCTATTGATTCCCTCAACAAGTATTTATTTAATGCTTATTTTATATTGGGTAAATATGAACAAAGTATTGAGAAAAAATGAATGTTTGGGAAGAGGAGAGCAGGGTAGCTCTGTTTCTTTGCATTTAATATTGTTTCATCAAAAAAAAATTCTTCGATTTGGTGAGTAAAGAGTGAAAAGTGAAAGTGTTAGTCACTCAGTTTGTGTTTGACTTTTTGAGATCCCATGGACTGCAGCCTGCTAGGCTCCTCTATCCATGAGATTCTCCAGGCAAGAATACTGGAGTGGGTTAACATTCATTTTTTCCAGGGGATCTTCCTAACCCAGAGATGAACCTGGGTCTCCTGCTTTGCAGGCGGATTCTTTACGATCTGAGCCACCAGGGAAGCCCTGGGTGAATAAAATGCTATCTTATTTTTTATTTCTTCATTATAAAGATCAAAACCCTTTAAAAATTATTTTGGTAGCCATTTTTGTATTGGGATTTTCTGCTGTACTTACTACCTTGCTTGGTGTCTGTATCTCTCTTTGGTGAAGGAGGAAGATGATCTCCAATATTATTTAGTTCTCTTTCAACTGGTTGCCAATCATACTGTCTTATCATCAAAATTAGAATTTTTCTTATCAACATTAGAGCACTTCTCTTTCTATTATATGTTGGTGATAAACTGATCTCTTTTGTTTGTACGTTTTATTATTCTCATTATGTTAGTTCTATAGTGTGTTTTAATTGGTTTATTTCTAAAACATCATTTTTCCTACCCACTTTATTTTATGCCCATCAGTCTTCCTTCAGTCCAATCATTATTTTCAGGGGATCCTGACTCCTTTCTCTAATTGTTTTTAAGATTTTATCACTGTGTTGGCTGTTCTACAGTTGGTCATGATATTTCTAAGCATGGATTTATCCTTATCTCTCCTGCTAAGCACTTCATTATGTTTTTCAGTTTTTAAGAATTAAATTCAGGTTATTACTTCATTATTACTTCAGATATTGCCCCTTTGTATTTTCTATTTATTTGCTTTGTTCTCTCTGGAACTCCCATTATATTTATTTTTGACCTTATATTGCATATGTCTCTCAATCTTTCATATTTTTCATCTCTTTATTATTCTGTCACAGATTTCTGTGAATGTCCTACCAGTTCATTAGCTCAACTGTTTCAATTTAACCTGTTTAATCTATAAGGCTTTTAATTTAAAAGCTACATTTTTCACAATTTCTATTTAGTTCATTTTCAAATCTATCCATTCTTCCTTTTATCACATCAGTAGCTTATTTCTTATGACATTTATTTTGAATCTTTAATTATTTTGCTCATTCTTACATATGGTCTTTCTGTTTTTTTCTGTCATGTCTGAAATTCTTGTGGTGGTAATATGTCTTTTATAGTATCTGACGATTCTCGCTTGTGATGTTTGCTTTCCTCATGATATTTATAGAAAATATATGATTCATCTTTTAGTGTTTTTTTTTTTTCTCTATCATTTTCGGTACCTGGTAACTTCCAGTGGTGTGTTAGTAAATGTTTAATTATAAGCTTTCTGAGAAACAGTGCTCAGGTTTGTAGCATCTCCCTAGCATAGCCAATTTTAAACAACTGAAGTAGTGTCGTTGAGCATGGAGGTGGGAAGAGATGTGCTCACTCAGATTTTGTAAGCTTATTAACTTCAACATCACTGGCAGTTTTCCTTTTTTACTACAAATTCAGCTGCCTGTTAATTTTTTGTTATATTTTACCCAGCACATGTAGAGTTTTATGATATGAGTTTCCATTAGCTAACTTTACCAGGTTTCCAGGACTGGAAGCAATGCTCTATGTCCAAAATTCAAAAAGCTAAAAAATGTTTGTACGTGTTATAATTCTTGAGTTGGTGAATTTCACCATTTCTACATCTTTTATTTGATATGTTCTGTCTCTTAATACTCCACTCCATTTCTTCTTCATTTGCCTCTTTCCCCCATCTCTGGTTGCAAAACAGTCAGACACGACTTAGCAATTAAACAACAACAAAATCCCATCAACCCGTCAATCCCAACAACAACCCATCTCTTACATTTCAGTCTCTATTGTTTTATTTCTGCTAAATAAGCTTATCAGAGGACTTCTGTGGAAGGAATCATCTTGTTATATAAACAGTATTTTAAGAGATACTTAGCTTTTAGAGGTAGACAAGCACTGATTCCTTGAAAGGAGATAGCATATTTCCTGAAGTTAATTATGTTCTCCTAGATGTTTGTGGGAAGAGTGCTCTCATCAGAGGCAATCATTTTTGTAAATGGTGAGATGGTAAATATTTTAGACTTTGTAGGCCATATATTCCCTCCCCCAATTCCTCAGCTCTGCCACTACAGTGTGAAAGCAGCCTTAGATAATATGTACATGAATCAATGGTCTGTGTTCCAATAAAACTTTATTTACAAGCAGGTAGTGAGTTGAATTTGGTCCATGGACTACAGCCTTGCTGAGCCCTGCTCTAAATGATAGTCCATGGATGTAAAGGCTTAATAATATTTTAAAGTGAACATATAAACAGTTGTTAACAGAAAATTAAATTTAATTTCATTTTCTATATCAGTACTTGGAAAGATAATTACTAGTTTTAAGATATAATTACTTTTTTTCTGCATATAGTTGGGAGAATTGTTTTGGGCATAGAAGAGGCAGTGTTTTTTGTAATTAACAGTGACTTTGTATTTTAATACTGCATATATGCTTGCAGGCTGTTAGTCACTTATAATAAATGTGAGATGTATGAAATACAAAAATTATTTACAAAAAATGAATTTGTTGTGTACCAATTCAACTTGGCAACTGCTGGACCTTAGGCTATTTTTGGAATCAGTAGTTCATTTTGTTTTCCCCTGTGTATATTGCATTTCAGTGACAAACCATGGGAGCCTGGAGCTGCCCAGAACAATTTGATTTTTTCATCTGCAAAGATTCTTAAGCTTCCTGTGGTTTAGCTGGCACATCTCGCATACAAAAGAATTTAAGTATTGATCTAAGCTATTAAAACACATCATAGTTACATTCTTTTATAGCAACTGCTGTGCACCAGTTTAGCCTAATGAATTCTCAAATGTATCTCATTCATACAATTTGGTCTACTGTTCTGCTCAGAGTAGCCATTAACTCCTATAGGCATGTAATGAGGAGGAACTCAGTAGAGTACATGGCAAGAAATGAACATATGGGGGTTTTCCCAAAAGAACAACCAGTAATTGAAAGCACTAAACTCCCCCAGTTATCATCCCCTCCCTTTTCAAGCTATTCGTAGATACCAAGATGCTCTCACTAATTCCACTGCAGACTAATGTCAGGATAATGCCCTGGCCATTTATGCTGTTTCTATGTAATGGTGCCAGATGTTCTCTACCATGCTATCAGGAAATATAATTAGCAAACTAGCTTTCTGTAATTCACTAGAATTATCATACTGAGTGTCCTTTTTCCTTTAATGTCCCTTTGTAGAACAAGAAGCTTCTGCCTTGATTTAGTGACTTGGTCATAGGTGCTATTAATACATTTGGAATCTTTATAATGCAAACCAGGAAAGGCCAAGATGCTTGCTTTTCATAGAAAGATTATTCATTCATTAAAAATTAAAATACATTGTTCATTTTAGGTGGGTGGGCTGGATGTTATTATTTCCCACATGTCCAGTTCAGCAGTACAGAACAAAAACATTCCTGCTTGGTAAGATTTCTGAGGTTGTCTTTGCTAGGCTCTTTCATACTTTCACTACTGCAGACTCTTTGTTACTAATTTGTTTGCATCAGGTTTACTGAAAATTCACAGGTCTCAATATGAGAAGATAGTGAAAATACTTAGATTTGTGGTAGAGAAGGAAAGAAGTTGATTTCCTTTGTTTTTTTTTAATTCAATAAACATTTATTTGACATCAACTATACACTAAGAGTGGAGAAGGCAATGGCACCCCATTGCAGTACTCTTGCCTGGAAAATCCCATGGACGGAGGAGCTTGGTAGGCTGCAGTCCATGGGGTCGCTAGAAGTCCATGGGGTCGCTAGAAGTCAGACACGACTGAGTGTCTTCACTTTCACTTTTATGCATTGAAGAAGTAAATGGCAACCCACTCCAGTGTTCTTGCCTGGAGAATCCCAGGGACGGGGGAGCCTGGTGGGCTGCCATCTATGGGGTCGCACAGAGTCGGACACGACTGAAGCGACTTGGCAGCAGCAGCAGCAGCATACACTGAGTAGTGCTCTGTCCTGGTGGTGTGAGCATGAATAAAACATAATCATTTTCCCCAAAGGTCATAGTATAGTATGGAGCAAACATAATGAACAGTTACAGTATTATAAGATACTTATAATAAAAGTATGAACAAAGTGCTGTGAGAAGAAGGAAAAGACTGAGTGGCCGGGAGAACATTTCCCCATTTAATTCACTCTACAGGAAGATCCCCTGGAGGAGGAAATGGCAACTTGCTCCAGTATTTGTGTTTGGAAAATCCCATGGACAGAGGAGCCTGTCAGGCTACAGTTCATAACGTCACAAAGAGTGGACATGACTGAGTGAGCACGCATGCACACACGAAGTAGTGAAACAGCAATGGAACAACCCTTTGTTTTCTTTTTTTGATGTAGAACATTTTTAAAGTCTTTATTGAATTTGTTACAATATTACTTCTGTTCCATGTTTTGGGTTTTTGGCCCCAAGGCATGTGGGATCTTATCTCCTTGACCAAAAATCGAACCCACACCCCCTGCATTGGAAAATGAAGTCTTAACCACTGGACCACCAGGAAAGTCTTGGAAAATCATGTTTTAAATGCTGAAAATGAGCATTTGGAAAATGGAAATGAAATAAAAATGCCATTTATAATAACATGAAAATATAAGAATATAAGTGCTTAAGAATAAACTTAGAGGTATGAAAGGACTACACATATAGAATATATGATTAAATATAAAATACTTTTCTTTGTAAATTCTTAATTTCTTTAAAATAGAATGACTTAAGCAAAGGAAAAATAATAGCAATGTGCTGTAGGGTTTATAAAATATGTATAAATAAAACATATGATAATAATACCTTAAAGGACTAGAGGTGAAAATTGAAGCATACTATTGTTAAGTTTTTAAAACTACGTGTGTGGAGTAGAATAACATTATTTGACTCTAATTTACTAAAAATTAAAAATGAAGATTGCAAACTCTAGAACAACACTGATTAAAAAAAGAAAAAGAAGTATAACTAATAAGTTATTATGTAAAATGAAATGGGAAACAAAACAATACTCAATTCTTACAGAAAAGCTCTTCCAGAAAATTGGAATAAAAGAATAAATACAAAACTAATGGCTTCCCAGGTGGCACTAGTGGTAAATAACCCGCCTGCCAAGCGGGAGACATAAAAGATGTGGTTTTGATCCCCAGGGAAGATTCCCCTGGAGGAGGGCATTACTATCCAGTCCAGTGTTCTTGCCTGGAGAATTTCATGGACAGAGGAGACTGACAGGCTACAGTCTATAGAGTCTCAGAGTTGAAACAGACTGAAACGACTTAGCACACACACATTCAAAACTAATTGTATGATGATGGACTTAACATTCATAATTACTTTAAATGAAAATGGATACATGGATCTGTTAAAAGGCAGAGATTATCAGCAAGTCATCACTTCTATTCAATGTTGTTTCAGAGGCAGAACAATTAGGTGAAAAAAAAAAAGGCATACTAGAAAGGAAAAAGCAAAAACTGTCTTCAATGAAGACATTTTTGTGTGTAAAGAAACTCCTAAACTATCAGCAAAATATTTACTAGGTTTAGGTGACTCAGACAGGAAAGAATTCACCTGCAATGTAGGAGACCTGAGTTCAATCCCTGGATCAAGAAGATCCCCTGGAGAAGGAAATGGCAACCCACTCCAGTATTGTTGCCTGGAGAATTCCATGGACTGAAGAGCCTGGCGGGCTACAGTCTGTGGGGTACCAAGAGTCGGACATGACTGAGTGACTAACACACACATAATAAGTGAATTCAGCAAGCCTCTAAATATAAGGTCGCTTACAAAAATTGACTTTATTTTTAGAAGTGAGTGTTTAGAAAGTGAAAATGAAAAGGTCATTTATAATTGCATCAAAAATATAAATGTTTAAGAGTAAACTTAAAAAACATATAAGGTATATTTATATACTGTAAACTGTAAAATATTACCAAGATAAATTAAAGAGTACTCAAGTCAATGGAAAAATATACTATGATTGTGGTGGATAGAACACTCAACATTAAGATATCTGTTCTTCCCAATGCAATCCAAAACAACATTTTAGAAGTTTTTCTTTTTCAATTTATTAATATTTTGAAACACTAGGCTGATTTTAAAATTAACATGGAAATGCAGAGACCTCGACTAGTCTCCCAAATAAAAACAAAAATTTGAAGTATTTATCTAATTTTAAGACTATTATAAATCTACAGTAATCAAGACAGGATGGTGTTGGGTTAAAGACAGACAACAGATAAATGGAATAGAATGGAGTGCTGAAACAGACTTACACTGGTACAGTCAACTGAACCAAGGCAGCAAGGCAACTCAATATGGAAAGGAAAGTCTTTTCACCAAGAATGTTTGAGCTGCTGGGTATCATTAAGGAAATAAAAGTGAGTCTCAACATATACATCATAGCATGAATTGAAATTTATTGGAGAGGTATCACAGACCTAAAAATAAAAAAAACAGTGTCAAGCTTCATGAAGAAAATGTGCAGGAAAATCCTAATAAACTTGGGGTGGCCAAAGATCCCTAACAAAACCAAGAAAACACTAATAATTAAAGGAAAATAAATTGTAAAATAAATTTCATAAAATTATTATTTACTGAAAAACAACATTAATAACCTGAATATGTAAGCTACAGACTGAAAGAAAATATTCATAATACATGTAAGTAATAGTAAACTTATACCCGAAATAGAGAATTTCTAAAATTTCTATAAAAAGACAAGCCCCTTCCCCCATCTACAATCCCACCAAATGGACAAAGTACTTGAAAAGGCACTTCACCAAATAAGATAAATAAATGGCCAATAAACACATGAAAAAGTTGTTAACACTATTAGTCATCAGGGAAGTAAAAAATAAAACTAATAATGAAATATTACTAAACACTCACTAGAATGATTAAAATTAAGAAAACTGATAACTCCAATTGTTGGCAAGGATGTAAAGCAACTGAATTTTTATGCATTGCTACAGTGGGTAGACAATGTGTCTAACAGTTTTTAATAAGTTAAATATATCCTTATCCAATGACCCAACAATTCTTTCTTTAGATATTTTCCCCAAAGAAATGAAAACATATTTGCAAAAATACATGTACATAAATGTTCATGCAACATTGTTGATATCCAAAATATAGAAACACCTCTAATGTCTAAAAGTAGAATAGATAAATGCACTGATACATTTGACTCAGCAACAAATGTAACTATTATTGATATTTATGCCAACACAGATACATTTAAAAGCATTTTGCTGAGCAAAAGAAGCCCAATCAAAGAAAAAAGAAACTACATACTGTAGGATTTCTTTTCATTTGTTTCGCATGCTTATGATATTGTGTCACCTTGATGCTTGTTTCTTTGAACAACCATTTCATTGCTTTGTACTCAATGAATTTACCATAGTTTACTTATTCATTGGTCTTTCTATGATTATTTGTTTTTTCCTACTATTAGTTTTTATTATTTATTTTACCATTACAAAAGTATTCTCATGAACTGTCTTTTATATGTATCCTGGTAGCAAAACACAAGAGTGTCTCTGGAAATATGTGTAGAAATAGAATTGCTGGGTGATAGGGTATGCAGAAGTTTATTTCATAGTGCTATTTTGCCCCTAAAATTGGTTATTCCAACTGCCAGCTGTGTATAACTATCAGCAGTGTATAAACATCCCCATCTGAGCAACTGCTTTGTAAAAACTGAACATCATCATACTTTTCAGTTTTTATCAGTTTGATAGGTATAAAAGAGTATCTCAATGTGGCTTAAAATTATACGTATATTTATGAAAGCTTTTACATTTCTTTTTCTATGAAATGTAATCCATGTTTTATTGTCCATTCTTCTTGTGGATTCTCTGCCTTTTTATTCTTATATTTTAGGTGCTCTTTATAGATTCTGGATAAATCTTCTTCTGGTTATGTGTCTGTCAAATATCTTTTCTGAATTTACGGGCTACTTTTTTACCCTGTCACATTTTTTCATAAACAGAAATGATTTGTTTTAAGTAGTCTGTTTTGTCAACAGTTTCCTTTACAAGGTAGCAATTTACATATTTTTTTAAAATTTTATTTCAATTGAGGATAATTACTTAACAGTAGTGTGATGGTTTCTGCCATACGTCAACATGAATCAGCCACAGGTATACATATATGCCCTCCCTCTTGAACTTCCCTCCCAACTCCTACCAGCAACTTGCATATTATTTATGATGTATTTTTCAGACATTCAACTACATTTCCTTCCATATTATTTAAAGTTTGGACTTTCTTGAACAATTGTATCCATCTGGAATTGTGTTTTGTATACAACATGCAGTAGAGATTGTCAAGAACTTTTAACAGTCTAAGACGTTACTCTACCTGCAAGCTAACAAGGTAGCCTGCCAGAGGATGCTGGGGCAGAAGAAACGCAATTCCCGAGTCAGGTGAAAAGTTCTTTACTACTCACATTAATAGCAGGAGCTACAGTGCCGGTTTCTCAAACCCAGTTCCTGCACGGTGACTCAAGGAAGGTCGGATGACTACCCGACGTACAGTGAGTTGTGTTACAGAAGAGGGTTACCCAAATCTCTTGTAGTGGGAGGTTAGCATGCTTTACCTTTGACCTAGAGGGTCACCTTGTCTATATTATACTGGATAGTAAATAGTAATAAAACCTGCCTTATACTCCAGAGAGTGGCATCTTTCACTTCCAAGGCTGTTTTTTCTATAACTATCCTTGAGAACATAGTCTGGAATAAAGGCAGCCAGCGCCTCTGCCTGTAAGACTTGCCCAAATAAGAGAAGCAACTGTCTCTTAGCAAAGGGTGTACGTCCTTTCTCCCCTTGCCCCAATATTCATGACTAATTGTCTCTGCATGGTTTAATGCACAGTTTCATCTTTCCCCATGTATGTTTAATATGATCAGGTTGAAACGTCTACATTAACATAACATTATCCTTTTGATTCCATGTATGTAAGCATCTGTTTCTGGGCTCTCTGATCTATTAATCAGGCTTCTCTGATAGCTCAGCTGGTAAAGAATCTGCCTGCAATGCAGGAGACCCCGGTTTGATTCTGGGTTGGGAAGATCCTCTGGAGAAGGGTTAAGCTTACCCACTCCACTATTCTTGGGCTTCCCTGGTTGGCTCAGCTGACAAAGAATCCGCGCACAATGTAGGGGAGCCCTGCTCCACTCCTGGGTTGGGAAGATCCCCTGGAGAAGGGAACAACTACCCACTCCAGTAATCTGGCCTGGAGAATGCCATGGACTGTATAGTCTATGGGATTGCAAAGAGTCGGACAAGACTGAGACTTTCACTTCCACTTTCACTTTCTTTCTCTGGTGCCTCAGATGTTAAAGAATCTGCCTGCAATGCAGGAGGCCCCAGTTGGATCTCTGGGTCGGGTAAATCTCCTGGAGAAGAGAATGGCTACCCACTCTGGTACTCTTGCCTGGAGAATCCCATGGACAGAGGAGCCTGGTGGGCTACAGTCCATGGAGCCACAAAGAGTCAGACATGAATGAGCAACTGTCTCAGCATCAACACCATATAGCTTTACATACTACAAGTGAAGTGAAGTCGCTCAGTCATGTCCGACTCTGCGACCTCATGGACTA
Source organism: Capricornis sumatraensis (assembly GCF_032405125.1). Lineage (NCBI taxonomy): Eukaryota > Metazoa > Chordata > Mammalia > Artiodactyla > Bovidae > Capricornis > Capricornis sumatraensis. Next base: position 103,433,300 of record NC_091075.1, on the reverse strand, counting down.
TAGCCTACAATGCTCCTCCGTCCATGAGATTTTCCAGGCAAGAGTACTGGAGTGGGTTGCCATTTCCTTCTCCAGATTATATACTAAAGCTTTGATTAAATCTTATTGTCTGGTAGAGCAATTCTCTCCCAACCCCCTAAAATATCCACCTTGTTCTTCAGAAATGTCTTATATATTCTACTCCTTCCATTCTTCTTTGTATTAAAAAAAATCTACACACATTCCAATGTAAAAGATATATATATGTGTGTGTGTGTGTGTGTGTGTGTGTGTATTTGCAATTCTGAACTTCTGGAATTATTTTGCTTGTTTCAGAGTTTTGTTTGAAACTTCTTATAGTAAATGTTATGCAGGTGTTTCCGGTATGACTACCCATCACAGATCAGCTCCAAGCTTTGGCTTCTTGCCTGCTGCCCTCTAAAAGCTAAGGTTCTGATCTTCAGACATCAGCAGATGGTCTGAGCACAAGTGACAGGTTCAGTTCATTTACTTCTCTGCGTGGATCCTTTCACTTTGTTTTCAGTCTCGCAGAATTCTTCTTACCTCCTTTTCTTGAGCAGCTCAGCTATGCATTTTAAAAAAATATTTTGTCTCTTTCATCTAACCTTTTTAACAGTTTTGCACTGAAAGTGGTTTTCAGGATATCTAGCCATTCATATTGCCTGAAACAGATGTCTTTGTCAATAGTGGTTTTAAAATTGTTTAATCACAGAATTGTATCATTTGCATAATAAATATTCAATAAAGTGTGTTTAATTGAACTGAATAAGATTTCAGTTGGATTTTTGTGATGCTGCCTCATCATTTCCAAATAATCAACACCTAATTTGGCACTTCCACCATTAGATTATTATTCTCTCCTTAAAACTTTAGGAGTTTTAAGAAACATACAGACAATAATACACTTGAAATCTTTTCTTACCACCAGGATTAAACACATGTTAATATAGTACCTTTTTTACTCTATGGTTATATGGTTAGATAACAAAGCAATTTATATTATTTTATATACTTCAAAGTTTTACACTAATAAATGATATTGATACTTCTTTGAAAGATACTTTTTCCCCATTCAGCATCGTTTGAAACATTTATCTATGGTGATACCCTAAGCTCTGATTCAATTACTCCAAGTCCTGTCTGTAATTTTATTATAAATTAAATTTTACTTGAGTGTGTGCTCAGTTGCTTCAGTCCCGTCTGACTCTTTGCGACTGTATGGACTATCGCCCACCAGGTTCTCCTGTCCACGGGATTATCTAGGTAAAAAAACTGGAGTGGGTTGTCTTTTCCTTCTCCAGGGGATCTTCCGGACCCAGAAACTGAACCAGGGTCTCCTACCTCTTCTGCATTGCAGGCAGATTGTCTACTGCTGAACCATCGGGGAAGCCCTTAATTCTACAATAAATACTCTTATATATATTTTCTTGAGCGTATATTTGATGTTTTTAAGAATTAGAAGCATAGAACTGAAAGTGCTCTGTGATAAGATGTACTTAACTTTGACCCCATGGACTATAACCTACCAGGCTCCTCTGTCCATGGGATTCTCCAGGCAAGAGCACTGGAGCAGGTAGCCATTCATTTCTCCAGGGGAATCTTCCTGACCTAAGGTTCTAACCTGGGTCTCCTGCATTGCAGGCAGATTCTTTACCATCTGAGCCACAAGGAAAGTCCAGAACTGAAAGTGCTCTGTGATAGGATGTAGTTAACTTGAACATATTCAGTTCAGTTCAGTTCAGTCGCTCAGTTGTGTCCGACTCTTTGCGACCCCATGAATCACAGCACGCCAGGCCTCCATGTTCATCACCAATTCCCGCAGTTCACTCAGACTCACGTCCATTGAATCCGTGATGCCATCCAGCCATCTAATCCTCGGTCGTCCCCTTCTCTTCCTGCCCTCAATCCCTTCCAGCATCAAAGTCTTTTCCAATGAGTCAACTCTTCGCATGAGGTGGCCAAAGTACTGGAGTTTCAGCTTTAGCATCATTCCTTCCAAAGAAATCCCAGGGTTGATCTCCTTCAGAATGGACTGGTTGGATCTCCTTGCAGTCCAAGGGACTCTCAAGAGTCTTCTCCAACACCACAGTTCAAAAGCATCAATTCTTCGGCACTCAGCCTTCTTCACAATCCAACTCTCACATCCATACGTGACCACAGGAAAAACCATAGCCTTGACTAGACGGACCTTAGTCGGCAAAGTAATGTCTCTCCTTTCGAATATGCTATCTAGGTTGGTCATAAATTTTCTTCCAAGGAGGAAGCGTCTTTTAATTTCATGGCTGCAATCACCATCTGCAGTGATTTTGGAGCCCCCCAAAATAAAGTCTGACACTGATTCCACTGTTTCCCCATCTATTTCCCATGAAATGATGGGACCAGATGCCATGATCTTCGTTTTCTGAATGTTGAGCTTTAAGCCAACTTTTTCAATCTCCTCTTTCACTTTCATCAAGAGGCTTTTTAGCTCCTCTTCACTTTCTGCCATAAGGGTGGTGTCATCTGCATATCTGAGGTTATTGATATTTCTCCCGGCAATCTTGATTCCAGCTTGTGTTTCTTCCAGTCCAGTGTTTCTCATGATGTACTCTGCATAGAAGTTAAATAAGCAGAGTGACAATATAGAGCCTTGACGTACTCCTTTTCCTATTTGGAACCAGTCTGTTGTTCCATGTCCAGTTCTAACTGTTGCTTCCTGACCTGCATACAGATTTCTCAAGAGGCAGGTCAGGTTGTCTGGTATTCCCATCTCTTTCAGAATTTTCCGCTGTTTATTGTGATTTAACATATTAGGTATATTCAATTTCTTATATCTAGTCTTTATGATTGTGATGATATCCATCAGTATAGATGATAAGCCCTTTTTAACCTTATTTCTATTAATATTTGCAATTTGTGAAAAGTACCTAGCACTGGTCTGAAAAGGATTATGCCAAATATATGTTGTGCATGACACCTTGTGTATAATTCAAATTATGCTAAATTTTATAACTGTTAAATAGCAAATGATTAGGTGAGTTAGCAATTCATGCCCCCCTTTTTTTCTGTAGGTATTTATGAGCCTCCATTTATTGTACTACTGCAGTGAACCAACCTTGGATGTGAAAATTGCCTTTTGTCAGGTGTGTGTTCCTTACAGGTAAAACAAGGTACAGTATATTCCCTTGTATTTCCATTTTGCCATTTCATCTTGCATGTTTCACACTAAAGTTAGTGTTTATGTAGAATTAAAAGTAGCCTACGGAGTAGAATTGGATGCCTAGATTTTTTCCCCCTAGTTCATTTATCTTAGAATAGGAATGAAGAGAATTCTTTTTAATGATTGTAAATATTGTACTTAATCTCTGTATAAAGTGATTTCTTACTATATTTAACATCATTAATATGTCTTTTTCAAATCTTTAAATGTGGTTTAAATCATCGAAATAGCTGAAATAAATGATATTATTTTTCATCCAAGGACTGATGAGCCCCAAGTAGAATGTCTCCAGTACTCAAATATAACAGTATGTAGTTAGTGCTTAGTTTGGGCTTCCCTGGTGGCGCTAGTGGTAAAGAATCCACCTGCCAATGCAGACGACACAAGAGACAGGGTTGTGGTTCCTGAGTTGGGAAGATCCCCTGGAGAAGGGAATGGCAACCTACTCCAGTATTCTTGCTGGGAAAATTCCATGGAAGAGATCCTCATGGGCTACAGTCCATGAGGCCGCAAAGAGTCAGACACAACTGAGCCCACACACACAGCCCCTAGTCTGTTTTTCAATGCCCTGTTCTAGCCAGTAGTTGGGAAAAAATAAGGCTAGTAACAATAATGACAAATAAAGGTATCTCTAACCTACTAGTGACAAGGTAGTGTACACGGACAATAGAAGGTCTGCACTCTTGTATTCATACAAATGATATTCTTAAGAAAAAGTCTACCTGAGGCACTGGTACCTACTCTAAGTATGTTTAGGTCATTCTGACTTAAGACTGTGGTCATTGTATCATTAATAGAGCTCAGTTTTACACTAGGAATTGTTATGTGGCTGGTAAATTTTATAGTAGCTCTAATCGTACTCCAAGCAGAGAGCGCTTTCATTTTTTCTGTAATGATTTTTGCTGTATTTTCTCATTGAGATGGGTTGTATACACAGAATGACATATGTCCCTTGGAATGCGGTTTAAAAAATAACTCAAAATAATATTATTTTAATACAATATTTTCTAATTCTAGAAGTAACATGCTTATTATAGAAAATATAGAAAAGTACAAAGGAAGCAAAACACTGGTAAATCTACTCTCTACACTGAGCGTAGTTAGAATTTCTACAGAAAAATAAAATGCATTATGTTCTATGGATAGGATTTACTGATCTATTTTATCTTCCTGGCCTCTAAATTGTTGTAGTGCCAAACATTTCCAGGCTTTCAGATGATTTCTCTAATAAGAACTCTGGATCTGGAGTGAAGTAGGTCAGAAAGAGAAAAACCAATACAGTGTATTAACATATATATATATATATATATATGGAATTTAGAGAGACAGTAATGATGATCCTATATGCAAGGCAGCAAAAGAGACACAGATGTAAAGAACAGACTTTTGGAATACGTGGGAGAAGATGAGGGTGGGATGATTTGAGAGAATAGCATTGAAACATGTATATTACCATATGTAAAATAGATGACCAGTGCAAGTTCCATACATGAAGAAGAGCACTCAGAGCTGGTGCTCTGGGACAACCCAGGGGGATGGGGTGGGAGAGGGGTTCAGGATGGGGGACACATGTGCACCCATGACTGATTCATGTCGATGTATGGCAAAAACCACCACAATATTGTAAAGTAATTATCCTCCTTTAATTAAAATTGAAAAAAAAAATCTCTGAATCTGAGCAGCTTGGGCTAGAAATTCTAAATCTGCCACTTACTTAGCCATTTACTTCTGAGTTTGGGCAAGTTAGTTAACCTTACTGTGCTTTGGTTAATAAAAAGGGAAGAGGTAATAGGTTTATAAGAATCAAGCAAGTTCATACTTGCAGAGCACTGAGAATATGTTTTTGTTAAGTAGTTAACTAAATCTTCACTAAATTCATGCTCTCTCTTGTGGGGCTGTCATTTGAATCCTAGTGTTTTAAATATTGTCAATACCATGAATACTCCCCAGTTATACCTCTAGCAAAAGCTTTCCCTGAAACTTGGCTCATATACCCAATTGCTTGTTCTACATCTCAGCTCAGATGTCTAATAGGTGTAGAAAATGACACATATACCAAACTAAATCCTTGATCTTTCCTTCAAAATTGCCCTACTCTTATTCAGTAAATGCTAAACTCCTCTTTCCAGTTGCTTAGAGCAAAATCTTCAGAATAAGCTTTTGGACAACACTTTGCATCCAATCTGTCAGCAAATTCTGTTGGCTCCCCTTTAAAAGTATATCTAGAATCTTACCAGTTTCTCCATTACCACTTTGATCCATTCTGATGATAAGACTAGAGATCTCTTCAAGAAAATTAGAGATACCAAGGGAACATGTCATGCAAAGATGGGCCCAATAAAGGACAGAAATGGTAGGGACCTAACAGAAGCAAAGATATTAAGAAGAGGTGGCAAGAATACACAGAAGAACTGTACAAAAAAGATCTTCACGACCCAGATAATCACAATGGTGTGATCACTCACCTAGAGCCAGACATCATGGAATGCAAAGTCAAGTGGGCCTTAGGAAGCATTACTATGAACAAAGCTAGTGGAGGTGATGGAACTCCAGTTGAGCGATTTCAAATACTAAAAGATGATGCTGTGAAAGTGCTGCACTCAATATGCCAGCAAATTTGGAAAACTCAGCAGTGGCCATAGGACTGGAAAAAGTCAGTTTTCATTCCAATCCCAAAGAAAGGCAATGCCAAAGAATGCTCAAACTACTGCACAATTGCACTCATCTCACACACTAGTAAAGTAATGCTCAAAATTCTCCAAGCCAGTCTTCATTAGTACGTGAACTGTGAACTTCCTGATGTTCAAGCTGGTTTTAGAAAAGGCAGAGGAACCAGAGATCAAATTGCCAACATCTGCTGGATCATCGAAAAAGAGAGTTCCAGAAAAACATCTATTTCTGCTTTATTGACTATGCCAAAGCCTTTGACTGTGTAGATCACAATAAACTGTGGAAAATTCTGAAAGAGATGGGAATACCAGACCACCTAACCTGCCTCTTGAGAAACCTGTATGCAGGTCAGGAAGCAACAGTCAGAACTGGACATAAAACAACAGACTGGTTCCAAATAGGAAAAGGAGTACGTCAAGGCTGTATATTGTCACCCTACTTATTTAACTTCTGTGCAGAGTATATCATGAGAAACACTAGGCTGGAAGAAGCACAAGCTGGAATCAAGATTGCTGGGAGAAATATCAATAACCTCAGATATGCAGATGACACCGCCCTTATGGCAGAGAAAGTGAAGAACTAAAGAGCCTCTTGATGAAAGTGAAAGAGGAGAGTGAAAAAGTTGGCTTAAAGCTCAACATTCAGAAAACAAAGATCATGACATCTGGCCCATAACTTCGTGGTAAATAGATGGGGAAACAGTGAAACCAGTGGCTGACTTTATTTTGGGGGGCTCCAAAATCACTGCAGATGGTAACTGCAGCCATGAAATTAAAAGACACTCCTTGGAAGGAAAGTTATGACCAACCTAGACAGCATATTAAAAAGCAGAGACATTACTTTGCCAACAAGGGTCTGTCTAGTCAAGGCTATGGTTTTTCCAGTAGTTATGTGTGGGTGTGAGAGTTGGACTATAAAGAAAGCTGAGCACCAAAGAATTGATGCTTTTGAACTGTGGTGTTTGAACTGTGGAGAAGACTCTTGAGAGTCCCTTGGACTGCAAGGAGATCCAACCAGTCCATTCTAAAGGAAATCAGTCCTGGGTGTTCATTGGAAGGACTGATGTTGAAGCTGAAACTCCGATACTTTGGCCACCTGATGCGAAGAGCTGACTCATTTGAAAAGACCCTGATGCTGGGAAAGATTGAGGGCAGGAGGAGAAGGGGACGACAGAGGATGAGACGGTGGGATGGCATCACCAACTCAATGGACAGGAATTTGGGTAAACTCCGGGAGTTGGTGACGGACAGGGGGACCTGGCGTGCTGTGGTTCATGCGGTCGCAAAGAGTCAAACACTACTGAGCGACTGAACTGAACTGAACTGATTCTGATCCAAGCCTGGGTTATTGCAGGAGCTTAAGGGGTTTACTCTCAAAACTTCATCAAGTGATATATTTGAAAAATATAAGTGAGATCACGTCACTCCTTGGTTAAAAACAAAACAAACAAAACAGAAAAAACATTTGGTCAATGAGATGTCTTCCCACCTCACTAATGGTAAAAATTCTTAAAATAAATACCTAACCCTTTGCTTTGGGTATTGCCACCTAGACACGCTTCCTTAAAATGCTCTTCCTTTATTATCCACTTGGCTCACTCATTCACTATCTTCAGAAGTTGGCTCAAATATTCATTTTTAAAGGAGTCTTTCCTGCTTATCTATCTAAAATTACCCCTTCCTACTCCACACTGCCTATCTCACACTTCCTACCCAACTATTTGTCTTCTATTTTGTCCCCTCCATGACAGCTTTTGATATATGTGACTTGCATGTTGTTTCTCTCTGCTGGAATACATTTTTCGCTTGGGCATGGAAGTTTTTCAGTGATGTGCTGTGAGCTCCCACAGGCTGACAAGGCTCACAAGCATTGAGCGTGCACACCTCTTCCCTGCTCTAAGTTCAGTGATGTTGGGTTGGTAGATCTGTCATGATAAGAATATGTACATTATGTAAATAAATAATTGATGCAGATAAGTCCTCTTCCCTCCCCCAACCGCAGCCAGTTGTTGAATAATTACACCACATAGTTGGGAGTTTGTCTCTTCTGCACACAGCTATGTTGTAGTACTAACAATAATATCTGGCAGAGGGTGGGCTCTCACCAAATATTTGCATAATGAATGAATGAATGATACATGTTTAGTTAATGCAGTCAATTGCAGCTGTGATAGTGCCCTGGTGGAAAATGAGCAGGCCTGAATTTCTGGTTAGAATATCTGGACCATTTGCAAGCTTTATGATTGTAAGCCATTTCCTTAGTGTCCATGATCCTAGTCATTTATCATGGGCGTTAGCCCTTAAGAACCAAACCAAAAACAAACAAAAAAAGTTTATTTTTTTACATATTTTGAGATTAATCTGAATTTAAGAAATTATCAAAAAAATCTTAAAACTTCAGCCATTATTCTTAATCCAAAAAGTTTCTGTGTAGGTTGAAGTTATTTTTAAATCATCTCCCCAAATTTGCATACAGATTCAGAATGTCTATTTCTAGGAAGAGTTCTTAAAGAGTTTAAAGCAAAGGAATAAAGAGAAGAAATGAAGCATGAACTTTTTTAATGGCTCTGATTTTTTTTTTTTTTGCTTACTGTGAACTTTTAATACCTAGAAAATATACATGTGTATTCTTTAACTTAAACCCTAAAAATATCATAGCAAGCAGGATATTTCTAGGTGTGACTCAGAGTGCTTAATTTACTTTCCATGTAGAATTTTAATTTGATGATGTTTATTTTTTCTTTCCTGTAGCTGTGTGCCTCATTTACTATTCCAGCAATTTAAAGAAAATGGTGTATTTATTTTCTCTAAATGAATACAGAATTTATTTTTTTTGTGTTTTATTTATTTATTTGCTTGAGTTTTCTTTCAAACTGTGTGCTTTGGAAGCTTCTCATTTTATGAGACATCTCATGGATCCCTGGTATGCAGTGACATTTAACACCATGTACAGTAGGGTTAGCTTGTTCCCAACTTCTTGCCTCACAGGTGGTATGTGAACACCTTTAAGTAACTTGTCAATAATTAGGGATCGAGTATATCCCAAATGGAGTGCTTCCCTGGTGGCTCAGTGGTAAAAGAATCTGCCTGCCAATGCAGGAGTCATGGGCTCCATCCCTAAGTGGGAAGAGTCCCTGGAGAAGGAAATGACAAGGCACTCCAGGATTCTTGCATGGGAAATCTCACAGACAGAGGAGCCTGGCAAGCTACAGTTCATGGGGTCGCAAAAAGTCGGATGCAGCTTAGTGACTAAACAATATCCAGAATCTAGGTCTCTTGAATCTTAACCTCTGGATTTAAAAAATTATATCATATTTCCAGGTTTCTCACTGTTATAAGAAAGAAATCACAGAAAATATAGAAAATAAAATTGCCCAGGTAGTTATCAACAGTAAATATGTCAGTTAACTGTAGTAATAACCTTATTTCTTTGTTAAATTATTTGAAGAACATGAGATTCATTGAATTTTTAAGCTACTCCTATTCATTTCTTTCTTTTTTTTTTTCTTTAAAAACATCAAGCAGCTTTTGTAGACAGGAGGTTTCTTGCTCTATTATGGGGAGAAATTTGTCATAGACAATAAAAAACAATCTTAAGTTTGCCCTTGTATAAATCATTTACAAAATGTAGACCAATAGGGAATTGAAAGTGCCAGAACTCTTGATTCTCCAGAGATGTAGGTAAACCTTCTTAGCCTTCTTTTCTCAGTTGAATAGAAAAGTGAAGAACTGTTAAATTTCACTCTATGAATTAAGAAAAAAATCTGTGAAAATTGCTGTTTTTGAAACTCTGGTGTACTGAATAGATGAGTCATGGTTTTAACCAAGAAATATATGCACAGAGAGATAATGTACGTTGGAAACCACATGCACACCCACTGGTGTCTGCAGCATTCACCACATCCCAGTTTGTGTTACCATTGGATGTACAGGTTTATGCTTTCCCAGCTCAATGATGATGGCCTCTAGGGTAGGGCCAGGGCATCCTTATCCTTGTCTGCCAAGCCCAGACTTCTACCTTAATTCAGGAAATGCTCAATAAGTGCTTTCTGAATAAGAAAGGGTAAATAAAAACTCAGAAAAGCACTAGTAGAAATTTGCTCACCTTTGAAAATCAAGTCAATTTCTCAACATCTTAACATCTTGATAAGTGCATATCAGTTCAGTTCAGTTCAGTTCAGTCGCTCAGTCGTGTCTGACTCTTTGCGACCCCATGAACTCCAGCACGCCAGGCCTCCCTGTCCATCACCAACACCTGGAGTCCACCCCAACCCATGTCCATTGAGTTGGTGATGCCATCCAATCATCTCATCCTCTGTCATCCCCCTCTCCTCCTGCCCTCAATCTTTCCCAGCATCAGGGTCTTTTAAAATGAGTCAGCTCTTCACATCAGGTGGCCAAAGTATTGGTTTCAGCTTCAACATCAGTCCTACCAATGAACATCCAGGGCTGATCTCCTTTAGGGTGGACTGGTTGGATCTCCTTGCAGTCCAAGGGACTCTTAAGAGTCTTCTCTAAAAGCACAGTGCAAAAGCATCAATTCTTCAGTGCTCAGCTTTCTTTATGGTCCAACTCTCACATCCATACATGACCACTGGAAAAACCATAGCCTTGACTAGACAGACCTTTGTTGACAAAGTAACGTCTGCTTTTTAACGTGCTGTCTAGGTTGTTCATAACTTTCCTTCCAAGGAGTAAGCATTTTTTAATTTCATGGCTGCAATCACCATCTGCAGTGATTTTGGAGCCCCCAAAAATAAAGTCAGCCACTGTTTCCACTCTTTACCCATCTATTTGCCATTAAGTGATGGGATTGGAATATATTTAATTTGTATTTTGGTTAATTTATTAATCACAAGTGTTAATCTAACATTTATCTAACAATTTATCAACTTATTGCCCTATCCTATTATTGATGCTCGAGTTGGTTACAAATCATTTAAAATGATTTCTTGATTTTCCAAAAGCCTTAAGAGACAGGAGGTTCAAGTTAGTGAGTCAACAATTATGGTTTTATGTAACAGTGGAAACAAAGAGACTGAACTCAGTGATCTGCTTTTTGCTGTGACACAGAAACTCTTTGGGCTTTCTTTGTGTGGAGACACCTACACATCGAATGATCATTGATTGGAGACACCTACACATCGAATGATTATTGATTGGCTCCATCATTCATTTATTCAACACATCTTTATTGAGTGGGGTTCCCTGGTGGCTCAGACAGTAAAGAATCTGCCTGCAATGCAGGAGACCCATGTTTGATAACTGGGTAAGGAAGATCCTCTGGAGAAGGGAATAGCTACCCACTCCAGTATTTCTTGCCTGGAGAATTCCACAGACAGAGGAACCTGGAGGGCTACAGTCTATGGGGTTGTAAAGGGTCAGACACAACTAAGCGACTAACACACTTCTTTACTGAGTAGCTCTAATATGAACCTGTAACTTGTAGAAATTAGGGGTACAGGGTGGGTATTGTTACTCTCCTCAAAGAACACACCATCTAGTCTAAAGCATAGTAGAGAGTAGCTTGGCTTAAAATATAAAGAAAACTTCTTCCACTTTGAGTTAAAACCTCAGTGATAACTATGGGCTAAACGATAATAAATCAGAAAAGGAAACACCTCAATACTTAACAGATGTTTACTATCTGTGAGGACTACATTAAGACTTTATCTCATTTAATCTTTACAATGCCACTAACTACCAAGACAGAATTCAATTATGTTTTATTCTGGGGTTGGAAACCTGAACCATTTTACTAGAATGTCTTTATCCAGTCTCATCATGGAATTTTGACATCTTCTATTGGTTATACAGAATTTTAACTGAACTGAGTAGCGACTAGGACTCAGAACCAAAATACTATAATTAAATGCAAAGAAGCCTAAGATACTATTGGTCACCGGTGGGAAAAAAAAAAGAAGACTTTTATATAAATTCCAAAGGACAGTAGTGATGTATAAGGTCTAAAATATTACTGGGTAATGACATAAATAGCAGTCTCTTTCTAGAGTTCTTAATGTCAAAATTGTTTTCAGTGTCTTCAGAAGTTAGTGCTTTTTGGTATAGCCCCTTGTTAGATATAATGGCCAAGACTGAGCATGCTGAATTTTCTAGTTAAAGCAACGCTTTTCTTAATAGATATAAAATATTACAAGATGACTAGGTAACTAAATTTTATTTTGCTACTCTATGTCTGGATAACGAATGAGCTATGTGTGTATGTATAGTAATAATAATTTTCCTAGCCACAAATGGTGGCTGTTCTAAATAAACGAAAACTTAACTTTTAAACAGATTTCAAAAGAGTGACTTTAGTGTTACATTTATGTCTTATACCTCAGGCAGGCTTTTTTATAGAAATTTATTAAGTAATTATTCCAGTTAGTAGACTCCGTTATGCTACTAAATATTATCTAACACAAATATATAGATCCTACCTAAGATTTGGTTCTGTAATGATAAACTTCTCTATTGGTTTATGTGAGTATGTGTTTGGTTTGCTTGAACAATGTAAAAGTTCAGGCTTGACTTCTTGTTGAATGATCCTAACCTGAATGTAAATGTAGCTCAGTATTATGAGAGCAATTGTGATTGAGGTAGTAATCAGATTAAATGAAGTTATTGCTTATATCTGACAAAATAATTGTGCTGTAAAAGGTCCCAGAATTATCTGTGGTTTTCAGTCTATGGTTAATAATGCTCTGTCAGTTAGGTTCACTTGAGTTCAGTCGCTCAGTCGTGTCCGACTCGTTGTGACCTCATGAATCGCACCACGCCAGGCCTCCCTGTCCATCACCAGCTCCCGGAGTTCACTCAGACTCATGTCCATCGAGTCAGTGATGCCATCCAGCCATCTCATCCTCCATCGTCCCCTTCTCCTCCTGCCCCCAATCCCTCCCAGCATCAGAGCCTTTTCCAATGAGTCAACTCTTCGCATGAGGTTACCGAACTACTGGAGTTTCAGGTTCAGCATCATTCCCTCCAAAGAAATCCCAGGGCTGATCTCCTTCAGAATGGACTGGTTTGATCTCCTTGCATTCCAAGGGACTCTCAAGAGTCTTCTCCAATACCACAGTTCAAAAGCATCAATTCTTTGGCACTAAGCTTTCTTCACAGTCCAACTCTCACATCCATACATGACTACTGGAAAAACCATATCCTTGACTAGATGGACCTTTGTTGACAAAATAATTTCTCTGCTTTTTAATATGCTATCTAGGTTGGTCATAACTTTCCTTCCAAGGAGTAAGCATCTTTTAATTTCATGGCTGCAGTCACCATCTGCAGTTATTTTGGAGCCAAAAAAATAAAGTCTGACATTGTTTCCCCATCTATTTGTCATGAAGTGATGGGCCCAGATGCCATGATCTTAGTTTTCTGAATGTTGAGTTTTAAGCCAACTTTTTCACTCTCCTCTTTCACTTTCATCAAGAGGCTCTTTAGTTCTTCTTCACTTTCTGCCATAAAGGTGGTGTCATCTGCATACCTGTGGTTATTGATATTTCTCCCAGCAATCTTGATTCCAGCTTGTGTTTCTTGCAGTCCAGCGTTTCTCATGATGTACTCTGCATATAAGTTAAATAAGCAGGGTGATAATATACAGCCTTGACGTACTCCTTTTCCTATTTGGAACCAGTCTGTTGTTCCATGTCCAGTTCTAACTGTTGCTTCTTGACCTGCATACAGATTTCTCAAGAGGCAGGTGAGGTGGTCTGGTATCCCCATCTCTTTCAGAATTTTCCACAGTTTGCTGTGATCTACACAGTCAAAGGCTTTGGCATAGTGAATAAAGCAGAAATGGATGGTTTTTTTGGAACTCTCTTGCTTTTTCAAAGATCCAACGGATGTTGGCAATTTGATCTCTGGTTCCTCTGCCTTTTCTAAAACCAGCTTGAACATCTGGCAGTTCATGTATTGCTGAAGCCTGGCTTGGAGAATTTTGAGCATTACTTAATGCTCTGTCAGAAAAGCACCAATTTGTGGATTCCACTGTAATCTATATAAGTGTTCCTAAGATATCAACTAATTAGTGGGTAGATATTCTGTTCTCCAGGGGATCTTCCCAACCCTGGGATTGAGCCTGGGGCTCTTGCATTACAGGTAGATTCTTTACCATGTGAGCACCAGGGAAACCCAATTCCTTAAATGCAGTATTTTAATTTCATTGCCCTTCTGGTGTAAGACTTCAAAAAATAAATTAAGTGATAGTTTTGCTCTTCTGCAAAGCTATTATTGAGGTTGGGATTCAAAGGCTAAAATTTTAGCAAAGGTGAAATTTTTCAGTAGGTTAAGAAGAGTAATGTCCATTTTCTTTCTGAGTTCTAAAAACAGTACTAATCAGGAATATGTTATTCAACTATTCTTTTGTTTATCTTCTCTAAAGGTAAATATTTATCTGGTTATATACTCGATACATCTCTAACTCATTCTGAAAAAGCTCAAGATACCTACAAAATGCATTAGGTGGCACCTGCCACTTCTGTTTGTAATCCCTTGGCCAGAAATGCCCCAATAGAACTGCAAGGGAGGCTGGGAAATGTAGTGGAGCACACGAGTATCCACAGAGAACTGAACTGTCTCCACCACAAATGATAGAAAAATATTTTATTCCCTGGCCATTCTGAAACCTGTTGGCTGTACGCTGATTTTATAGCAGTGTCTTGAGACACTTTTAAATTAAAAGCTAGAAATGATTAAGCTTGGTGAGGAAGTCATTATAAGCTGAAAGTGAAAGTGAAAATTTCTCAGTGTCCAACTCTTTGTGACCCCTTGGACTCTATTCTCAGGTCAAACTGTATTCTCAGGTCAGACTGTATTCTCTAGGTCAAAATACTGGGGTGGGTAACCTTTCTCTTCTCCAGGGGATCTTTCCAACCCAGGGATCAAACCCAGGTCTCCTGCATTGCAGGCGGATTCTTTACCAGCTGAGCCACAAGGGAAGCCCAAGAATACTGGAGTGGGTAGCCTATCCCTTCTCCAGGGGATCTTCCCAACCCAGGAATCAAACCAGGGTCTCCTGCATTGCAGGTGGATTCTTTACCATCTGAGCTATGAGGGAAGTCCATTATAAGCTGAAATCAGCCAGAAGTTAGGCTTCTTTTGCCAAAAAGTTAGCCAAGTTGTGAATGCAAAGGAAAAGTTCTTGAAGGAAATTAAAATCACTACTCCAGTGAACACATGAATGATAAGAAAATGAAACATCTTTATTTCTGGTATGGAAGAAGTTTTACTGGTCTGGATAGAAGATTTAGCCATCCACAACATTCCCTGAAGCCAAAACCTAATCCAGAGCAAGGTCTTAAGTTCCTTCAATTCTACAAATGCTGAGAGAAATGAGGAAACTGCCAAACAGTCAGTCAATTCAGTTCAGTCACTCAATCGTGTCCGACTCTTTGCTACCCCATGGACTGCAGCATGCCAGGCTTTCCTGTCCATCACCAACTCCTGAAGCTTGCTCAAACTCATGTCCATCAAGTCAGTGATGCCATCTAACCATCTCATCCTCTGTCATCCCCTTCTCCTCCTGCCTTCAATCTTTCCCAGCATCAGGGTCTTTTCCAGGGAGTCAGTTCTTCACATCAGGTGGCCAAAGTATTGGATTTTCAGCTTCAACATCAGTCCTCCCAATGAATATTCAGGAATGATTTCCTTTTGGATTGACTGGCTTGATCTTCTTGCAGTCCAAGGGACTTTCAAGAGTCTTCACCAACACCACAGTTCAAACGCATCAGTTATTCGGCACTCATCTTTCTTTATAGTCCAACTCTCACATCCATACGTGACTACTCAAAAAAATCATAGCTTTTGGCATGACCAAAATCATGGACCTTTGTTGGCAAAGTAATGTCTCTGTTTTTTAATATGTTGTCTAGGTTTGTCATAGCTTTTCTTCCAAGGAGCAAGGGTCTTTTAATTTCATGGCCTCAGTCACCATCTGCGGTGATTTTTGAGCCCCCCCAAAATAAAGTCTGCCACTGTTTCCACTCTTTCCCCATTTATTTGCCATGAAGTGATGGGACCAGATGCCATGATCTTAGTTTTCTGAATGTTGAGTTTTAAGCCAACTTTTTCACTCTTCTCTTTTACTTTCATCAAGAGGCTTTTTAGTTCTTCTTTGCTTTCTGCCATAAGGGTGGTGTCATCTGTGTATCTGAGGTTATTGATATTTTTCCCAGCTATCTTGATTCCAGCTTCTGCTTTATCTAGCTTGGTATTTCACATGATGTACTCTGCATATAAGTTAAATAGTTTGATGCTAGCACAGGTAGGTTCATAAGGTTTAAGAAAAGATGCCATCATCTTAACATAAAAGTGCCAGGTGAAGTAGCAAGTACTGAAGTAGAAGCTGCAGAAAGTTATCCAGATGACCTAACTAAGATGATTAATGAAGGTGGTAACACTGAGCAACAGATTTCTAGCATTGTCAAAGCAGCCTTCTATTAGAAGAAGATTCCATTTAGGATTTTCATAGCTATAGAGGAGAAGTCAATGCCTGACTTCAAAGCTTCAAAGGACAGCCTAACTGTCTTGTTAGGGGTTAATATACCCAATGACTTTAAGTTGAAACCAATGCTTGTTTACCATTCTGGAAATCCTGGGGCCCTTAAGAATGATGCTAATCTACTCTGCTTGTGCTCTCTATACGAAAAAACAAAGCCTAGATGGCAGCACATCTATTCATGATACGGTTTACTAAATAATTTAAGCCCACTGTTGAGACCTAGTGCTCAAAAAGATTCCTTTTGACATATTACTGCTCATTGACAAAGCATCTGCTCACCCAAGAGCTCTGATGGAGATGTACAGTGAAATTGATGTTGTTTTCATGCCTGCTAGCACAGCATCCATTATGGAGGTCATGGACTGAGGAATGATTTCCACTTTCAAGTCTTATTATTTAAGACATTTTGAAAGGACAGAGCTGCCATAAACAGTGATTTTTCTGGGGGATCTCGGAAAAGTAGATTGAAAACCTTATGGAAAGGATTCACTATTCTAGTTGTCCTTAAGAATATTTGTGATTCATGGGGCAAGGTCAGAATATCAATTAAACAGGAGTTTAGAGGAAGTTGATTCTAACCCTCCTGGATAACTTTGAAGGGTTTGAGACTTCAGTGGAGGGAGGAACTGCAGATTCTTGCAGTGAAAAAGCAGGAGAATTCGAATTAGAAGTGAAGCCTGAAGATGTGACTGAATTACTACCATCTCATGATAAAACTTTAACAGATGAGGAATTGCTTCTTAAGGATGAGCAAAAAACGTAGTTTCTTGAGAAGGTAGCTACTCCTGATGATTTTCTTTGAAGAATGTTGAAATGGCAACAAAGGATTTAGAATATAATGTAAAAATAGTTTACATTCAGTATCACAGTAATCCAAGTCTATGCCCCAACCATTAATGCTGAAGAAGGTGAAGTTGAATGGTTCTATGAATATCTTATAAGACCTTCGAGAACTAACACCTCACAAAGATGTCCTTTTCATTATAGGGGAATGGAATGCAATGGTGGGAAGTCAAAAAACACCTGTAGTAACAGGCAAATTTGGCTTTGGAGTACAAAATGAAGCAAGGCAAAGGCTAATAGAGTTTTGTCAAGAGAACACACTGGTCATAACAAACACCCTTTACCAACAACAGAAGAGAAGACTCTGTACATGGACATCACCAGATGGTCAATAATGAAATCAGATTGATTATATTCTTTGCAGCCAAAGATGGAGAAGCTCTATACAATTAGCAAAAACAAGACTGGGAGCTGACTATGGCTCAGATCAGGGAACTCCTTATTGCCAAATTCACACTTAAATTGAAGAAAGTAGGGAAAACCACTAGGCCATTCAGGTATGACCTAAATAAAGTCCCTTATGATTATACAGTGGAAGTGACAAATAGATTCAAGGTACTAGATCTGATAGAATGCCTGAAGAACTATGGGGTGAGGTTCATGGCATTGTACAGGAGGCAGGGATTAAGACCATCCCCGAGGGAAAAAAAATGCAAAAAGGCAAGATGGTTGTCTGAGAAGGCCTTACAAATAGCTGAGAAAAGAAAAGAAATGAAAGGCAAAGGAGAAAAGGAAAGATATACCCATTTGAATGCAGAGTTCCAAAGACTAGCAAGGAGAGATAAGAAAGCCTTCCTTAGCAATCAATGCAAAGAAATAGAGGAAAACAATAGAATGGGAAAGACTAGATATCTCTTCAAGAAAAACAGTGATACCAAGGGAACATTTCATGCAAAGATGGGCACAATAAAGGACAGAAATGGTATGGACCTAACAGAAGCAGAAGATATTAAGAAGAGGTGGCAAGAATATATAGAAGAACTATACAAAAAAGATACTCATGACTCAGATAACCACAATGGTGTGATCCCTGGCCTAGAGTCAGACATCCTGGAATGCAAAGTCAAGTCAGCCTTAGGAAGCATCACTGAGAACAAAGCTAGTGGAGGTGATGGAATTCCAGTTGAGCGATTTCAAATCCTAAAAGATGATGCTGTGAAAGTGCTGCACTCAATATGCCAGCAAATTTGGAAAACTCAGCAGTGGCCATAGGACTGGAAAAGGTCAGTTTTCATTCCAATCCCAAAGAAAGGCAATGGGAAAGAATGCTCAAACTACCCCACAGTTGCACTCATCTCAGATGATAGCAAAGTAATGCTCAAAATTCTCCATCCCAGACTTCAATAGTATGTGAACCATGAACTTTCAGATGTTCAAGCTGGATTTACAAAAGGCAGAGGAATCAGAGATCAAATTTCCACTTCCACTGGATCATAGAAAAAGCAAGAGAGTTTCAGGAAAACTTCTACTTCTGCTCTATTGACTATGCCAAAGCCTTTGACTGTGTGGATCACAGCAAAGTGTGGAAAATTCTTCAAGTGATGGGAATACCAGACCCCATGACCTGCCTCCTGAGAAATCTGTATGGAGATCAGGGAGCAACAGTTAGAGCTGGACATGGAACAACAGACTGGTTCCAAATAGGAAAAGGCATATGTTGAGGTTGTATATTGTCACTCTGTTTACTTAAATTATATGAAGGATATATCATGTGAAATGGCAGGCTGGATAAAGCACAAGCTGTAATTAAGATTGCTGGGAAAAATATCAATAACCTCAGATATGCAGATAACACCACCCTTATGGCAGAAATCAGAGAACTAAAGAGCCTCTTGATGAAAGTGAAAGAAGAGAGTGAAAAAGTTGGCTTAAAACTCAACATTCAGAAAATGAAGATCATTGCATCTTGTCCCATCACTTCATGGAAAATAGATGGGGAAACAATGGAAACAGTGACAAACTTTATTCTTTGGGGCTCCTAAATCACTGCAGATGGTGATTGCAGCCATGAAATTAAAAGACCCTTGCTCCTTGGAGGAAAAGCTATGACCAACCTAGACAGCATATTAAGAAGCAGAAACATTACTTTGCCAACAAAGGTTTGTCTACTCAAAGCTATGGTTTTTTGAGTAGTCATGTATGGATGTGAGATTTGGACTATAAAGAAAGATGAGTGCCAAAGAATTGATGCTTTTGAACTGTGGTGTTGTCCCTTGGACTTCAAGGAGATCCAAGCAGTCCATCCAAAAGGAAATCATTCCTGAATATTCATTGAAAGGGCTGATCCTGAAGGTGAAAATCCAATAGTTTGGCCACCTGATGTGAAGAACTCACTCCTTGGAAAAGACCCTGATGCTGGGAAAGATTGATGGCAGGAGAACAAGGGGATGACAGAGGATGAGACGGTTGGATGGCATCACCGACTCGACATGAGTTTAATCAAGCTTCGGGAGTTGTGATGGACAGGGAAGCCTGGTGTGCTACAGTCCATGGGGTAGCAAAGAGGCGGACACGACTGAGCGACTGAACTGAAGTGTAAACTCAGTTGATAAGGCAGAGGCAGTGTTAGAGAGGATTGACTCCAATTTTGAAAGAAGTTTTACTGTAGGTTAAATGTTATGAAATTGCTTTGTATGCTACGAATAAATCATTTGTGAAAGGAAGTCTGTTGATGTGGCAAACTTCACTGTTGTCTTACTTTGAGAAATTTCCACAGCCCCTCAATCTTCAGCAGCCACCACCCTGAGCAGTCAGCAGTCATCAATGTCAAGAAAAGAGCTTCCACCAGCTAAAAGACTATGATTCACTTCACGATCATTGGAGTTAGCATTTTTTAGCACTAAAATATTTTAAAATTGAGATATTTATTTTTAGATACAATACTATTGCACACTTAAGAGACTACAGTATAGTGTAAAGACAACTTTTATATGCACTGGGAAGCCAGAAAAATCTGCGTGACTCTTTTTTGTTTTGTTTTGTTTTTTAAATTATGGTGAACTGGAATGAAACTTACACTATTGCCAAGATATGCATGTGTTGCCGGCATTCCATATAAAAGGACTAAGGCTAAGATTGTTAAAAGCTTGCCCAAGGCCTCACAGTAATGATTCTTAGATAAAAGTTGTACTGTTACCCTTTGCTGAAGTACTCAGTCTAGGATTTCTCAAGTGCAAAATGAAAATACTTAAATCTTTTGTGTGTGTTTTGTGCTGATTTACTATACACTTAACACAGCATCTGGTCCTAATATAAGCATGGTACTTAGTAGGTATTCAAGCAGTATTAGTTATCTTCCTTTATATACAAGGAACAGGCAGGCAGAAGCCATGCCTGTCCTGTTATTGATTACTATTATATGCTTTTTCACATAAGTGAAAATAGTGATTAAACAAAATTTAAGTCTTAAGAGTTTTTATTGCATTACTGATTTGTAACAAGCCATTGATTCCACAGAGTAAGAGTCTCTGGGAAAGTGATATAGATTCCATACTACAGTCTTCCTCTTAAAGTGGAAACACTTCCCACTTTGAATGGGGAAAATATGCTCTGGACAGAACAAAATTTATTTCAGTTCAGTTCAGTTCAGTTCAGTCGCTCAGTCGTGTCCAACTCTCTGCGGTCCCATGAATCGCAGCACACCAGGCCTCCCTGTCCATCAGCAACTCCCGGAGTTCACTCAAACTCATGTCCATCGAGTTGGTGATGCTATCCAACCATCTCATCCCCTGTTGTCCCCTTCTCCTCCTGTCTCCAATCCCTCCCAGCATCAAGGCCTTTTCCAATGAGTCAACTCTTTGCATGAGGTGGTCAAAGTATTGGAGTTTCAGCTTCAGTATTAGTCCTTCCAAAGAACACCCAGGGCTGATCTCCTTTAGAATGGACTGATTGGATCTCCCTGCAGTCCGAGGGACTCTCAAGAGTCTTCTCCAACACCACAGTTCAAAAGCATCAATTCTTCGGCACTCAGCTTTCTTTACAGTCGAACTCTCACATCCAGACATGACTACTGGAAAAACCATAGCCTTGACTAGACAGACATTTGTTGGCAAAGTAATGTCTCTGCTTTTGAATATACTATCTAGGTTGGTCATAACTTTCCTTCCAAGAAATAAGCATCTTTTAATTTCATGGCTGCAGTCACCATCTGCAGTGATTTTGGAGCCCCCCAAAATAAAGTGTGACACTGTTTCCACTGTTTCCCCTTCTATTTCCCATGAAGTGATGGTTGATGCAAAAATAATTCTGCTTTTACATTTTGAACTTTGCTGTTAGATAGTGAAATGCATTCTTAAATAAATGTTATGCTGTACATCATTTTAATGTGCATTTCTCACTTTGTTATTTATTTTTTTTTTTTGCTAATGACTTATTACTTGCTGTTTCTTTTATATTTATTTTTAACTAGGGGAATAATGTAGGCCAAAAGCAAATTCAAGTGATTTTCTTATTAGAATTCAAAATGGGTCATAAAACAGCAAAGACAACTCACAACATCTATAAGGCATTTGGCCCAGGAACTGCTAATGAAAGTACAGTGCAGTGGTACTTCAAGAAGTTTTGCAAAAGAGATGAAAGCCTTGAAGATGAGGAGTGTGTTGGCTGGCCATCAGAAGGTGACAGCAACCAACCGAGAGGGTCATTAATGTGATCCTCTTATAACTACACAAGAAGTTGCTGAAGAACTCACTGTTGGCTGTTCTATAGCTGTTCAGCATTTAAAGCAAATTGAAATGGTGTAAAACCTCAAATACGTGGGTGCCTCGTGTTGTTGCTCAGTCGCTAAGTTGTGTCTGATTTTTTGTGACCCCATGGATTGCAGCACTCCAGGCTTCCTTGTCCTTCACCACCTCCTGGAGAGTTTGCTCAAACTCATATCCAGTGAGTCATCCAACCCTCTCATTATCTGTCATCCCCTTCTCCTCCTGTCTTCAATCTTTGCTGACTGAAAATAAAAAAATTTGTTCTTTTGAAATGTTATCTTTTCTTATCCTACGCAAAAGCAGTGAACCATTTCTTGATCAGATTGTGACATGCCACTAAAAGTGGATTTTATACAACAGCTGGCAATGGCCAGTTCAGTGGTTGGACCAAGAAGAAGCTCTAAAGCACTTCCCAAAGCCAATCTTGCACCCCACAAAAAAGGTCATGGTCACTGTTTCGTGCTCTGCTGCCCATCCGATCCACTATGGCTTTCTGAATCTTGGTGAAGCCACTACATCTGAGAAGTATGCTCAGCAAATCGATGAGATGCACCAGAAACTGCGACTCCTGTGGCTGGCATTGGTCAACAGAAAAGGCCTGATTGTTCTCCACAATGATGCCTGACCACATGTCACACAACCAATGCTTCAAAAGTTGAATGAATTGGGCTTTGAAGTTTCGCCTCATTCACCATATTCACCTGACCTCTTGCCAACTAACTACCACTTCTTCAAGCATCTTGAGAACTTTTTGCAGGGAAAATGCTTCCATAACCAGCGGGATGCAGAAAATGCTTTCTAAGAGTTCACTGAATCCCAAAGCAAGGGTTTTAATGCTTCGGGAATAAGCAAACATATTTCATGTTGGCAGAAATATGTTGATTGTAATGGTTCCTATTTTGACTAATAAAGATGTTTTTGAGCCTAGTTTTAATGATTTAAAATTCACGGTCCAAAACCACAATTAGTCTTTCAGCAACCTTAATCATCCTTAATGTCATTAAAGATTATCTCAAATCTCCCCTTTAAAACTCATATGTAGACTATGTGATTCAGATTTTAAATGGGTTCAACACATGCCTTTCTGGCATAACAGAGTAGGAGGCATTGTTCCTGCTGACTTTATATTTCAATCATGGAGGGACATCATGAGCAATTCAATACATTGGTCATAACTACAAGACTAAAGAGCTCGTTATCACTTGTGTCAAAAGCAGAATCATCACTTTTGCAGATAGTTTTCAGTATCCAAATATTAATGCTAAAATACTATCCAACTGATTGACCAGTTCTTTTTCTGGAGATGTGTTTTGTAGTGGACTCATCTTGGCTATCCTGTTGAGCTAGATCAACATCACATCCAGAGCATCTTCAATAGTGCCTGGCACAAAGCATTTAACACCCACTCCAGTATTCTTGGGCTTCCCTGTGGCTCAGCTGGTAAAGAATCCGCATGCAATGCAGGAGACCTGGGTTTGATCTCTGGGTTGGAAAGATCCCCTGGAGAAGGGAAAGGCTACCCACTCCAGTATTCTGGCCTGGAGAATTCCATGAACTGTATAGTCCATGGGGTAGCAAAGAGTCAGACATGACTGAACAACTTTCACTTTCACTTCAACCATTTAACAAATACATTTTCTGGGCAGCTCTGAAAATCCAGATTTCCATCACCAACACAAGGCTGTCTACTTCAATCCTGAACTTCAATCACCAACACAAGACTGTCTACTTCAATCATGAACTGTTCAATGAACTTCAAACTCCAGACTGAGACAATTGATCAGTGAAAGAGTAGGATGTGTTACTCATTCATCTCTCTTAAGCTCTATTCCTACAGCTCAGTTTTTCATAAGAAAATAACATCACCATTCTAAGTTATTTTAGCTGAACAAATGAATAGTAAAAGAAAAGCACATGTTTTGAATTTGGACAAACTTCAATTCATATTAATTGGTACAACTATTAATAATTAATAGTTTCAAGACTTTGAGCCAATTAGTAACTCTATATGCCACTTCCCCCACCTGTTGTTAGTGCTGAATATAGTATTTAACAGAATATGAAGTTCACCTTTACTTGGTAAGTGATTAATGCTGGTTCATCTTTCTCCCCCTGCCTTATTGAGAACTGATATCATATGACTTGTATGGAGCAGAGTTCCATGTCTTTGATGAAAAAATGCTATATCTACTGCCTATTTGTTGATTCCAGGGTTATATAAAGAACTGTTGAATATTTTTTCCCTTACGGTTGAGTGCTGGAGAAATTTTGCTTTTCCTATGAACTATTGTATGATATACTTCATGAAATTAACAAATCAAAACTTGCCACTCACTGTGGTTGTGTTGTTGTCATGCTTTTCTTTGGCTTGCTGTAAGCATGACACTAACTTCCGTGTTCCAGACAGTAGGCATTTGTAACTTAAGTCTTCTGGTAAAACTATCATCTCTCAGCCTGCTTTATTTGACATTTGCTCTTAAAAGTGAATTTCATGGTTTTATTGCTTCTATATCTTTTATGGTGAACTGCACAAATCCTTTTTGAAACCACACAGAATATAAATAATAAATGAATGAAAGAATAAAATTGCTTGGTTTTATAGATATTAAGTGCAGAATTAATCCAGGACTGATGATCTTTTCAGTTATATCATTCAAGTGAAATGAAAGAAACTTAACATCTAAAAATTCTTAAACCTTAATGCTTCCTGCTCAGGAAATGACTGGCAGTAACATTGGCCAGCCATGCACAAATGAAAATGGGGAGGGGATGGCATATGGGTTATTAAATTTGAGAAAAATGCAACCAAAGCTTTGGACATTTGCAAGATAGGATCAGTAACGTGGGACTTTTTTTTTGTAAACTCCGAAGCAGTGTGCTAGCCACTGAACTGATGATGAGCAATCATGAAACAAGGCCCCCCCTCCCCCCGCTTTTTTTATAGTTCTCTGTAATATGCAGTCTTTTCACAGAACAGGTTCTATTCAGATTTCCTTTCTGCCTACCAAACTACCAAACTGCTAGTAACAAAAAAGTCTTCTTTTAAAATAGCTTAAATATTTTTTTTTTGGCAGATGGGGGACAGGGAGGAAATGAGTTTGTTTTGAATTTTTTCAAAGAAAATTTTATTATGTCTGTATCAAGTAAATTGTCAAGTCATTTAAATATAAGATTAGTATTTGGTGAAAGAATGAGTTAAGTACTTTTAAAAATAATTTAAGTCAATAATAGAATAGACTATTCTAAACCTGTAGTTATTTTGAGCTATATTGATCTCCAAATGTTATCACTGTGATATTTATCATTTTTAATGTAATATTTCTTATTTATAATTAATTTCAACATCTTAGCTTCTTCTCTGAAAGGGACTTTTCATTTTGATGAGCATGTATGAATAGTTGTGAATTTCATACATTCCTCCCATGTTTTATATAAATTTAATATGAATAGGTCATGGAATGTTTATTTCCATGAGATAAATGAGGTAAAGTTGACTGAGCACTATATTGCACCTCTGAGGTAGAAGAACATATCCTAGGGAATACGACATCCAGGCCAGTTATAGGGGTGCTGGGACCAAGGAAAGTCATCTTGGCATTATTTTTAACTTCCATATCCTTTGTTTACTTGGGTTGACCTGCATTTCTTTGAATTTTGGCCTCTCCAACTGGCCCTTTTTGAGTGGTGAGACCTCTTACATCTACTGTTCTTCAAAATAGTGGTTCTTGAAGTTTGTGAACCTTGTTAGAAATACAAACTCTTGGTCTTGTCTTAGTCCCACTGAATAGGAAACTTTTCAGTGGGACTCAGCAGTCTGTTTTATAAGCTCCTCAGGAAGTTCTGATCTATATTAAAACATCAGAATCTCTGCCTTAATCTATTGGCCTTAAAGTCATACCTTTCCAATGGGCTTTCTGGGTGGTGCAGTGTTAAAGAATCTACCTGCCAATGCAGGAGACTCAGGGCATGTGGGCTCTATCCCTGGCACAGGAAGATCCCCTGGAGTAGGAAATGGCAATCCACTTCAGTATTCTTGCCTGAGAAATCCCGTGGACAGAGGAGCCCGGTGGGCTACAGTCCATGGAGTCACAAAGAGTCAAATATGACTGAACATGCACTCACGCCTTTCTAATATGAATTTCTGGTTCTTCCCTTCTTGGGTTCAAATCATCAGTTCTGGGATATGAACCAAGAATATATTAAAATATACAACTGGTGAAAAATCTCTTCATCACTGATCATATTTCCTATAGTGTGCTTAATAGCATATTTTCATAGGCACATTTTTAAATAAGAGTTTATATTTGACCTTTATGGTCATGACAAGAGAGACTGCATGGAAATTAAGGAAGGAAAGTGTGTGTGTGTGTGTGTCTGTGTGTGTGTGTGTGTGTGTTCACAAACTTCACAATGATGATTTTCAGTCTTATTCTAAGAAATTCTCTGAAATGGATAAAAAAGATCACTGAGTAATTTTTATTTTAGAAAATGTGTCAGGGCATTAGGTATTTCATTTGAGTAGCTTTTATTTGTTTCTTTCTGACAAGGAATACTTTTGTAGCTAAAATTTTGCTCTTAGTCTAAGCTCTTTGATTGTTTTAAACATTTTACCAAACTACCACTAAGTCCATTTATAGCTTCCCCTTTATGTGAAAAGTCCTGCTCCAGGCACGCACTGTGAAAAATTATAGGGTACTTCTCAGGTGGGTCAATTGCTGGGATGAAATGATATCTATTACATAGAACTTGGCCAGCTGGTGGCCTGTCTGAGTACCAAGACTTTGTTAGTCCTTGAGTCTGGAGCAGTGGGTCTCTTTCAATACTTGAATCTGAGATACAGGATAAATCCTTGTCCTAACTAGGCATTCTGGTTGCCAGTTTGTGTTTGCCATGGACAATGGAATTTGGCAATATGTAAAGACACAGAGTGTGTTCCCTGATGTAGATGCAGAAATATTATTTCTGCTGTGTAATAAGTGTTTCACTTTGCCAATATCTCAGGCAGAGCTGTATGATCTGTTTCACAGGCTTCAGGCAGTCCTTCACTCCAGGGTGTGATTCTAAATATCCATGAGAACACTTAGAGGGCTTAGTAAAGCAAGATGTTGGACCTCAGAGTTCCTGATTCAATAGGATTGGGGTGGGAGTGAGGCAGTCGTAGTTCTAAACAAGCCTGCAGGTGATGCCAATATGGATGCTCCAAGGAGGACACTGTGAGAATGATGTTCTAACGCTGCCTTTCTCAAAGTCAGATCCTCAAATCAGAACCCCCTGGACTGCCTGCTAATCTCCCGACCCTCAGGACTATCGTGATGGCCTGAATTCAAATCTCTGAGGTGTTATGTCAGTGATTTATATTTGATCAAGTGCCCCAGGTGGTCCAGACACACATTCACATCTGAGAACCAGTTAGAGGGGGAGGACTGGGAATAAGGTTAGCCAGAGAAAACCCAAATCAAGTCTTCTTTTCAACATAACCAATTTTAAACCATGGTTTGGCATTTGTGGTTGTTTTATACGTAGTAGTTGAATGAATTAATGGTAATGAATGTAGGGAGGCACAATTAGTCGCTACTCTGTTTGCTCCCAGCATCTTTTCTTTATTCTGCTCTAAGCTACATCATCCACATTTTAACTCCCTGCTTCTTTGAATGTCTTCATTTAGGCGGGGACTTTATCTTTCTGTTCTGTCTCTAGTGTCAGAGGTCTGGAACAAAAGGATCATTACATAGGATCACTACACACGTAGAGTGCTGTTGGAATAAGTGACATTCCAGAGGTGAAGAGAATACATGGGGGAAGAAGAAAATAGATTACTTAGGTTTGATGAGACTAGTGTATGCTAAGAATTTTGTGGGTGGTCAGAAATAGAATAGTAAAGAATGTAAATGACAAATGGCAAGTCAGGCATTTCTTCCCAAGTTAACCTTGACGGGGGGCGCTTCCCCTGTGGCTCGGTGATAAAGAATTCACGTGCCAATGCAGAAGACATAAGAGAGGCAGGTTTGATCCCTAGGTCGGGAAGATCCCCTGGAGGAGGGGATGGCAATCCGCGCCAGTATTCTTGCCTGGAGAGTCCCATGGACAGAGAAGCCTGGTGGGTTATGGTGCATAGGGTCACAAAGAGTCGGACATGACTGAAGTGACGTAGCACGCATGTACAACCGTGACAGATGAAATTCGTTTGTTTGTCTAATTACGATTTATTTAACCTTTCCTGGTTGAGAGGAAAAATGACTTTATTAGGGTTACTTTGCCAATATGTAAAAAAAAAAATCTAGAATAAAAATAGGTTATAGATGTGGAGAAGGGTTCCTGATACTGTGGTTGAAATAAAGGGTTGTCATAATGTCCTTGTTTCTGTTATTGTCCACACCCATTGTCTAAATTATAAGCTCTATTTAGTCTCCCGTGAATGGGCTTACAATGCTCTGATTCTTAATAGTCTTGTTTAATTTTCTGTTCTGTGCTTCATAGACTACCTCCTGAATTTCAAACCTCTCATCACTGTATTTGTAAATGACTTGAATTTTCAGTCTCTGTCCGAACAACCTAAATTCCTAACATAGTCCACTCTGTTCTTTGAGGTCTGTGTGCATTGGTACTGGATTGTTTCTAGCACATGCATCCCAATCATAGACTGCTTCTGTCATGAGTATTCAGTCTCAAGTCTGTCTGCAGTCTTAATATTCTTGCACCAGATTCATGGATTTTGCCACCATGTCCGCACAGTCCCCACTGTATTCTCATTTGCATCATTGATGCTGCTTGCCCCTCTTCCAATAGCATACTAGGGCAAATTAGTTTGTACTTCCATTTCAATTTTTTAATTAGAAATGAAATGCCAAAAATGTCTAAGGATATATGCAATGGAATATTACTCGGCCACAAAAAGGAATGCATTTGAGTCAGTTCTAGTGAGATGGAGGAAGCTAGAGCCTGTTAAACAGAGTGAAGAAAGTCAGAAAGAGAAAAAACAAATTTCGTATATTAAGGCACGTATATGGAGTCTAGAAAAACGATACTGATGAACCTATTTACAAGGCAGGAATAGAGACACAGACATAGAGAACAGATTTTAGACTCAGCCGGGGAAGGAGAGGGTGGGACAAATTGAGAGGGTAGCATTGACATGTATGCACCACCATATGGAAAACAGATAACTAGTGGGAAGTTTTGTACAGGAACAAGGAGCTCAACCCAGTGCTCGGTGACAATTTAGAGGAGTGGGGTGGGGTGGGAGTGGGGGAGAGGTTCAAGAGGGACGGGACACATGTATTCTTATGGCTGATTCATGTTGATGTATGGCGGAAGTCAACACAATATTGTAAAGCAATTATCCTCCAACTTAAAAATATTTTTTAAATGTCTAGGGAAATGATTTTATTATCAACTAGAATTTCAGAGCCTGAGAAGGTTTAACTTTTCTTTCATATTATGTGAGAATTAGATTTTCTGAGGTCAGTGTAAAAACCGTACAAAGACCTTTAGTTTAGATTCTGGGCTCAGAATATTAAAGCCAGTTTTGTTTTATTTTTCACTAGTTAAAACTTTGGCATGCTCAAAAATTGTAAAGGACATAGAAAATTATTCACTGTGCGGGAATGTCCCATTCATTACGAGTGGGGGATGTCCCATTCATAGACCACTAGCACTGGTTGATAAGCCACATCTCCTATTATTGTGGCAACCAAAATATGCCAACAGGTCTCCCAAATGCCTGCTAAGGGTTGGCACCACCTCTAAAGAGAACCATTGGTTTAGATTGTTCAGCTGTCAAGTGCTGGAACTTGGAAGGAACCCATGGAGCATGTGTGTGCTCAAAACCTGAACAACATCAGCAAGAAGGAAATGAATGACTTTTTGGGTAGGCATCCACCAATGTGTGCTGCAAGGAAAAGGATGGATAATATTCTGTAATGTCCCTTCTCACTAGAGAATCCAAACTACTTAAAGTCATAGAAAGCAATGTAAGATCATTTATGCATAAATAATAATCATGGATAATGGATATTTACATTATATATGTTCATAAATCATGATTCAAAATAGCAATTTCTTCAATTGCTAATTAATAGAATTTCTCTTAATGATAAATGAAAGATATAACAATTGAGATACTTAAAATCTAAACCTGAAATAAATAAAAAAGCTGTCATGTGGTATTTTAGAACAGTGATAGTGACTAAAATCTCTCAATGCAGGACAGTAGCACTTTTGGTATTATTGAGAGCAAAAGAAGTCAACACTATTTAATTCAAATTTTCCAAATTAAAATTGTACATTATTTTGTATCTCATTTCTTTCTGAGAAAAGGATGTATATACAACCTTTTTCTAAGGCAAATTAGCCCTCATTGCTCTTTTTCTAAAAATTTAGTTTATTTATTTGGCTGTGCCAGGTCTTAGTTGTGACATGTGAGATCTTTACTTGTGGGATGCCAACTCTTTGTTGCAGCATCTAAGAGTAGTTCCCTGACCAGGGATTGAACCTGGACCCCCTGCATTGAGAGCACAGAGTCTTAGCCACTGGACCACTAGGAAAGATCTAAATACATTCTTTTGTTCTTCTTCATATGGCTGTTACAACAGACGATCAGGGAGCATCTTTGAAGTATTAATATCTAACATAGTCTCTGGGGCCAGTATTTGTTTGGTAGGTGTTTGCTGCATAAATAAATGGTTTCAGTGAAACATTTCAGAAAAGATGATGCAGATCTAAGAATATTTTATCATAAATAGTTTTAACATTGAAAACAAATTTTTCTTTGCACATTTCTAAGCTCTTTTACTCCAGATTATCATGTGTGGGCTAATAGATATTTTTTCCTATGTGCAATGTGGGCTTATATAATGATCACAGATGACAAAGTATTAGTAATCACTGAAAGAACAGGCTTCTCTGCAGCTCATTGCCATTCTGGCTGTTCACTTGTCTCACGTTTTCATTGTCCTTTTCCACAGGGATTCGATAAACAAGTGGATGTGTCAAATATTGCCAAACATTACAACATGAGCAAAAGCAAGGTTGACAACCAGTTCTATAGTGTGGAAGTGGGGGACTCAACGTTTACGGTTCTCAAACGCTACCAGAATCTAAAGCCTATTGGCTCTGGGGCTCAGGGAATAGTCTGGTAAGTACGATGGATTTAACTTTTTCTATTTTTAGAGGGAACCAGCTGCAAACACACGTATACAAATAAATAGTATGACTTGAGATGCGAAATATCCATTCTACCAAAGCAAAATAAGTTTATGAACATTATTAGAAACTTATTGACCCATTGGTTAACAATATGTACATCTTTGCTTGTGATTAGCTTTTTCCTAGTTAAAATAAAAAATCCATTAGACAACAACCATAGAAGAACCAAGAAAACCAGAGTTTTGGCTAAAGCATTTCAAAAATCTCATTTGGATGTTCTCACAGCCAGAAATGAGGAAATATGTGTTCAGATAACCAGAAAATAAAATTATCTACTCTGAAGAAGTATAAATGAGATCTCAAATGTTTCAGTGACTTTTAAAGTTTAATGTTCAAAATTCAGTTGCCTATTAGAAAAGAGGTATTTAAAAAATGTTTGTTGAGTATTTCCAAAATGGAAAGATTTTGGGCTCCTTGGTAACCATTCTTTTTGTGACATTTTGAGTGGCAAACTGAAATGATGACAAATCAGGATCTAACTTACTGATTATAAAACTCTTGCAAAAGTGATGATATCAGATTAGTAAGCATTTTTTTTATAGTTTTAACTTGTAATTTAGCAACCAAATATATTTAGTGTGAACTTCTTAGTGTAATGTTCAATTTTGTGGCTCGCAACTATAAGTAAAAATTTAGGACAATGCATTATAAGTATACATGTATATTGATATTTATTTATAAGGGATATTTACTTATAACAATATATTTATTTGTTGTATAACATATTAGGGATATCTGTTTAAAAACACAAATATCCCTTTTAAGAGATGAATAAGATGAAGGTGAAATAAACACTATTTTAAAATAGGTAGGTTTTTAAAAATAATTTTATGCATTTTATGATTTATTTTTGGCGGTGCTGGGTCTTTGTTGCTACGGAGGCTTTCCCCTCATTGCAGCGAGTAGGGGCTACTCTGTAGTAGTGGTGTGTGGCTCACTGTGTGGCTTGTCTTGTTATGGAACATGTGCTCTAGAGCTTAGGCTCAATAGTTGTGGCACACAGGCTTAGCTGCTCCACAGCATGTGGGATCTTCCTTAGTCAGGGATTGAAACTGTCTCTCCTGGATTGGCAGGAGGATTCTTTACCATAGAGCCACCAGGGAAGCTCTCGATTTTGTTTTGAAAATCCTTTCTCCCCCTCTCGTTTGATATATTTTTTTTTTCATATTTCATAAGATGATCATAAAATCTGATTCACTTCACTCTTTTAAAAATGTATTTTTAAGACTATTTTTAAAAGTAGTTTTAGATTCACAGCAAAATCAAGAGGATGATTCAGATATTTCCCATAGATCCCTAGCTCGTACGCATGCATAGTATCCCCCGAATCAACATCCTTCACAAGAGTGGTACATTTATTACAACTGATGAACCTACACTCACACGTCATAATCATCAAAGCCCATAGTTTGCAGCAGGGTTCGCTCTTGGTGTCCTACGTGCTATGGCTTTGGATAGATGTAAAATGATATGTATCCATTTTTATGGTATCCTATAGAGTATTTCCACTGCCCTGCCAATCCAATATACTCCACCTGTTTATTTCTCTCTATATCCTCAACCACTGGCAACAGTTGATCTTTAGTTGGAGTCCAACAGAATATTGGATTGGCTATTCAGATTGTCTTCTTTCACTTAGTAATATACACTTAAGTTTATGCCATGTCTCATTTATTTTTAGCAGTGAATAATATTCTATTGTCTGGGTGTACCATAGTTTATGTATTCATTCACCTACTGTTAAGACATCTTGGTTGCTTTTGTTTTGGCAAATATAAGTAAAGCTGCCTTAAACATTTGTGTGCAGTTTTCATGTGGATATAAGTTTTAATTGTTCACTTTATATTGACAACACATTTTAAGCTCACTCTCAATGCTTCAGTTCAGTTCACTTCAGTTGCTCAGTCATGTCCGACTCTTTGCGACTCCATGAATTGCAGCACCCCAGGCCTCCCTGTCCATCACCAACTCCAGGAGTTCACTCAGACTCACGTCCATCGAGTCAGTGATGCCATCCAGCCATCTCATCCTCGGTCGTCCCCTTCTTCTCCTGCCCCCAATCCCTCCCAGCATCACAGTCTTTTCCAATGAGTCAACTCTTCACATGAGGTGGCCAAAGTACTGGAGTTTCAGCTTTAGCACCATTCCTTCCAAAGAAATCCCAGGGCTGATCTCCTTCAGAATGGACTGGTTGGATCTCCTTGCAGTCCAAGGGACTCTCAAGAGTCTTCTCCAACACCACAGTTCAAAAGCATCAATTCGTCGGTGCTCAGCCTTCTTCACAGTCCAACTCTCACATCCATACATGACCACTGGAAAAACCATAGCCTTGACTAGATGGACCTTAGTCGGCAAAGTAATGTCTCTGCTTTTGAATATGCTGTCTAGGTTGGTCATAACTTTTCTTCCAAGGAGTAAGCGTCTTTTAATCTCACTGCTTAGTCAATGCAAATGGCAGAAGTGCCTGGCTGGTATACTACTAAATCATTTACTAGCACTTAAACTTCATTTATCAAATATACCAAAATTTTTATTGAAATTCACCCAGGGAATTTCAGTCTTTCCCAATGTCAATCAGTAGCTGTTTTTGTGATTTGAAGATGGAATATTTTAATATTTTAAAATAATGGGCCAAAACTTCATTGTGTAGATATTTTAAAAGTTAGGTAATTTTTTATTTTTAACATTTATTTATTATGGTGCAAGGTTCCAGGTCAACATCTTTGTGACACAAAATGTCACAGGTGGCACAGTGGTAAAGAATCACCTGCCAATGCAGGATATATAAGAGACGTGGGTTTGATCCCTGAATCAGGAAGATTCCCTGGAAAAGCAAACAGCTCAGAGCTCAGTATTCTTGCCTGGAAAGTCCCATGCACAGAGGCGCCTGGCAGGCCATTGTCCATGAGGTTACAAAGAGTTGGACACAACTGAGTGACTGAGCACACACACACACACACACACACACAAGGTTGCAGGTGAACTTCTGTATCACACAAAACAATTTCAAAGTGTGGCAGACAGAATAATGGTCCTTCAAATAATCCCCAGAATTCTTAGTATATTATCTTATTTGGCAAAAGGAACTTTTGCCATATAACTTCAAGATGAATGGGGCGTTAAAATGGGGGGATTGATTATCCTAGAATATCAAGGTGGGACCATTGTAATCACATGAATTCTTAAAAATGGAAATGGAAGACAGAAGGATGGATAAGAGAAACGCAAGGAGAGAGAAGGGAATAGAGATTCAAAACATGACAGGGGCTTGCCTTGTTGCTGCTTTTGAAGTCAGAGGAAGTGTCATGAGACAAAGAGTAGGGCAGCTTCTGGAAGCTGGAAATAGCCCTCAGTTGCCAATTAGCAAGACAATGGAGATCACAGTGATACAACCATGAGGAACTGAAATTTGCCAGCAATACCCAAATGAGCAAGGAAACAGATTATTCTCCAGAAAGGAACTCAGCCAGCTGATGTCTTGACTTTATCCCTGAGGGACTCATGTAGGACCTCTGACCTGAAGAACTGTAACATAATAAATTTATGTTCTTTGAGTAGCTAAGTTTGTGGTGATTTGTTGTGGCATTAACACTAATACATACTTTATAATATTCTACTATTAAGATGATTGCTATAAATCTCCTAAAAAGCAGACACACCGAACTATTATTTTCAAAGGAAGGAGTTCAGAGTGCCTTTGTCAACTGTCCCCAAACTGTGAAATTCCTTTTTTCCTTCCAAGTTGCATCTTTTACCCTAGATTATATATGACCAATGTGAGGAGGATAAAATATGCTTGGGAGAAACCAATATTAATTGTTCAGTTCAGTTCAGTCGCTTAGTTGTGTCTGACTCTTTGTGACCCCGTGAACCGCAGCATGCCAGGCCTCCCTGTCCATTACCAACTCCCAGAGTTTACCCAAACTCTTATCCATTGAGTCAGTGATGCCATCCAACCATTTCATCCTCTGTCGTCCCCTTTTCCTCCTGCCTTCAATCTTTCCCAGCTTCAGGGTCTTTTCAGATGAGTCAGCTCTTCATATCAGGTGGCCAAAATATTGTAGCTTCAGCTTCAACATCAGTCCTTCCAATGAACAGCCAGGACTGATCTCCTTTAGGATGGACTGGTTGGATCTCCTTGCAGTCCAAGGGACTCTCAAGAGTCTTCCCCAACACCACAGTTCAAAAGCATCAGTTCTTCAGTGCTCAGCTTTCTTTATAGTCCAACTCTCACATCCATACATGACTACTGGAAAAACCATAGCTTTGACTAGATGGACCTTTGCTGGCAAAGCAATATCTCTGCTTTTTAATATGCTGTCGGAGTTGTTCATAAGTTTCCTTCCAAGGAGTAAGGGTCTTTTAATTTCATGGCTGTAATCACCATCTGCAGTGATTTTGGAGCCCCCCAAAATAAAGTCAGCCACTGTTTCTACTGTTTCCCCATCTATTTGCCATGAAGTGATGGGACCAGATGCCATGATCTTCGCTTTTAGAATGTTGAGCTTTAAGCCAATTTTGTCACTCTCCTCTTGCACTTTCATCAAGAGGCTTTTTAGTTCTTCACTTTTTGCCATAAGGGCGGTGTCATTTGCGTATCTGAGGTTATTGATATTTCTCCCGGCAATCTTGATTCCAGCTTGTGCTTCCTCCAGCCCAGTGTTTCTCATAATGTACTCTGCATATAAGTTAAATAATCAGGGTGACAAGATACAGCCTTGACATACTCCTTTTCCTATTTAGACCCAGTCTTTTGTTCCATGCCCAGTTCTAACTGTTGTTTCCTGAGCTGCATACAAGTTTCTCAAGAAGCAGGTCAGGTGGTCTGGTATTCCCATCTCTTTCAGAACTTTCCACAGTTTATTAATTATTAGTAAGGCTTAATTTGGGCTTCCTTGTGGTTCAGCAGTAAAGAATCCGCTTGGAATGCAGGAGCCACAGGAGATGTGGGTTTGATCCCTGGGTCAGGAAGATCCTTTGGAGGCATTGTGTCAACCCACGGCAGTGTTCTTGCCTGGACAATCCCACGGACAGAGCATCCTGGTGGGTTATGGTCCATAGGATTGCAGAGAGTCAGACACCACTAAAGCAACGTAACAGCACAAGGTTTAATTTATTTTCTAGATTACATGTTTATGGTTTCTCCTACATTCTACTGTGTGGTTTGGATACCACTTGGAGAGTAGGAACCCCATTTAAGAGGTAACGGCATCCATGAAGAATTTTCAAAGTAAAATAGAAAATAAAACAGAAACAAAAATTCCTGTGAAGGAGGAGAAATAGCAGATGGAGAAAGTAGAATGATTCCTGGATACCTTTTTAAAATGGAAAGTTGTAGAACACGAGAAAATTTTCCCAAGACCCTCAGTTTGGATGCTCCAATCTTCATTGGTATCATTTCATTTTCTTTCAAATAAAACTACCACAAAAATCAGGAGTAGTATTAAGAGGAAGTTAATAGATTTTTAAAGATTAAAAAATAGACCCAAAGCACCATTTTGCTCAAGAAGTTAACAGATTGTCCCAGAAACATTTGAAAATCTATTACAACTAGTACTCTTGCCTGGAAAATCCCATGGACGGAGGAGCCTGGTGGGCTGCAGTCCATGGGGTCACTAAGAGTCGGACACGACTGAGCGACTTCACTTTCACTTTTCACTTTCATGCATCGGAGAAGGAAATGGCAACCCACTCCACTGTTCTTGCCTGGAGAATCCCAGGGACGGGGGAGCCTGGTGGGCTGCCGTCTATGGGGTCGCACAGTCAGACACGACTGAAGCGACTTAGCAGCTGCAGCAGCAGCAGCTAGTTGCTAGTGTTAGTCACTCAGTCGTGTCCAACTCTTCGCAACCCCATGGACTGTAGTCTACCAGGCTCCTCTGTCCATGGAATTCTCCAGGCAAGAATACTGGACTGGGTAGCCATACCCTTCTCCAGAAGATCTTCCCTACCCAGGGATTGAACCTGGGTCTGGTACATTACAGGCAGATTCTTTATCATCTGACCCACCTGGGAAGCCCTTTATAGGGTACATTGGACCTCTGTTGCTCCTTGTACAGAAATGAAATCATACAAGGTCTTAAGTATAGTAATTGAAACAAATTTCAATAAATAAAATGTCCTTGAGTACAATTTTTACTCCAGTGAAATCAGTAAAATTAATGATAGCTTTATCAGCAAACTTGTCAATAAAAGGACACCTGAATTCCAAAATATTAGCCTTGGAATTTCCTGAGATTAGAGGAAAATAAAAGTAGTAAAGACGAAGATGAAGGGGCAGAAATGGGATAATGTATTCCTCTCCATCATCTTCCAGTACCGTTCTACCACATGCACAGACACGATCCCAGCACGTTCCCTTCTATATATGTGTATAGTTGTCTCTTCCTTGTCCCTCTTCCTCAACCTAACTTTGAGTTATCTCTGTGTACTTATTAAAATTTGGGTTTGTGATATGCTATTTTTCTGGAAGATCTACTTTTGTATTAATTTGTCCTATCTACCTTCTTTATATTTAATTGTTTTTTCTGTTGCCTTTTGTCAATGGTGAGTTCATCCACTTCTCTACACCAAAAACACATTTATTCCCAACATGCTTGCAAAATCCACACCTTTCCTCTGTTCATGAAAATTCAGATTTGCATATTTTGAATGTCCCACGTAGGGTTGCAAAGAGTCGGAAATGACTGAAGAGACTTAGCACACACACACATGCATGATCCTGAGTAGAGTAAGTGGGAGAAATTGGAAACTGGGAGTGTCTGGGGTCCCCAGAAGGAGGTGGAGGGCAGACAATGTGAAGCAGATGATTTATTTTATTTTATTTAGAGCAGGAATAAGACATGGAGGAACCAATTCCTCCTCCTCCAAATAGGAAATTCATCATCAATTTTTTTTTTATTTTGGCATACATCACTATAAAATTCTCTGTATATGTATAAGAAGGATTTTGCTTTTCAAGTGATCTATTGATATATTAATACTTATGTCACAGAATCTCCATTCTCCTAACTTGTTTAAAATGGATTATCTTTTCTCCTGTTCCTGTTACCTTCAACTTTTTTTCTTATATGTTGTTTCCTCCCTTTGAATGGCTTCATTGCTTACTTACTATCAGGAAAATAAATAGGCAATAACTAAAGTGTTTTCAAAAGGAACTCACCATTACCATGCTATTTTTCATTCACCTTAGATAATAGACCAAATATATCATTATTTAGAATCATTAAATAAAATCTAATATAAAATCTTTAGAATAAATGAAAAATTTCTTTCTACCACTGAGGAAAATATATTATCCATTGAAACAAAAAGAAACTGATGACTTTCCTTCTCCATGTGAACAAAGAAGTCTTCAGTGGCTTCCTAGGTGGGGAATCATAAAGTGATCTATAAAATGTGGTTTTAACAACAGTAGTCAGGAGCCAGATGAACAAATCATTTCAGAACATCTTTTCAATCATCAGAAGAGGATCTCATTAGCACTGTGTCTGCCACCAGCTCCAGAACAAAAACTGAACGTTGGAAGAAATCAACAGCAGGGAGTTCATTATCTTCTCTTACTTCAATTCTGCTGTTGCTTGTCAAACCCAGAAAACATTTCTATTTTCTCAGTTCTTTCTGCAAAGATGATTTAAAGTGACAGTGAAATGGTGGCAAAATTCAGGTCAGTCAAGTTCAGCAGAGAAGACTTGCCAAGTCTGATCTGCCTCTTAATCGAAAAGAATTGGTTATACAGTTTTAAATGACAGGAAGTATTTTAAATGACATTTTCTTTCCTTCTTGAGGTTGTTCTCTTTATTATCTGTGCATGTATGGTAGGTCACTTCAGTTGTGTCTGATTCTCTGTGACCCCATGGACTGTAACCCACCAGGCTCCTCTGTCCATGGAATTCTTCAG
Organism: Capricornis sumatraensis; assembly: GCF_032405125.1. Taxonomy (NCBI): domain Eukaryota; kingdom Metazoa; phylum Chordata; class Mammalia; order Artiodactyla; family Bovidae; genus Capricornis; species Capricornis sumatraensis. Next base: position 103,394,278 of record NC_091075.1, on the reverse strand, counting down.
GCAAGAATACTGGAGTGGGTTGCCATTCCCTTCTCCAGGGGATCTTCCCAACTTGTACTGAACCCACACCTCCTGCATTGGCAGGCAGGTTCTTTATCGCTAGTGCCACCTGGGAAGCCCCTCTTTATTATCTACATGTAATCAAATTGTAAGCAGTCCCAATGTAATTTTGCAAGATGATATGTTACAGGATATTTGTGTCAAAGATGTAAGCTGAATGCTGAAAAAGTAGAGACTTATAGTGGCTTATTATAAAAAATATGTACTTAGAAAATTAAATATTTATTATACACTATGTATTAACTAAACTTTACTGAAATTCCAATTAGAACAGGAGAACATAGAGACAGAAGTAATTGTAGTCATAAGATGCCCTGGTAATAATGCAGTGGGTTAATCAATTTTAAATTAGATACATATCCATATGTGTATATACAAAATGAAGAACACTCGAGTGGGTTGCCATTTCCTTCTCCAATGCATGAAAGTGAAAAATGAAAGTGAAGTCGCTCAGTCTTAGCGACCCCATGGACTGCAGCCTACCAGGCTCCTCCGTCCATGGGATTTTCCAGGCAAGAGTACTGGAGTGGGGTGCCCTTGCCTTCTCCATATAACAAATACATAATTTATAACATATTGCATATGTATATGTTAATATAATTTACATAATTTACAAAAATGTAAAAAATAATTTCTGGTGATTGTCCTTCAATCAGAGGTCTATAGCAATAAGCTCCCGTGCAGATAAACAATCTAAGATTTAAGTTGCCAAACATGTTCAGCAGAACATCGTGTGTTCATGTATTCTTATTTCATCACCTTCCTTTGATAAGTGGACACTGGTGAGTACAGTGAGCCTGCCTAGCAATGTCCTATCACCCTGGTCAGGTTATGGATCCGGGAGACGGTGAAGTACAGGGAAGCCTGGCGTGCTGCCGTCCACAGGATCACAAAGAGTTGGACACGACTGAGTGACTGAACTGAACGGAGACTGAAAAATTGTCTAGAGTTCCTGTACTTGTGGCTTTTTAAATCTATTTAGTATGGGTGTGATCTACATGGAAGGAAGACAGGGATAGAAAACATTCTGTAAGAAACTCTGTGATGCAGAAAACTAAGTCAGTTACGGCATTTTATCTCATGGGCCCATTCTTGGCTCAGCATCTGAAACTGTAGTTATATAATTTTGGTACCTGTATACAGATACATATGTGTTGGAACCTTGTTTACCCTCAAATAGGATTTAAAGTGATGAGGCCATACTATTGCACGGGAAGCTCTACTTAATGCAACATGGTGATCTGAGTGGGAAGGAAATCCAAAAAGCAGGAGATACGTGTATATGTTGGCTGATTCATTTTGCTATACTGTAGAAATTAACACAGCATTGTGAAGCAACTATACTCCAATAAAAATTAATTTAAAAAGAAAAAAAAGTGGTGGAAAAGATAGATGTGACTTAGTATCCATCTAACCTTTAGGGAAGATGGTCACCATATGCCTCAAAGTAGAATCTCCTTAAGGGTGATGATATAATAAGGCATACAACCTGAGTTGATTGAAGACCTCCCTGTGCTTTAGTAGGGATAAAAGGAAAAGGGGTTTTCTTCATGGTTTGTTTTTCTAATTGTGGAACATAGTTTGTTTAGATGGTTTTCTTCATGGCTTTTGAAAATTGTGGAACACAGTTTGAATCTTTGCCATCCAATTTTCACATAGTACTTATAATAATAATAATAACGAGTTGTATCCTCAGTGCTCAGCATGTCTAACTCTGTGACCACATGGGCTGTGGCCCACCAGCCTCCTCTGTCCATGGAATTCTCCAGGCAAGAATACTGGAATGGGTTGCCATTTCCTCCTCCAGGAAGTCTTCCCAACCCAGGGACTGAATCTGTGCCTGCTGCATTGACAGGGGCTATCTGGGAAACCCATAGTAAATAGAATTACTGTGGGTAGGCCAGAGCTCTCATCAAAAACCAAACCAAGACAACCAAGAACCAGCCCCCCTAAGAATTTCTGAATTTGTTCAAATGCTCAAAATAATTACTGATAATCATCAAATCACATTATTAGAGTATCAAAATCCTTGAATTTTCTTCAAATTATAGTAGTTTCTATGTGCTTTAAAAAGTGAGTTATGGAAAGTCTCCCCCTTTTGATGTTCATTTTTATTAAAAAAGATATTATTGGCTCACTGATGCTTTTAGCAGCTTTTCTCATCTTGATGATGAATTGGAGCTCTTTTATCTAGACTCTGATTTAATCACCCTTGAAATTATGGCGCACATTTACAAAATGACTGGCAAAGGTTAAGGAATATCTGTAGATATACACCAAAATAAAGGAGTTGTAACCTTGTCAAGGTTAGGCTGTATGATGGAAAGATATTCAAGATATGTTTATTGCTGACTGAGATTGGGATGGAAGTTAAGTAAATTATCTGAATTCTATAAAATATTTGTATATTTAAATACTCTTGATTCAATTAAAGATTTTTTTTTTGTTTGTGTGTGTATGTGCTCAGCCATGTCTGACTCCCACTCTTTGCAACCCCAGGGACTGTAGTCAACTAGGCTTCTCTGTCCATGGAATTTTCCAGGCAAGAATATTAGAGTGGGTTGCTATTTTCTCCTCCAGGGGATCTTCCTGACCCAGGGATCGAAGCCTCATTTCCTGCATCTCCTGCATTGCAGGTGGACTGTTTACTGCTGAGCAATCCAGGAAGCCCTACACATATTTTAAGATACCTCATATTATCATGCTCAGTCATTATAATTATAAATACACTTATACTTCAGAATAATTGAATTTCCCATTGTGCTTTATCAGTGATAGAATTTATCATTCAGTCTTTCAGAACTCATCTGTACTCAACTGTGAAATGGAGACATTGGTATCTCAGAGGACTCAAACAGCATAAAACAAATTAGATATATGAGATTGCTTTATAAATCTGATGTTGTCATGAATTTTAGTAGATTTCAAGGAAGGTAGACAATGTTACTCTTCTATCAATGGAAAATTGCAGAAAGTCAACACATATAACCCAAGACGGCTGATTGTAACAGTTGCTTAGACTGTGCATATTGTTTGCATATTGTAGTTGAGAATATGGGATGCAAAAAATAACTTATGTAATGCTCCATAATGGAGTCAAGAAAAGCCTCTGAACCTTTTCATTCCTATCTTTCTATCTGAGTTTCAATTAACCAAGGATATTTACAATATTTACACAAATTTTAAATATTAGTTTTTAAATTTGCAACATGGTGACACAGAGTCAGCTAACCATCTTGAAGCATGGAATTTGGATAGAAATGTTTTATGGTAATTAGGTTGATGGTATGAAGTGAGACCATCCAGAGGGTGATCAGGCTTCCTGAATAACACAAAAGGGGCCTGATCAGTGGGTCCCAGATGATGGTTTTATTTTGCTTCTGGAAACATCACTTTTGATCCTGTAGTGCATTTTTCTTCTGAGAGTTCCTAATGAGCCATTATACTAAACAATGCAGCGTTACTCACACATTTCCATTTAGCCTCTGACTAGGGGACATGATTGCCTTCTGATCCACATCTGGAATATCAGCACACTTTTGTGTCCCTGTTATTTTCCATTATTTTTACATTTTAGACCCTTAATTGCAAACTTCTTTTTAATTTTTTGATTAAAAAATTTCCGTTATAGTTTATTACAGGATACTGAATATAGTCTCCTGTGTGTAGTGGTTTTTTTGTTTTTTTTTAAATCACAACCTTCTTAGTATAAGGAGCATTGAGCTTCAAATATTGCCTTTTGTATTGGTAAGACAGTTGAGGTTGTGATGGTACAATACGACAGAATTAGACACTCTATTCTCCTGCTATATTTCAGTTTTTCTTGGCCTTGTTGCCTAGCATAAGCCCCAAATATTTCCTTGCTCTATTACTCGACTAGTGATTAAGACTTATACACATTACCTTCTTTCCCTTCACTGAGAAAAGGTGGACTTTGAGAAACCATGGGTAGAGGAGTTTCGTAGCAGCATGCTTTTAGAGAAAACATTATACAAGTTCCATATTTCTGTGTGTTAACCATAAAGTACATGTGTCCATACTTGTAAATATATAATTGCCAGTGCAATAAATGATGGCATAGCTTGTACATAATCTTAAAACTATGTTTGATTTTGCAATGTGTTATGGACATTTATTCTGAATCCTGTCTTTCTTTAATAAACTTGCAATTAATTTATATCCCTGTTGTTAAAATGGACAGTGAGAGTTTGTAGCTGAGAAACATTTTTATTGGCAGAAGGGATAAGTAGTTATTTAAATTCCATAGATATTTATTCACTTATGGATGAATGAATCTTCTCTGTAAATCAGTTTTTGATATAAATGCTAATGTCCTATCAGGAGAACTTTTAATAATAAACAAATGAACTATTTTTTTTCAGTTTCTACTTCAATTCCAAAGATTAAGAGTTTAAGTGACACTAATTCTTATTTCTTTTAGGATCTGTCTTCTAGGGCATCAATAGGTATTTTCATTGCAAAGCTAAAATTAGTTTATGGTTCATGTACTCCTTTGCTAGATACATTCTGATTGTTTGGATTAGAGGGCATTCACAGTTTTATATATAAACTATAACCTAAATATAAGTGAAAAAGTGAAGGGGCTCAGTCATGTCAGACTTTTTGTGACTCCATGGACTATTGCCTTCCAGGCTCCTCCAGCAAGGATTTTCCAGGCGAGAATACTGGAATGGGTTGCTATTTCCTTCTCCAGCGGATCTTCCAAACACAGGGATCAAACCCCTGTCTCCTTCACTGCAAGCAGACTCTTTGCTGTCTGAGCCACCAGGGAATCCCTAAAAGATTAATCTCGTACTATCTTGCATGTTCAGAAAGAAACATCATTCTTCACAGAAAGGAGACAATGTCTTCAGTTAAATTAAATTATGTTCAATATAGATGGGCTTCCCAGGTTGGCTCAGTGGTAAAGAATCTGCCTGCTACCAGGAGACACAGGTTTGATCCCTGGGTCAGGAGAATCAGCTGGGGAAGGAAAGACAATCCACTCCCATATTCTTGCCTGGAAAAGCTCTTGGAGAGAGGAGCCTGGTGTGCTGCAGTCCATGGGGTTGCAAGGAGTCGGACACAATTTAGAGGCTGAACAACAACAACAAATAACAGATGGCAATTGCTGTTCCTCAGATTTCATAGATTATGCTGAGTTATTGGTCTTAGAGATCTTTCCATTCTATCTGTAGATTAATATGACTTTAAAAAAAAAAGGAGAGCAGGTAGGTGTTATAAATTTGGTAACTAAAAATACTAAGGCTTCAAGGAGCTTTTTATAAAGCTTGGCCCCCTCTCTTCTGCAGAGTCATGCTTCTGGCCCATTCCAGCATCCTATTCTGTTTATAGAGTTTGAGCTGTCTTGCTAATCACGGATTTGAATGTGGAAGCTGAGGACAAAGGAAGACATCTTTTAGAAGTCTGAGAGACAGCCCTGTCATTCCCTGGTTCCGCTCTCTGTTCCTGGACTCGTTAAATGTATTTGAAATACTTGACCTTGTCAAGCGACTTGCACTTTACGTGTCCAACATTTTGAATCCAGCACTAAACCATTGAATTTTAAGCTTCTCGATATGATGGGGTAGTCAGTCACCATCAGAGAGGGAATTTAGCCACTTCATATGACATGGGGCTTCTTTCGTTTAAAGACATGTACTTTAGAGACCTCTTAGCTATGCTCCTCTTTATCTATGTTCACCTTTACTTTTTATCATTAAAAATGTTTTCCACAGAAGATTTCATACATCCGTTCATAAAATCAAGATTGTACTCCCAATCCAGAGAGCTACAATGCTGAATATATTTTACACATTTTTTCACTGGGCTCACTTGGGACTGGAAAATATAGCTGGGGAAGGATGTCCTGCACAACTGCACACAGATGAGGGAAAAGTGTAGGGGATGAAACCCAGGCTGCTCTTCACCCTCCCAGCAGTGTGCCCCTTGGGGGAGGTCCCCTGTACCCCAAGGAGTTGCCTGCTCCTTATTCACACACCACACCTGAGCTGCTATGGAATGAATGAACTTTGGATTTCAGGTGATCCATGAGGGAAACATTGAAAGACTGAGAGCAAGAGGGAAAAGAGGCAAAGATTGAGGGCAAGAGGAGAAGGAGGCAACAGAGGATGAGATAGTTGGATGACTCAGTGGACATGAGTTTGAGCAAACTCTGGGAGATAGTGAAGGTCAAGGAAGCCCGGCGTGCTGCAGTGCATTGGGTTGCAAAGCGTTGGGCATGACTTAACTACTGAACAGCAACAAATGAGAGGCTCAATTTACCTAGCAAAAATAGAAGTTGAAGAGTGAGTAGTATGTAGTGGAAATCTAGTAAATTTAGGAGGTGAAATAATTCCCTGGTGGGGAAATATAAGAAAATGGAGAGAAATAGGGAGCAGAGGGAAATTAAAAGTCAAATTGTTGTTGCCCACTATGCTGTTCCTTCTCGTACCTTCTTTCTCTCCCTGTATGTCCTTACAGATGTCAGTCTCTCAAGGTTTCCCTGTTCTCTGAGTCTGTCACCCTCCTGCTAGATTAACATTTTTCCTATTAAGTCTGGAGCCATGAAAATAATTTCAAAGACTGTATAGGAGGCTGTCTATTTTCTTCCCTCTCTGTCTCCTGCAGCTCTCTGTTTTCCAAACCCTCATCCTGGGCAGCCCCACGAACTGTTTCCTCCTGCCAAAGCCTGAGCCCAGCTGGAGAAAACACATAATCACGCTGATTTCCTCCATTATAAGTTTATGAGCTTCATCCTCAGCTGGGCCCTTGATGCTGCTTAGCAGTCCTTTTACTTACATGTCTCATCAGCCCCCTATCCCATTTCCCATGGTGACCCTTACAATCCTTTTATGACTGTTATTGCAAGCTCCTGGTTCCACTTCACCCATGCTATTCTTGGTGGAAGGCTTGCCTCCTACTTCCTGGAGAAAACAGATGGCCTCAGTCAGGCATGTGAGCTCTCAATTTCCCCTTCCACCTCCTAACTCTGTCTGCAGTCTTCTCTCCGAATTTGTTCCTCTGTGAGGAGCTCTGGAGGTGGGCGCCCACCAGGGTTCTTAATTTCATTCCTTGCCTCTGGGGTCTGCCAGTAGTTCCCTGTCTCGCTTCAACTATCTCTTCTCTAGTAGCTTCTTCTGCCCCAGACCCTTGAAGACCTCCCGCTTGATTCTCATGTAAAAAACGTTATTTAGAATGTGCCTAATTTCTGCCTCTTGACTCTCTTTTCGTCATCGTCAAACTTCTGGATAAAATACTCTACATTTAGGGACTCACATACTGTTTAAATTCTCATGCCACAGACAGCCCCTGTTCCAGTACCATCACACCCTCGGATGGAGTAGGATGCTATAGAGAAGGCTACTGTTGACCCCTAAATAGTTAATAAGCCACCAACTTCTTTTTCAGCCCTCGTTTCTTTACTTCTCTTTAATGTTTGGAAATAGTAAGTATTCATTTAATTCTTCTTGAATGTTGTCTTACTTTGATTGTCAAACTGGGAATTTCCAAAATCTGCCCTTTGGAATTGGATGAGCAGAGCAGCGCGTGAAGTGCAGCGTGGTGGTTAAGAAAGCAGACTCGAGCCAGATCGCCTGATGGGGATCTTGGCTCGGTCTTACCCATGTGTGACCTCAGTTACTTCATCTGAAGATGGGGACAGTAGAAATATGCATGTATAGGGTTGTTGTTAAAACAAGTTAAATTAGTTAACATAGTGTTTGACTTTAGTAAGTAGCCAATACATGTTGGTTTTCATTAGTGTTGGCTGGTCTGGGTCATGGCCAGTTGCTAAGGGACTGGCTGGATGGAGAACTGTATTTGATAGCGTAATGCTCAGAAAGATAGGAAAAGAAAAATCAATCCAAAGTTCCCGAAGGCAGATTGGAATCAGGAGCCAGAGCAAAATGAGCAAAAAGGCAGCTACTAATTCTAAATCCTATGGAGAGGGAGATTCTAAAGGGGGAATGGAGGCAAATGCCAAAAACCGGTATGAAGCTGGATCAAAATGGGAGAAATTTGGAAACAATGGAGTGAATCTCGGACAAGTGTCATGAATATTATTGGCTGGTGGGTGAGTGGTTGTGATGTTAAACTGGGTTGAAGCCAATTGTTTCCTGGTCCCTTCCTTCTTCTCTAATGAAGAATTATCTATCTCTTTTATAAGTAATTTTTCTCTACTTTTCAAATATTTGTGTGCTTTAAATGTTCGTCCAACCTTGGCTTTTCATTTCCTCTCACAGTTCAATCCCTAATGTTTTCCACGTTTATATTGTTCTGGCTACCCCTTGTTTCTTTTTTATTGATATAATGTATATTTAATCATCTACTTCAAATATACAATTTTTTTGAGGTATGATTGTCATTAGTTTCAGGTATATAGTATAATGATTCTATATTTGTGTATATTTAGCAATGATCATCACAATAAGTCTAGTTAATATCTGTCACCATTCATTGTTACAAAAATGTTTTTCTTGTGATGAGAACTTATAAGATCTACTCTCTTAGCAACTTTCAAATATGCAATACAGTATTATTAATTAAAGTTTAAAATGTGAGTCATCTATTCAGTGATCAGAGGAGCCAGGCTGGTGAAGGCTCTGTCATATTCATCTTGTGGCCTCTAAGGTCTCCAGACAACAGCAGGGGATAAAGCATGGAATTACTCTTATTGCACAGGCCCAGAAGTGGTGTGTTTTCCTCTGTTTACAGTCCAGTGACAGAGCTCAGTTACATGGCTGTTTAGGAGGCTGAAAATATCATCTAGCCATGTGCCCAAGAAGAGGAGGGGGACTAGGATTTGAAGTCTTTACCTTATTTTATTGTTTTTATTATTTTTTAAAAAAATATAAATATAGCTTTAACAACAGGTTTATTATTACTGGGTATATCATTTCCAAGATTGATTAATTCAGAGGCCCAACAAACGTCATCAAGCACCCAACCTAGGTGCTTTCTGCCTTTTCCCTTTACCATCCACAGAATGTAGGTTTTCATTCTCAGAGTTGTCCCTCATGGTCACAAGATGGCTGCCATAGCTCCATAAATTGTATCTGCAGATAATTTCATCTAAAGATAGAAAAAGGAACATTTCTCATCATGCCCCCTGCCTCCACCCTAAATGTCTATCACCCACCTGAATCCAGTGTCAGTGCCTCTCTGATATGCTTCCACACCACTCCATGTTTCTTTGATCAAATCATCATCAGGCCGTATTTATGTTGTTTCTTTGTAGTGTTGTATTTCCCACTTGACTATAGAAGCTCTTATAGGCAGAGACTGGCAAACTTGATCCCAGCTGTATTTCTAAAACCTACCACAGCCCTGGCTTAGAGTAGACACTTAAAAAGTATTTATTGCTGTTTTCTCTTCTTCATCTCCTGTTCACTCCCCAGCTCACTGGAATCCACTTCTGTGCACACTGCTCTGTGGGAACTGCTTTTGCTAAGTTCTCAGTAACCAAATGACGAAGATGGCAAGTACTCGTGGGTCTCTTCCTCTTTGGTTTGGCACTTGCTACTTCATTTTGGCACTCTTTTATCAAAGGTTTATCTTTGAGTTTTTCAGCTTTACCTTCTCAATTCTTATGTGGATCCCTTTCCCCTAAAATTTGCTTGCAAAGGAGCACTCTTGAGTGTTCAATGCTTGCTTTACACGGATCAAAGGAAGAGTGTATTTTTAAATACAGGAAAGTCTGTGTACCCCATCTGATGGGAAATGCTGGATGCTGGAGAGTGAGTGTGTGGAGAGGAAGGTGGGTAGCAGAGAGACAAGTCTAGAGAAGTAAGAGAAGACAGAGACAGATGTAGAAACAGAAATAGTGAGAGAGAAACCAGCGACAGATGTATAAAAGGAAGAGTGAAGATGGAGAGATGTGGGGGCACAAAGAGGTGCCTGAGAGACCCCCAGAGAACAGAGAGAGGCAGAGAGCCCGAGGATACCAGCTTGTGAAAACAAATCTGTTAGAGAACAATTTCTGAGGAAACAAGACGATGCTAATGGGATTAGCTTTAAACAGAGATAATAATTCTTCAGGAAAGAGCGAAAGTGAGAAAAATGCTTTTTTCTTGCGTTTATAGAGAAGCGTCTTCGATATATTGTGTAACATTTCTTCCCTAACGTTGCTTTACTCTCAAATAGAGGTAGAGATCTGAATGGACAAAGAAGTCTTTTGACCATGCAGCTACATATGAAAAGGCAATTGAAAGAAAAAGTGGGACAAAAGAGAATAGCATTAGTCACAAAGCAGTTCTTATAAAATTGCCACTGACTCAATGGACATGAATCTGAGCAAACTCCAGGGGAGATAGTGAAGGACAGGAAAGCCTAGTGTGCTGCAGTCCATGGAGTAGCAAAGAGTAGGACACAACTTAGCGACCGGACAACTGTTTCTTTGCCCTTTGAGGAGGATGAAGCTTATTAGTTGAAGTGCTTTATGATTAATAGCTTTTCTTTTGGTGAATAGGATAATAGGTAGGGAATGGAAACAGACTCTGCAACCGTGTCCATGACTTATCTAATGATGTTCATAGATCTCTGCTTCTTTTACACCTCTTTCTAAGTTTTTAACATCTATATTAATTTATTTTGTCCTGAAAGCAAACAAGAAGTTTCTAGATCTGATGCAGAATATTGTTACTTATAGCAACAACTGCATCGGTTACCCACGTCCCCTTTCAGGGTTAAGCTATAAAAGCCAAATATTACCCTGGATATGCAGATGGGTTTTTGAAAACAAGAAGAAATTATGAATTTTAGAGTTTGTATAGGAAACGCGACACAGCTGCAGCCTCCTCCTTCTAAGACAGAGGGTGGGAAGTGGGGAGGGCAGGAGAAAGAGAGCGAGAGATCTAATGTCCCTAATATGAAGAATCTTCTCCAGGAAGAGAAAGGAAAAGTCTCTATTTAACAGTCCTTTGGAATGTAAAGGATGGTTCTGATTTTCACTTGCTTTGAAATAAATAAAACACATTTTTTCTTGGGAAGTCTCTATTTATTTACTTTTTAATTTTCAAGGTCTGTGCTTGATCAAATTATTCCCTCCAAGTTCACATATTTCTTTAGCATCACGATTTGAGTTCCTTTTATCACCCACCTGAAGTTCCCTTCTTTTTGAATGACAGTTTTTAGATAAAAAGTAAAACACCAAAGGAATCTGGGTTTAAAATCTGCCTGAACTGGCACAACATCATCCCCATATGTATTAGCTGAGTGACTGTACATAGATTACTTACAATCTCTGATCCTTGTTTTCAGTGTCAGTAGAGGAGCATAAAAAGTGCCAAGCACAATCTTTGGGTGCATAGTAGATAGTTAATTCCTGAAATTCCATCCTTAACTATGGCAAAAAAATTATGAGAAAGAAAATGAACTTCCTCTAAAAACTAAAGGAACTAGCCATATTTTTCTTTTTTCTCTCCCAGGAAAAGAAAAATCCTACAGCTGAATTTGAGAAAACAATGATATTCAATGAAGTAACTAACAGTAGCAAATATGTCATTTATCATGTTAATTGATTTTTTTGGTTGGAATCTAACAATTTTGAGAACTGAAACAGATGGAGAAACAACACTTCCAGCAGTATATTTCAGACTTGACCTATCCTTGGGTTTCTAAAGGGCAGGATTGGTAAGAGTCTCTGGAAGCAACTGATCTGCCAAATATGGACAGTTTATATTTATATTTGGGTCTGCCTATTGATGCTTCAAAACATTGACCTAATTAGGAGTTCTAAAACAAAAGATAATCTAGCTATATTATCTGGGTCATCAGAAGGATGAAGTTTGTATTATTTTCTTGATAGCTTGCTTGCAACCCTTTCATAATTGAGTTTTGTTTTTTCCCATGGGACAATTAAATCCCAGCTGGCTAGCTTTCCTTTGTCCTTGTTCTGTGTCAGAAACTGCAACTGATTTAGAACGGAGTGAAAACTTATGAGCAAGAAGATCTGGATGACTAAATTCACTGCTACAGCTTTCTGATTTGAGGTCTGTCTTGGTCATCTCAGGCTGCTATTACAAAATACTGTAAACTGGCTGGCTTACAAACACCAGGAATTTATTTCCCACAGTTCTGGAGAGTGGAAGTCCAAGGTCAGTTTGTCTGCATTGGTGAGCGTTCAGTGTCTTATGAGATCCTATTTCCTAGTTCACAGATGGCTCTCTCCTCAGTGTTATCACCTGATGAAAGAGGAAGCAAGGTCCCTCCAGACTCTTGGAAGGACACTAATCCCATTTATGAGGTCATCCCTCATGGTTTCGCTGAATTGTCCTTACCTCCCAAAAATCTCACTTCTTAACATCATCACATTAGGGGGTAGGGTTTCAATGCATGGATTTGGGGGATACCAAACATTCAGTCTTAGCAAGTCCATGGTGGATACACACTGATGTAATCCCCAATGAGTCAAACCCTTGTATAACCTTCCCCTCTTGGGAGCAGATGGAACCTGTGTCTTATGTCTAGTCACTTAAGTATGACAATGGTGATAGATAGGATCATCACTTCCTTGATTAGGTTGTAAGACAGTCTTAGGAGACTGAGTGAGATGTTTTCCTGCTGGCTTCGAAGGAATGAGCCATTATCTGGTAAGTGGGTAATGAGCCTCTGACTTGGAGGTGGCATCTAGAAGCTGATAGGAGCCTCTGACTGACAGCTAGCAAGAAAGTAAGGACCTCTGTCTTACAGCCACAGAAGAGTGAGTTCTTCCAAAAACTACGTGAGCTCAGAAGAGAATCTTGAGATCTAGAAAACTCCTTCAGCTCTCCGACATCTTGATTTCAGCTTTGTGAGATCCTGAGCAAAGGGTCCAGCTAGGCTATGCATGCCTGGAATCCTGACCCAGGAAACCCCTGAGATGATAAATTTTTTGTTATTTTAAACCATTAAGTTTGGGGTAATTATTATGCAGCATGTAAAACTAATTCAAAGTCATCTCATTTGCCCTCTGAGGATTATTCAGTTAATCCTCATAAGTGGATGAGATTCTTGGAAGGATGATATCTTAGAAATGCGTCAAACATACCTACATTCCTGCGTGTGGAGGATTTTACACAAATGGCTACTGACTCATTCATTTTCTAGTGCTGGAAGTAGGTTTTACACTGTTAAACTTTGCTGCAACCAGGAATTCTACAGCTATTTTACTTAAATATGTACCTTACAGGTTAATGTGGAGGAAAGTGAAAGTGTTAGTCACTCAGTCGTGTCCAACCCCATGGACTGTAGCCTGCCAGACTTCTCTGTCCATGGATTTCTCCAGGCAGGAATACTGGAGTGGGTTGCGATTTCCTTCTGCATGGGATCTTCCTGACCTAGAAGATAAACCTGGGTCTCCTGTATTACAGCCGGACTCTTTACAGTCTGAACCACCAGGAGTCACTTACTTACAAAGAGCATGTTTAAAGAGAAATAAGCCTTGTCTGACAGAGTTTTCCAAAGAATACTGACTCCCTGGTTTTGACCTTCCTCTCACTACTAGGGAGTTCTCAGTGAAGATATTTAGATGCAACAGAATTGTTAGTTTGTTATGGGGTGGTCTGATGGTTGTATATAACTAAATGAGAATGACCAAGTCCACACTGAAAAAATAAAAAAGATAAGTACTTCAGCATGTAATTAATATAACATCAATTGAATGATTATAGATTTTAATATTCAGCATACATAGATTTCAGTCTAGCTGCTGCCACTTCTTAGCAATATGACCTGAAGCCCCAGAGCTTCTTTCCTTTTTTGCAAAATGAGATAGTAATACCTACATCACAGGATTATGTGAGGGTATGTAAGGATTAAAATGTATAATATAAGTAAAACACAACATGCAGTATGTGACACAGATGCTCAACAAATTCTGGTTCTGTCCCTTCCTAGGCCCAAACTGACACACACACACGTGCATACACACATGCACACACACTCAGACTCACAAACATGTGCATACCCACACCACAGATACATAAAAGAACTCTTTGATCTGGATTGAAAATTATTTTCTATTCTGGCCCAATCTTGATACTTCTTTTTGTCTTACTAAATGTGAATTGTGCTTATCTGTTTTTATTACATCAATATTATAGTAAAAGATGCTTTTCTTTAGCACTGCCCTATTAGATTGTTCAAAGTGCATTTTAAAAAGTCTAATCTATATCAGTAAATTCTACAGAGATTTGTTTTGTTTGTATTGAACACAGAATTCTCCCTGCTCCTTATTCCCAATGAAGAGATGGACCTTATGATAGTTTCCTCGCGTTCAGGGATCGATTATCTTGTGTCACAACACCTGTGGTGTGAACTGCACCTCTTAGCATCTTGTTCAGTGGACAAGTATCTCATGTTCACTGTGGACTTAATTTCTTGTAAGATACTAGCAAGGCTTCCTAGGTGGCGCTAGTGGTACAGAATCCGCCTGTCAATGCAGGAGACACAGAGACACAGGTTCAATCCCTCAGTCATTCCCTGGAGTAGGAAGTAACCCACTGAAGTATTCTTGGAAAATTCCTGGAAAATTTCATGGACAGAGGAGCCTGGTTGTCTACAGTCCATGGGGTTGCAAAGAGTTGGGTACTAGCATCATTTTTTGTAAATGGTATCTTTTTTATAAGATGGTTTCATGGTTCCTTAACTCAGTCTTGGTCATTAACCATGCTGAGCTTGACTTGTATGTTTTAGTACAGCTGAATCTTTAGAACATAAGACAGAATCTTGTAGAACTGATGTTGCAAATAAGCCATGTATCTTTGGGTAAGTCAGTTGTCTTCCTTAGGCCTTGATTTCCTCTTTATAAACAAAATGGATTCAATGATTAGAAGTCTTGCTAGCTAGAAATTAAGTCTTGCTATGTAGCCCATTTGCTATTTATGGAAATGTACAATATGCTTTTTCTTTCCTTTTGAAAACTGCTGCTGACAAGCACAGTACTTTTAGCAGTTAGCAAAGTATTTATTGTACATCTGTTAGGAACCTTGGCTTGGGAGCATGGGAAGTAATTGCCAAGTCTCAAGCCTCTGCAGCCAATAGTTTGTGTCTATGTATGTATACTTGAGTGTGTATCTGTCTGCCCATACTCATGCCCACATGTGTGTGTACATTGCAGCCAGTAGGAATCTGAATGTGTACATAAATTTCCTTTCCTCTAAATGATGAGTAGAATATATAGTCTTACTGCGAAAGGTAAAATTTCTTTCATTTTCATGGCTTCTTATTCTTTGGAAAATCTGAAACACTTGAATGTTATCATCAGCTTGCAGATCAAATACAAGTAATAGACCAAAAAAATGTGTGTGTTTGTGTGTGTGCGTGTGTGTGTGATGGCAGTGGGATAGAGGGGATGGGGTAGAGACTGATGTTGTTTTGCAACATTTGATTACTAATTGCTATTAAGAGAGTTGGACTGTGAAGAAAGCTGAGCACCGAAGAATTGATGCTTTTGAACTGTGGTGTTGGAGAAGACTCTTGAGAGTCCCTTGGACTGCAAGGAGATCCAACCAGTCTATTCTAAAGGAGATCAGCTCTGGGTGTTCTTTGGAAGGAATGATGCTAAAGCAGAAACTCTAGTACTTTGGCCATCTCATGAGAAGAGTTGACTCATTGGAAAAGGCTCTGATGCTGGGAGGGATTGGGGCCAGGAGGAAAAGGGGATGACAGAGGATGAGATGGCTGGATGGCATCACTAACTCGATGGATGTGAGTTTGAGTGAACTCCGGGAGTTGGTGATGGACAGGGAGGCCTGGTGTGCTGCAATTCATGGGGTTGCAAAGAGTCCGACACAACTGAGCGACTGAACTGAATTGAACTGAAGGGGCGTCCCTGGTGGCTCAGACAGTAAACAATCCACCTGCAATGCAGGAGATAAGGGTTCGATCCCTGGGTTGGGAAGATCCTCTGGAGAAGGGAAAGGCTGCCCACTCCAGTATTCTTGCCTGGAGATTTCCACGGACTGTATAGTCTATGTGGTCACAAAGAGTCGGATGTGACTGAATGACTCACTTTCTTTCTCTCCTACACATAGCAAGGGTATGGTTGTTGAATCTAGAGCTAGAGATACTTAATTTGGCAAGAGGTTGACTTTTCAGGGAGATAGAAAATATCTTCAAATATTTGAAGATACCTGTGTCCATAAATCAGTAATGTACTCCATTTGACCCCAGAGAACATATATAGGGATTAATAGGAGTTGAATTTGGTTTTAAGAAAGAACTTTATCAGAGTCAGAACCATTCATCAATGGGCTGTCTTCTTTGTGAAGATGTAAGCAATTGGTTACTGATAGTTTTTAAGCAAAAGCTGGCAGGATGAATCTCTCTCTTTTTATTGAAGTATAATTGATTTATAACATATTAGTTTCAAGTGTGCAATATAGTGATTCAATATTTTATAGATTACACTTCATTTAAAGTTATTATAAAATAATGGCTATTTTTTCTGTGCTATGCATCATATCCTTATAACTTATTTATTTTATACATAGTAATTTGTGTCTCTTAATCCCATATCCCTATCTCACTCTGCCTCTGTCCCCTCTCCCTACTGGTAATCACTGGTTTGTTCTCCCTATCTGTGAGTCTGCTTCTTTTTAGTTATATTCACTACTTTGTTGTATTTTTTAGATTCCATATATAAGTAATATCATACAATATTTATCTTTATCTGACATTTCACCAAGCATAATACTCTGTAGGTCCATTCACATTGTTGCAAGTGGTAGAATTTCATTTTTTATGGCTAAGTAATATTTATATATATATGAATATTATATACATGAATATATATGAATATTGAATATATATATATGAATATATACATATACCCCATCTTATTTATCCATTCATTTGAGGATGGGCATTTGGGTTGCTTGCATATCCTGACTATTGTAAATAATGCTGTTATGAATGTTAGAATGCATATTTCTTTTCAAGTTAGTGTTTTCATTATTTTTCAGATATATACCCAGCAATGGAGTTGTTGGATCATATGGTAGTTCTGTTTTTAGCTTTTTTGAAAAACCTCCATTCTGTTTTTCATAGTGAGTGCACCAATTTACAATTCCACCTCTCTTGGTCTGTGTGTGGGTTGGAAAATAATTTCCAGACATGAGGCATAATGAGAGCAGAGGAGAGTTTACTAGAATGAGAGACACTGTTAGAACAGTGGACAGGCTCAAGGGAGAGCTGACTGTTAAGAACAGTGGGCTAGCTGAAGGGAGAGCTGACCTTTTCATGGGTCAGTAGCCAATTTTTATAATCTTGAGACTAAGAAAATTCCTGCTGGAAGGGTGGCATTAGGTGACTAGTTAGGGTGGGTGTTTTTACCTAATATGGGGCTATGGATCTGGCTGGTTAGATCAGGGGTGCTCATAGCAATGGTTGTTATGGTGCTTGGTCAGTTCCATAGATGACATTGGTCCAGGGCTCTGCACCTGTGTCCTTGGTACAGGGCTCCACACCGCCAACGATATACTAGGGTTCCTTTTTCTCCCTGCCCTCACCAACACTTGTTATTTCCTTTTTTATAATAGCCATTCTGACAGGTGTGAGGTGATATTCATTTTGATTTTGACTTGCATTCTTTGATGATTCATGATTTTGAGCATTTTTTTCTTGTGCCTGTTGGTCACCTGTATATCTTCTTTGGAAAACTGTCTATTCAGTTCTTCTGCTCTCATATTTAGTTGGGTTGATTTTTTTCTTTGATATTGCATTGTATGAGATGTTTGTATATTTTGGATATTAACATCTTATATCATTTACAAATATTTTATCCCATTGAATAGGTTGTCTTTTTCTTCTGGATTTGTTTATTTTTACCTTTATTTCCTTTGCCTTAGGAGATAGATTTTTTAAAAATTTCTACAGTTTAGGTCAGCATGTTCTACTTATGTTCTCTTCTAGGTTTTATGGTTAATTTTTTATGGCTTTCAGCTTACAGTTGGTCCTTAATCCATTTTGAGATTATTTTTGTATGCAGTGTGAGGAAATGTCCTAATCTCACTTTTTACATGTATCAAGAGCTGTCCACCTGCCCCAGCACCAGTTATTGAAGAGATTATCTTTTCCATTGTATATTCTTGTCTCTTTTGTTGTAGACTAATTGACTGTAAGGGTATGGTTTCATTTCTGGGCTCCCTATTCTGTTTTTGATCTATAATTCTACTTTTGCACCAATACCATGCTATTTGGAAGAGAAAATGCCAACCCGCTCCAGTATTCTTGCCTGGAAAATTCCATGGAGGGGAGCCTGGCAGTCTATGGTCCATAAGGTTTCAAAGAGTTGGACACGGACATGACTGAATGCACATTCACACACCATGCTATTTGGACGACTATCTCTTAAGGATATTCTATTCCACATAAAATTTCTTCTTTTGGTGGACTGTTGGATTAAGTGGGTTAGTTTTCTTCCCATTCTAAGTTTGTGTAGATTTTTTGTTACCTTAGAGACATTATTTGTAAGTTATCAGTGTTTTTAAGTAGAGAATCTGCTCCCAGAAGATGGTTAAGGTAGTGCTATGTTTAGCTCTGGAGCAGGGTATATCCTCACTTCATGCACCACATTGTTGGTAATGGCTGAATATCGGATTGAGTTGCAGTGAAGATGTCTTGACTCTACACCCAAAGTCTGAACCTAAAATTCTGTCCAGAATGTTAAATTCATATGTTTAACACCCACAGAAAGAATTACTTATTCAGATTTTCTCAAATACAAAACTGTAGACACATGTTTCAGTTTTTTCCAGCTGGTGTAACAAAATGCCATAAACTGTGTGGCTTAGACACAACAGAAATTTATTTCTCACAATTATGGGAAGTTCAACTTGCCCGATGGCTCAATGGTAAAGAATCTGCCTGCAAGGCAGAGTGGGGGAGATCCCCTGGAAAAGGAAAAGGCAACCCATTCCAGTACTGTTGACTAAAAAATCCAATCAACAGAGTATCCTGGGGGGTCAACCGTCCATCGGGTTGCAAAGAGCATACATGACTGAGCATGCATGCAAACTAATGAAAATTTCAGAATTAAGATGCCAGAGGATTTTGTGTCTGGTGGAAGTTTGTCTTCTGGTTCATAATTGGTGTCTTTTAGTGACAACCTTACGTGGCAGATGGCAGAGGGAATCTCTCTGGGGACTTTTTTATAAAAGCATTAATCCAGTGTATGAGGGCTCTGCTTTCAGGACACAATTACCCCCTAATGGCCCCACCTCCAATCAGCATCACGTAGGCATTAGGATCTCAAGATATGAATTTGGAGGAAAGTGAAAGTGAAGTGTTAGTTGCTCAGTCATGTCCGACTCTTTGCGACACCATGGACGGTAGCCCACCGCCTGCATTGGGTGAAGCCTGATACATTTGACACTAGCACCCAAAAGATGAAGTGGGGCTTTATGCTGCCCACCCAGAATCTCTTTATTACTGCCCAGATTTCCCCAGTGACCCATTGGTTGAGGCTCTGCGTTCCCAGTGCAGGGGGCATGGGTTCAGTCCCTGGTTGGGGAAGATCTGCATGTTATGCAGCCAAGAAACAAAACAAAAAGTATCTAAACTTTCCACATTTGGGCTTCCCTGGTGACTCAGACAGTGAAGAACCTGCCTGAAATGCGGGAGACCTGGGTTCAATCTCTGGGTTGGGAAGATCCCCTGGAGAATGGAATGGCAACCCACTCCAGTATTCTTGCCTGGAGAATTCCACAGACAGAGGAGCCTGTGAGCTACAGTCCATGGGGTCACAATGAGTTGGACACGACTGAGCGACTAACACACACACATGCAGTGACTCGAGCTCTCTGAGTTTTACTTATTGGGGCCTCTCAGGTGGCACTAGTGGTGAAGAACCTGCCAGCCAATGCAAGAGATCAGATGTGAGTTCCATCCTTGAGCTGGGAAGATCCCCTGGAAGAGGGCATGGCAACCCATTCCAGTATTCTTGCCTGGAGAATCCCATGGGCAGAGGAGACTGACAGGCTGCAGTCCATAGGGTCACACGGAGTTGGACATGACTGAAACAACTTAGCACTCAGCACTCAGAAACTCTAGCCCATTACATTTCTACCACTATAGGTGACAATTTTATTCCTTTTTCTGCCCTCAAAACTCGAACACCACTTTTCCCATTCTTTCTTTAAGCAGATGATCTTGCTTCCTGTTTCACTTCAAAATTAAAAGCCAGTAGAAATGAACATTGGCAAGTTCTTCACCAATGTACTGTCATCTAAACCTATTCAGGTTACTTTTCTGGGTGATGCTGTACAGCATTTTTCCTGTATAAATTAATCCCTACACTTGTATAAACTAGTCCTGTGTAAACTGGATCCCACATCATTTTATCATCTTTAGCAATTGTCCTTTTGCCATCTTCCTTAAAACTAGACTTTTCCATCTGTGTATTGTATTTTCTTCTCTCATATTTTAGCTAATATTTTCAGTTTGTATTTTATTCCTGTATTAGGTCATCCCTAATATGTCACAGTGCTTTGAGTATAAGAAACTGAGCTTGTATACTTTTTTGTATATATCACAATAAATAATTGCAAGATTTTGCTTAATTTTCTACCTGGCAGAATTTAACCTTCTTCTCTGAAGTTTTCTATTTTATCCAAATAAAAATATCTAATAAATAAAAACAGAAACTTGACAGATTAGTAAACATGTTGAGTGAATAAAGAGATAGTCCTGCAACAATTTTAAATTAACTTGATTTTAAAAACTATTAGGTCAAATTAAAAAGAAATGTTACAATGGAATTCCATTTCCTTATCGTGTGTACCCAAAGGACA
Source organism: Capricornis sumatraensis (assembly GCF_032405125.1). Classification (NCBI taxonomy): domain Eukaryota; kingdom Metazoa; phylum Chordata; class Mammalia; order Artiodactyla; family Bovidae; genus Capricornis; species Capricornis sumatraensis. Next base: position 103,373,447 of record NC_091075.1, on the reverse strand, counting down.
AAGAGAGGTATTGTTTTTAATAATCCTAGAGGACGTAGAATTTGTGTTCACATAGTTTCATCTATATTAAGGTGTCCCAGAATAGATGATTAATACAAATGCATATGTATGTGTGTGCACTTGTGTACACATGCATACACACAGGCATATATACATACACAATGCTTTAATCTTTTCCAGTGACACAGAAAGAACCTTTGCAAGAAGAGAATTTTTGTTATTGTTAAAGTGACTCTTGTACATTCTGAACTCAGACTGCATCACAAAAAGAATACATAAATAAATCTCTTTTCCATTTTGGTGCTTTATGAGTGTTGGGTGTCTTGGGTTCCTAAATTGAGCACACATAAAACCATAAAAGCAGGATGCAGTGGGAGTGCTGTTAACACCAGCTCATCAGGAAACCCATTTGGGGTCAGTAAGCAGATTGCTAATGATACCAACCAACAGGAAGAAGGTGGAGATGGCAAGAGGCAGGCAATCATTTAGAAGTAAAATCAATACTTGTACTTGATAGGTGTGTTCCTTTTTGGGTAGTTCTGCAAAGAAATTCCAATGTAGAGTCTTAAGGGGCCAATTCTCTATCACTGTTTAACATTTTTAGGAAGATAGGTTTTGTGAGAAGAATACCTGATAGACCAAACCTATGCTGAACAATCTTCTTGTTTGTTTAAAGCAAACAGAAACAACTAACCCCAGCAGAATTTGCTAGCCATTTATCTGATTTTACCATGTTTCTCAAAGGAATTGATCACATCAAAAATTCGTTATTTAAAAATATGCTTTTGGTATTTCCTGGAAGCTCAGTTTTCTTTTCTTTTCAAGGAGTAAAGCTTTAATGGGGAGCAGTTTATCCCCAGTTCACTCATGTGCTAATTATTTCATGAGCAAGTTCTTTAACCATTCTGAGTCTCAGTTTCCTTAGCTCCACTAGTTTGCCAATGTTCTGTAAAAATATGGCAAGTTCGCTAACATCTGTCCAGATGAGAAATGTAAATTTTAGTTACTATCACGAAGTGATTTTTCAAGGTTCTTTCAATTATCTAAATAAATATTAACTATCTGTTGATTGAATGTATACATGAATGAAGAATGAACTAATTGTGAAGTAAGAATCAGACATCTTAGAGTAATGGCTTGCAAATGTTTGTAGTTTTGACTTTAACAATAGAGATAGTAAAGGGAACATAGAAAATTCTAATAAGAAGAACTGGAGGAAAATTAAGAGAGCTCACAATGTTGCGGTCATATAACATCAGTTACATTTTTATTTTTCAAATGTGTGCTGTATTTCTATATATTCATAATAATGATGTCAAATTTTTATTTTGAAATGATTTTAAAGTTGCAGGAATAGCAAAAATAACTATATAAGATCATAATAATACTTCATAAAATTTTGGTGAGGATCAAATGCACTAGTAAATAAAAAGTTTTAAGAACTTTAGAAGAAAATAAACTGGGAGGAAAACTGCTCAAAGCTGATAAACACTGGTTGTTATCATTAAGTTTCAGTTTTGTCATGTCAATGATGGTGGTAATAAGAGTGCCTATCTTATAAGATTATTACACGCATAATACTTAGCAACCTGGGGTTTTTCCTGCCTAAGTTAATGACAACCTGTGCTTTATAGATAATAAAACTTACTGTAAGAAACCCCATTTGAGTTTCTATGATTACTTAAATAACATCCCCCTAAAATTGAATTGCCTATGCATAGTTTGTTTGGTTTTTTTTTACCTAGAGTTAACACTTACATCAAGTCTTCACATTTCAGATTTGCCTAGGCTTCCCATCAGTATCTGTCAATGTGAGGGTGAACCTCGTTGATCTCTCCTAAAGTGCATCTGGTAAATTATTTGACATTAGGAAAAGGTTTACCGGTGGAAGAAACTTCAGTCACCTTATTGTTGTCTAGAAATGCTAATCAAATTTTGGTGGAAAGAAAACAGCCTAGATGTTACTCTCCCATTTTTGAACTTTGTGGTTCAGGGTAAGGGGCTGCTTGGGGAGGGATACTGATGCAGCTTGGCAGGAATGCTCAGAGCCCCATGATAAATATGGCAGGCCTGCCTGGAACTCAGATTTAATGTAAAGACTGAAGTATTAATGAAGAAGTGAAATTTTATATTAAATATGGATATATATGGGATTAAAATACTATATGAATTTTAAAGATGAAACATATGACTTCAAGAATATCTATAAGTTAGTTGACTCTTGTGTTTATAAATCTGAGATCAATAATTCATTTTGCTCTACTATTAGGAGTATTTCAATCAGCAATTAGGTTACTTGTTGAAAAATACATGCCAGACACTGTGCTATGCTCACAAAGGTGAGCACGTCTCATTGCAGCATTACTTACCAAATACTTAAGTTTCATTTGGCTCAGCTGATAAAGAATACACCTGCAATGTGGGAGAGCTGGGTTCGATCCCTAAGTTGGGATGATTCCCCCGGAGGAGGGCATGACAACCTTCTCCAGTATTCTTGCCTGGAGAATCCCATGGACAGAGGAGACTGGTGGGCTATAGTCCATGGGGTCACAAAGACTGACTGACATGGACACGACTGAGCGACTAAGCACACAGCACCTAATTGATGGATGAATTGATAAAGAAAATGTGGTATCTATACACACATACACACACAATGGAATATTATCCATCCATAAAAAGAAGGGAATTCTGCCATTTGTGTCAACATAGATGGACCTTGTTAACAAGGTCAGAGAAAAACGAATACTGTATGATCACACTTATATGTAGAATCTAAAAAAAATTGAACTCATAGAGCCAGAAACAGATTGATGGTTGCCAGAGATGGGTTTAAGGGTGGGAAGAGGGATTGTTGAAGGTGGTCAAAAGGTATAAACTTCTAGTTATAAAATAAGTCATGAGATGTAACACACAGCATGGTATCTATAGTTAACAATATTGTATTATATTTTGCAAGTTGCTGAGACTAAGTCTCACCATAAGAAAAATTTGTAACTAAGTCAGGTGATGAGATGAAGAGAGATCTCTAGTCTTTCCCATTCAATTGTTTTCCTCTATTTCTTTGCATTGATCACTGAGGAAGGCTGTCTATCTCTCCTTGCTATTCTTTGGAACTCTGCATTCAATGGGTATATCTCTCCTTTTCTCCTTTGCTTTTCACTTCCCTTCTTTCCACAGCTATTTGTAAGGCCTCCTCAGACAGCCATTTTGCTTTTTTTTTCTTGGGGATGGTCTTGATTTCTGTCTCCTGTACAATGTACTGAACCTCCATCCATAGTTCATCAGGCACTCTATCTGTCAGATCTAGTCCCTTTAATCTATTTCTTACTTCCACTGTATCGTCATAAGGTATTTGATTTAGGTCATATCTGATATGACCACTTCTCCACTTTCTTCAATTTAAGTCTGAATTTGGCAATAAGGAGTTCATGATCTGAGCCACAGTCAGCTCCTGGTCTTGTTTTTGATGACTGTATAGAGCTTCTCCATCTTTGACTGCAAAGAATATAATCAATCTGATTTCAGTGTTGACCATCAGATGATGTCCATGTGTAGAGTCTTCTCTTGTGTTGTTGGAAGAGGGCGTTTGCTATGACCAGTGTGTTCTCTTGGCAAAATTCTATTAGCCTTTGCCCTGCTTCATTTTGTACTCCAGGGCCAAATTTGCCTGTTACTCCAGGTGTTTCTTGACTTCCTACTTTTGCATTCCAGTCCCCTATAATGAAAAGGACATCTTTTTTGGGGTGTTAGTTCTAAAAGGTCTTGTAGGTCTTCATAGAACCATTCAACTTCAGCTTTTCAGCATTACTGGTCAGGCATAGACTTGGATTACCATGATATTGAATGGTTTGCCTTGGAGATGAACAGAGATCATTCTGTCGTTTTTGAGATTGCATCCAAGTACTGCATTTCAGACTCTTTTGTTGACCTTGATGGCTACTCCATTTCTTCTGAGGGATTCCTGCCCGCAGTAGTAGATATAATGGTCATCTGAGTTAAATTCACCCATTCCAGTCCATCTTAGTTTGCTCATTCCTAGAGCAGATGTTTACTCTTGTCATCTCTTGTTTGACCACTTCTAATTTGCCTTGATTCATGGATCTAACATTCCAGATTCCTATGCAATATTGCTCTTTACAGCATCAAACCTTGCTTCTACCACCAGTCTCATCCACAAATGGGTGGTGTTTTTGCTTTGGCTCCATCCCTCCATTCTTTCTGGAATTATTTCTCCACTGATCTCCAGTAGTATATTGGGGACCTACTGATCTGGGGAGTTCATCTTTCAGTGTCCTATCTTTTTGCCTTTTCATACTGTTCATGGGGTTCTCAAGGCAAGAATACTGAAGTGGTTTGCCATTCCCCTCTCCAGTGGACCACATTCTGTCAGACCTCTCCACCATGACCCATCTGTCTTGGATGGCCCCACACAGCAAGACTAGAGATCTCTTCAAGAAAATTAGAGACATCAAGGGAACATTTCATACAAAGATGGGCTCAATAAAGGACAGAAATGGTAGGGACCTAACAGAAGCAGAAGATATTAAGAAGAGGTGGCAAGAATACACAGAAGAACTGTACAAAAAAGATCATCACAACCCAGATAATCACGATGGTATGAACACTCACCTAGAGCCAGACATCCTGGAATGTGAAGTCAAGTGGGCCTTAAGAAGCATCACTAAGAGCAAAGCTAGTGGAGGTGATGGAATTCCAGTAGAGCTATTTCAAATCCTGAAAGACGATGCCATGAAAGTGCTGCACTCAATATGCCAGCAAATTTGGAAAACTCAGCAGTGGCCACAGGACTAGAAAAGGTCAGTTTTCATTCCAATCCTTAAGAAAGGCAATGCCAAAGAATGCTCAAACTACAACACATTTGCACTCATCTCACATGCTAGTAAAGTAATGCTTAAAATTATTCAAGCCAGGCTTCAGCAATACGTGAACCGTGAACTTCCTGATGTTCAAGCTGGTTTTAGAAAAGGCAGAGGAACCAAAGATCAAATTGCCAACATCCGCTAGATCATCGAAAAAGCAAGAGAGTTCCAGAAAAACATCTATATCTGCTTTATTGACTGTGCCAAAGCCTTTGACTGTGTGGATCACAATAAACTGTGGAAAATTCTGAAAGAGATGAACATAGCAGACCACCTGACCTGCTTCTTAAGAAACCTATATGCAGGTCAGGAAGCCACAGTTAGAACTGGACATGGAACAACAGACTGGTTCCAAATAGGAAAAGGAGTACGTCAAGGCTGTATATTGTCACCCTGCTTATTGAACTTATATGCAGAGTGCATCATGAGAAACTCTGGACTGGAGTAAGCACAAGCTGGAATCAAAGATTGCTGGGAGAAATATCAGTAACCTCAGATATGCAGATGACACCACCCTTATGGCAGAAAGTGAAGAGGAACTAAAAAGCCTCTTGATGAAAGTGAAAGAGGAGAGTGAAAAAGTTGGCTTAAAGCTCAACATTCAGAAAATAAAGATCATGGCATGTGGTCCCATCACTTCATGGGAAATAGATAGGGAAACGGTGGAAACAGGGGCTGACTTTATCTTTCTGGGCTCCAAAATCACTGCAGATGGTGGTTGCTGTCATGAAATTGAAAAGACGTTTACTCCTTGGAAGCACAGTTATGACCAACCTAGTTAGCATATTGAAAAGCAGAGACATTACTTTGTCAACAAAGGTCCATCTAGTCAAGGCTACGATTTTTCCAGTGGTAATGCATGGATGTAAGAGTTGGACTATAAAGAAAACTGAGCACCAAAGAATTAATGCTTTTGAACTGTGGTGTTGGAGAAGACTCGAGAGTTCCTTGGACTGCAAGTGGGATCCAACCAGTCCACCCTAAAGGAGATCAGTCCTGGGTGTTCATTGGAAGGACTGATGTTGAAGCTGCAACTCCAATACTTTGGCCACCTGATACGAAGATTTGAAAAGACCCTGATGCCGGGAAAGATTGAGGGCAGGAGGAGAAGGGGATGACAGAGGATGAAATGGTTGGATGTCCTCACTGACTCGATGGACATGGGTTTGAGTAGACTCCGGGAGTTGGTGATGGACAGGGAGGCCTCGTGTGCTGCGGTTCATGGGGTCACAATAGTTGGACAAGACTGAGTGACTGAACTGAAGTGAACTGATGAGACGAATGTCAGTTAAACTTACTGTCGTGATGATTTTGCAATATAAACATGTATCAAGTCATTTTGCTGTACACTTTGGACTAATACAGTGTTATCTGTCAATTATATCCCAGTGAAACATTCAGAAAATGAAGATCATGGCATCTGGTCCCATCACTTCATGGGAAATAGATGGGGGAAATGGTGGAAACAGTGTCAGACTTTATTTTTTTGGGTTCCAAAATCACTGCAGATGCTGACTGAAGCTATGAAATTAAAAGACGCTTACTCCTTGGAAGAAAAGGTATGACCAACCTAGATAGCATATTCAAAAGCAGAGACATTACTTTGCCGACTAAGGTCCATCTAGTCAAGGCTATGGTTTTTCCAGTAGTCATGTATGGATGTGAGAGTTGGACTGTGAAGAAGGTTGAGTGCCGAAGAATTGATGCTTTTGAACTGTGTTGTTGGAGAAGACTCTTGAGAGTCCCTTGGACTGCAAGGAGATTCAACCAGTCCATTCTGAAGGAGATCAGCCCTGGGATTTCTTTGGAGGGAATGATGCTAAAGCTGAAGCTCCAGTACTTTGGCCACCTCATGCAAAGACTTGACTCATTGGAAAAGACTCTGATGCTGGGAGGGATTGGGAGCAGGAGAAGAAGAGGACGACCGAGGATGAGATGGCTGGATGGCATCACTGACTTGATGGACGTGAGTCTGAGTCCACTCTGGGAGTTGGTGATGGACAGGGAGGCCTGGCGTGCTGCAATTCATGGGGTCGCAAAGAGTCGGACACGACTGAGCGACTGAACTGAACTGAAAACTCAAGTAAAAAGGTGATCAAAATTCAGGTGGCTCCTGCCCTCAGTGGACTTTAAAGCAAGCAGTGTGGCAGATATTTTTTTAAGTCAAGCTAACAATTTTTGTAACAATTTATGAGGTTCTATCAGTTATTTTATTAATGCTGTGTTACTTCAAGTCATTTTCTTGATAAGTACTAAAAACGAGCAGGATTCTCAGAAACAAAGTAGTGTGGCAGGGACAGCCCCATTTACATAAAATGAGACTATGCAGGTGGGGAGTTGCAGGTTGTTGAGAAGCAAGAGTTAATCTAAGGAGACCATTTAAGGGGAGTCTCTGCACTACATGTAGCACATTATAGTGGAAATGGAGTTAGAGTTAAGTGGATTAATTTGAAAATTTTTATTGGAATTAAATACAGACCTTCATGAATTGGGTATGCAGAGGAGATGAGAAGAGAAAAATTAAGATGACTTCTATTTTGAATAAATGGTGTTTAAAAGAGAAACAGATGAAGAGAAAAATCAGGGGTTTCTTCAGTTTATGGGCATATTAATTTTCAGATAATTCTTAGACTTTTAATTAGGGGTGTACAGTAGGTAGTTGTATATGTGAGTCAGGAGCTTTGCGACAGACATCTTAGCTAGAGATAATATCTTGGCATCTTGAGTAACCAGCATTAAATTAAAATATGCTGCTTGGTTTATTTGAACTTTTGTTCTTAACTTATACAGTGCTATCTTCCTAACATCTTTAAACCTCTAGACATAAAAAATTAGCAACAGCAAATATAATTCCATGCAACAAACATGTAGGGTATACAGAGCTAAATCCCTCAAGATTTTGACCATTAAGAAGCACAACAACTCTGAGGATAGCAAGAAATATATTAGAAGGTAAAGTATGATAATTATACCATAATGATCATACAAGTAAACTGTTGCAGATATAGAAGTCAGTTTCATAAAGATCAGCCAAATATCAGAGTCAGGGAAGTGAATTAAAAAAGATAAATAGTAGACAAAGAGGAACAGGACCATAACAAAGGAAAGAAGTCCAGGGACCATAAAAAATAGCTAAGACACCTTTTCAGAGTCAAGAGATGCTGGGGGTCATCCATAGTTGACAATGCTGCACCAGTCGTCAGACTATGGAGGGCAGTCATAAAGCCAGAAATGCTGTGCTGGGCCAGGCACAGAAGAAGAGAGAGTAGGCCCATGGGCTGGGCAGTGAAGCTTATTCCTGACATAATTATATATCCTGTGTGCGGGAACCATTTGCGAGTCCTGTGGGTCACCTAATGGATCTCATTAAGCTGCAGGTGTCAAGAAATAGTACCAACCTCTGAGCCATAGGAACATCCTACTGTCTTTAGTTACATTAATTTTAGACATAGCACATTTTTTATTATAAGGCCAATCTGAGAGGTGGCATTTCAGAGTAGAGTTACTTGCACACAAAAAAAATGATGTGCTCAGTAAATGCTCAGTCCTTAGCTAACTCTGCCATCATCTAGGTTCTGACACTCACCTAACCTATATGCACTTAAAACTATTAAGTAGAAATCAGACTTCAAATTTTATTGCCAGGAAACAGCCAAAGATAAGAATGTAACAATAATCCTGGAAGAGCAATTCCTTGCTTCTGTCTCTTCCATCTTGGGGAAGCAACCTGCAAAAGCCTCTTCAACAAGAAGCACAGTGGCCATCAGTAGCAGGGGACCATATCATTTATCTCTAAATGGGGAAATTTTTGGCAGTGAGAAGGCACTCTACAATACATTGGTGGATGTCAAAGAATTGTGGTTTCTGGAGAAGACTCTTGAGATTCCCTTGGATAGCAAGGAGATCAAACCAGTTAGTCCTGAAGGAAATCAGTCCTGAATATTCACTGGAAGGACTGATGCTGAAACTGAAGCTCCAGTACTTTGGCTACCTGATGCAAAGAACTGACTCATTGAAATAGACCCTGCTGCTGAGAAAGAGTGAAGGCAAAAGAAGAATGGGGTGGCAGAGGATGAGATGGTTGGCTGGCATCACTGACTCAATGGATATGAGTTTGAGCAAACTGGGAGATGTTGAAGGACAGGGAAGCATGCTGCAATCTATGAAGTCGCAAATAGTTGGACACAACTTAGTGACTAAATAACAACTTTAAAATTAGAGCTGTTTGTTCTAAATTACTTAAAATAATACAAATAAAAATTTAATATGTGTTTATATTGATAACCTAAATATTAAAAATATAACATGAGAAGAATGATTGTTCTTCATTTATTCTCATGTGCTTTTATCAACTGAAAATTCATTGCCCTCTCTGTCTCTTATACAATTTCACTGGTATTTTTCTGAAGGAAACTTTTTTCAAATATGATTTTATTATTTGATTTGTTCAATTTCTTTCTTGCGTCAGTTCCTTTCACCACATTTCAGTGTGGTTCTATTTACACATATTATTTATTTATATCAATAGCTGTTCCCTAAAATTTCAAGAGGTGAAGTATAGGGATGCTCCATTTACTGAATACTATTGTTAAAGATTTCTAAGTGATTATGAAAAACAATCTGAAATTTAAGAATTATTTACTAAAAGTTGTTTTTCAACCAGAATCATAAGGGTTGCTAAGAAAATGCCAACTGTCTTCCAGAAGCATCTGTATTTTTTCATTCAACATCAGCTTTTTCTCCAAAATTTTGTAATAAAATTATTTTAACCATTTATACATTCTATTTTCAAATCTTGGCACATATGCCAATTTTATTTTGATTCATAGAATATTTCAATTTGCTTGAACTCAAATGTGAATTGTTTTTATATCACAACAACTGTTCTATAGAAAATCAAGCTAAACTATAGTATAGTTTCTAATATACTATATAAAATCCAACTATTATTGAAAAGTTCTGATTTTATATTTGAAGCATTTGTCATAAAGCAGATAAAATGATGTAAAGCAGACATAATCTAAATGCCTTAAGAGTTATTTTTCTGTGGCAACACATTAATAAACTTTTGCTTAACTTTTTGTACATATCCAAAAATACACCTTGATATAGAAAATAAGCAAAATTAATTTAAAATTGTCATTTGACCTAAATGAAAAGTCATAGTTCAAATGCATTTTAGGTGCATGTGTTAAATCATTGCCTTTGGGCATGGCCTTAAAATAATTACTAATTTTTGAAATAGATACTGATGTTTCTTTAGGAAAATTATTTTCTAGTTTTCATTTAGTTATGCCCAAGAAAACATGAGAAATGAAAATTCAACATATGGTATTTTAATTAAATATGCAGTCTCAATTTTATTTACTTTTGTCAAAAGGGTTTTATTGCAAAGTTAAAAAAGCTTTTACTAAACACTAAAAGATAAATAGTTATCAATTGATGCCACACACATGGCAAAGTCAATGTAGCACAGTTATTCTGACTAATCTCTATAACTTCATTATAGGCTTTATAGCAGGCTGATCAGCCTCTTTACTCCCAGATATTTCTTATCAAGCTAAACTGTAATTTAAACTAAACTCTTTCCTACTGAGTTTATCAAAGAGAGGCACGGTAGCTCTGTGAATTTTGTAGGTTAAGTCATGGACCGGATCACACATGGTGGTGCACTTAGTGGTCACTAAGGGCAGCAGAGTGGGCATGAGACAACTTGTCACAAAGATAAAAGAAAAGCAAGAGAAGCAGCACCTATCATTCCCTCTCACTGAGATGAAGCAGCTTCTAATCGGGAGCCTTCAGTTCTTCTCCAACGCCATCATCTCAATTTCCGAGAATATTGTTGCTTTGTGCTTAAGACAGTCATCCTCTTCACGTTCATCTATTTTTGGTGGTGATGAGTTTGTTTAGCTAGTCCCCCATTCTTCATCCATGTGGTAACTCTTTATGTGATCTCCCACAACACTCGTTTGCAGGAGGGCTGTAAAGTTCTAGTTCAGTATCTAGTGTTTGGAAGAGCTGCTGCTTTTCATCCTGTCTTTGAGGGTTTGGCTTCTGAGCCCTTTGCTGTTCATGCTTCGACTCTGTTGTCCATCAAGTGCAAAGTGTATTTTTTACATTTGCTTTTATGACACAGAGTTGCCTGCAAGGAGATCCAACCTGTCAATCCTAAAGAAAATCAGTCCTGAATATTCATTGGAAGGACTGATGCTGAAGCTGAAACTCCAGTACTGTGGCCACCAGATGCAAAGAGCTGACTCATTGGAAAAGACCCTGAGGCTGAGAAAGATTGAAGGCAGGAGGAGAAGGGGACGACAGAGGATGAGATGGTTGGATGGCATCACCGACTCGAGGGACATGAGTTTGACTGAACTCCAGGAGTTGGGGACAGCAGGGAAGCCTAGTGTGCTGCAGTCCATGGGGCCACAAAGAGTTGGACACAACTGAGCGACTGAACTGAGCTGAACTGCCTTACAATGTTGTCTTTTTTTCTACTGTACAGCAAAATGAATCAGCCATTGTTGTTCAGTTGCTCAGTTGTGTCGAACTCTGCAACCTCATGAACTGCAGCACTCCAAGCTTCCCTGTCCTTCACTGTTTCCTGGAGTTTCCTCAAATTCATGTCCATTGAGTCGGTGATGCTACCTAACCATCTCATCTTCTGCTGTATGGCAAAATGAATCAACCATACATATACATGTATTTCTTCCTTTTTGAGCTTCCATCCCATGCAAGTTTATCACAGTGCGTTAAGGAGAGTTCCCTGTGCTATACAATCAGTTCTCATTTTCTATTTTATGGGGGGAGAAAAAAAAGTGAAAGAGAAAGTCACTCAGTCTTGTCCAACTCTTTGCGATCCCATGGACTATACAGTCCATGACATTCTCTAGGCCAGAATACTGGAGTGGGTAGCCTTTCCCTTCTCCAGGGGATCTTCCCAACCCAGGGATCGAATGCAGGTCTCCCACATTGCAGGCGGATCCTTTACCAGCTGAACCACAGGGAAGCCCAAGAATACTGGAATTGGTAGCCTATCCCTTCTCCAGTGGATCTTCCCAACCCAGGAATCAAACTGCGGTCTCCTGCATTGCAGTGGATTCTTTACCAACTGAGCTATCAGGGAAGTTTTATACATAGTATCAAAATTGGGTGGGTGTCAATTCCAGTCTCCCAGTTCCTCCCACCCCTTATTCACCCCTTGGTATCCATATATTTGTTCTCTGTGTCTGTCTCTATTTCTGCTTTGCAGATATGATCATTTTTACCATTTTCTATGTTCATGTATGCATTAATATACAATATTTGTTTTTCCCTTTCTGACTTCACTCCGTATGACGACACTCTCTAGGTCCATCCACATCTCTGCAAATGAACCATGTAGATAATAAGGCTTGGTCATCTAGGTTCAGGTCAGTTCAGTTCAGTTGCTCAGTCATGTCCGACTCTTTGCGACCCCATGAATCACAGCACGCCAGGCCTCCCTGTCCATCACTAACTCCCGGAGTTCACTCAGACTCGCTTCCATCGAGTCAGTGATGCCATCCAGCCATCTCATCCTTGGTCGCCCCCTTCTTCTACTGCCCTCAATTCCTCCCAGCATCAGAGTCTTTTCCAATGAGTCAGCTCTTCACATGACGTGGCCAAAGTACTGGAGTTTCAGCTTTTGCATCATTCCTTCCAAAGAAATCCCAGGGTTGATGTCCTTCAGAATGGACTGGTTGGATCTCCTTTGTTGCATATGAAGTGGCTTTCCTGATGTTGAGCTTTGAGCCCAGACACCTTCATATGCAATGGGACACTGCCTTTTGCTTAGAAAAAGATCCTGACAAATGCCACAGCTTATTGCTCTATTTGACCTTGAGTTACTACTAATCTAGAACCAGACATCTTGGAATGTGAAGTCAAGTGGGCCTTAGAAAGCATCACTATGAACAAACCTAGTGGAGGTGATGGCATTCCAGTTGAGCTATTTCAAATCCTGAAAGATGATGCTGTGGAAGTGCTGCACTCAATATGCCAGCAAATTTGGAAAACTCAGCAGTGGCCACAGGACTGGAAAAGGTCAGTTTTCATTCCAATCCCAAAGAAAGGCAATGCCAAAGAATGCTCAAACTACCGCACAATTGCACTCATCTCACATGCTAGTAAAGTAATGCTCAAAATTCTCCAAGCCAGGCTTCAGCAGTACATGAACCGTGAACTTCCTGATGTTGAAGCTGGTTTTAGAAAAGGCAGAGGAACCAGAGATCAAATTGCCAACATCCGCTGGATCATGGAAAAAGTAAGAGAGTTCTAGAAAAACATCTATTTCTGCTTTATTGACTATGCCAAAGCCTTTGACTGTGTGGATCACAATAAACTGTGGAAAATTCTGAAAGAGATGGGAATACCAGACCACCTGACCTGCCTCTTGAGAAACCTATATGCAGGTCAGGAAGCCACAGTTAGAACTGGACATGGAACAACAGACTGGTTCCAAATAGGAAAAGGAGTATGTCAAGGCTGTATATTGTCACCCTGCTTATATAACTTCTATGCAGAGTACATCATGAGAAACACTGGACTGGAAGAAACACAAGCTGAAATCAAGATTGCCGGGAGAAATATCAGTAACCTCAGATATGCAGATGACACCACCCTTATGGCAGAAAGTGAAGAGGAACTAAAAAGCCTCTTGATGAAAGTGAAAGAGGAGAGTGAAAAAGTTGGCTTAAAGCTCCACATTCAGAAAATGAAGATCATGGTGTCTGGTCCCACCACTTCATGGGAAATAGATGGGGAAACAGTAGAAACAGTGTCAGACTTTATTTTTTGGGGCTCCAAAATCACTGCAGATGGTGACTGCAGCCATGAAATTAAAAGACCGCTTACTCCTTGGAAGAAAAGTTATGACCAACCTAGATAGCATATTCAAAAGCAGAGACATTACTTTGCCGACTAAGGTCCATCTAGTCAAGGCTATGGTTTTTCCTATGTTCATGTTTGGATGTGAGTGTTGGACTGTGAAGAAAGTTGAGCACTGAAGAATTGATGCTTTTGAAGTGTGGTGTTGGAGAAGACTCTTGAGAGTCCCTTGGACTGCAAGGAGATCCAACCAGTCATTCTGAAGGAGATCAACCCTGGGATTTCTTTGGAAGGAATGATGCTAAAGCTGAAGCTCCAGTACTTTGGCCACCTCATGCGAAGAGTTGACTCGTTAGAAAAGACTCTGATGCTGGGAGGGATTGGGGGCAGGAGGAGAAGGGGATGACCAAGGATGAGATGGCTGGACGGCATCATGGACTCGATGGACGTGAGTCTGAGTGAACTTCGAGAGATGGTGATGGACAGGGAGGCCTGGAGTGCTGCGATTCATGGGGTCGCAAAGAGTCGGACACGACTGAGCGACTGAATTGAACTGAACTACTGCTTGTCAAATGTTGTGTTCCCTAGAAAATACACTTCGAGATGGTGATCACATGCAGGAGATTTATTAGTGAGTGTTTTGGGGATTTACAGCAGTGGAAAGGAAGGGAAAAAACAGAGGCAGAAGTTCAGCTGCAATGGAAACTCATTGGAAGCCTCTGCTGACCGTACTGGGAATTCTGAAGAGGGAATGAGCCTTCTTTGCTCTCCCGAGTTGGCGCAAGATGGCCATGCTTTCATAATCCTGGATTTGTTAGTTGCTGATTGAAGGCTGCCAAAGAAGAGAGTGTAACTTTGATTAGGCAGCTCTTTTCAGCTGAGGTTATAACCAGAGAGGACTAAGAGCTGCAGGGCTGTGTGCCAGCAGCGTTCCCGGCAGTTGGATACAAACAAAGTCCTTTGTTCCTGAAGGGGCATCTTAGTGGTTCATGGCAACACCTACACTTC